>NW_027187296.1:6718942-6754300 GCF_028583685.1 Petaurus breviceps papuanus | reverse complement strand
ATATATATATATATATATATATATATATATATATATATATATATATACTGTTATTAATACTATTTTACATGTAATTGGGAAATAAGATGTACAGGCACTGGAGCCTAGAGATCCACCATGCCCTACTTGAAAAGTCTAAGGGGGTATGGGAGAAGATATGGGAGAGAACAGATTGGAGGAGGGGATATCCTGTGGGACTGCTATTTTGGAGTGGTGGGTAGGGGAAAAATGGGGAGAAAATTTGTAACTCAAAATCTGGTGGAAATTAGTGATGTAAATGAGAAGTTAATAAAGTATTTGAAAAATAAAAAAAAGAGTAAAACAATGTATTCTATCATTAACACTTACACAATTAGTCATGGACAGTAACACGCTCCTGGTTGGACAAGTTACCCCAAAGGGCATACCACAAATCATCAAAGACATTCTGTTTGTGTGGGTTTTATTGAAAAAAATGAAGGAAAGAGAAAAGGAAGTAAAGAAAGCCTCCAGAATTCATTCCAAAGCACTTCAGTTCCATATTACTCTCTTTTCAGATCACTGCACAGGCTACTAGGGGTGAATCTGGCAGGTGAAAACATCCACCTGCTTTGTGACCTGATGATCCCAAGATTAAAAAAAAACAAATCCATTCCACAGGAAATAAAGAAATGATACGGAAAGGTAGCTCAAAAAAATATACTTGAGTACAAAGCTATAAGAGAAGGCTGTGCAAAGTCACCAGCCTCACTTTCTCCTCCAGAGTCATCTGGGTCCAGTGGCCAGATATTCATCAGGAGGCCTGGAAATGGCAGAGGATTCAGTGGGAGACCTTGGCCCTTTTAAGGTCTCTTCATATTCTCACTTGGAGTGAGGTTAGGGCCATTAAGTGAAGAGGCCCCTTTAAGAAATGTCAAGGGATGGCCCTTTTAATTTAAAAAAAAAACCTGGGAGGGGAAGACCCTCACAGGGCTGTTGGGCAAAAGAGAAACAGTTACTATTTACATTCACTCTGAGCCAGGAGGGCCCCACAAATAGCCATTAAGGGTTGCTTGGACAGGGACCTATTTTTGCTCAATACCAGAGACCCAGAGTGAATTATGTTTCAGGCTTGGTCTGTGAGAAAGAAATCTAGCCAGTAAACCCCAAGTTAAGGAGGCAGCTTTCAGCCATCAAATCAAAGTCAACTGCAAGTCATGTCATCAACATGCAAGTCATGACCCTGATGTCATGATCCTCTATCACAAGGAAGGACAAAAGCAACCTGTGAGTAGTCTGAGCTGCCTGAATGGGGAGCCAGTCACTTGGGTAGCTCAGCTGTGCCTGTGCCTGTGCCCACTGTTGTACCCAACCGTGAGTCACCCTCCATCTCGTCTCAGTCCCCTCCATCTTGTGCTCCCTCCTTCACAGAAGTAAAGTCCCGCCACAGAGAAGCCCCCCTGCTCTGAGAGTAACCACCCAAGGCATATTTCTGGGAAACTGCCCTGTTCTAGGAAATTGAAACTTAACCATATTCCATATAAGGTCCTAAACTGAGTATTAACCAATTGCTTTTCTGTCCTTCTGTAAGTTCCGGCTTTAGCATATATCAGACCATTACGTTGTGGGTTTTGCCTTTAAATACTCTGACTTTGCCCCTGCTGGCTGCTGTCTGATTTGAGTCTACACACCGGACAGTTGCAAGCTTGAATAAATCCACATTCAATTTATACTCGGGTCTCCGTTGCTGATTTTTGGCACAACACCACAACCCTGCCCCAGCCCCTTGCCTTTACCCCAGCCCCACCCTGAGCCCTGCCCCAGCCCCTGCCTCTGTGTCTGTCTCCTTGCCTAGTTAACCAGCACCATCAGAAATGATTAACTTGCAACAGCCTTCATCTTTATTGACTTAGAAAAGATGAACACACTGAGTTGTAGATTCCTTTTTTCAAGGAATTGGATTAAGTCCCTTGCCGGGACAGGCAGCTACTAAGTGTCAAGTGTCTGAGGTCTGACAAACTCAGATCCTACTGACTGCAGGGCAGGTATTCTGTGCACTGTGCCTCTTAGCTGCCACAGAGTTAACTGCACACAACAAGCTGCTGATTTCTAAGGTGAATGGATTCAACATTGAATCAGAGGGGCCAATGGGAAGATTTATGGAGTGTATTTGAGCAGTGCAGGATAAACAGGACAGAATTGTTTTAGACACTCCATTCCCCAATCAGTGCATGGCACATGGATGCCTGGTGACTTTAGGGGAGGGAGAATAGATATTATTCCAGCTTTCTGAGCCCAGGCCAGAGACCAGGTCCCCCAACCAGTCAGTGGGAAATGCCAGACTGGAATATCTCCTGCTCCTTGGGGTTTGGAAGCACAGTGGCACCTGGGCTTCCTTCCAAGAGGGGAACTCAGCTTTCTTTGTCTTTTCTCCTTCTTTTCCTTGAGGGACAGCAGGGAAAGAAAGGCTCTGAAATGCTAATGGTAAAAGAGAGAAACATTTGGTCATCGTTGTAAAACATTCCTGGCTTTATTGAGTCTGCAAATCTTTAGGGATGATTATGATTTTCATCCAAACCTGTGAGATTGTTCATGTTACTACACCATTGGCTGCTCTGAGATTCCTTCCTGGCCCTGGGGAAGCAGTAGAAAGGAAGTCCTTCGTGGCTTCTCAGAGAACCGAAAGGATTGTTCTGAAATGGAGACAAGAACTGGGTTCAAGATGTAGCCCTGCCTATTGCATAAAGAGGCAAATATTTGAAATGGAGTAGGGCACATAGGGGGTTTTCCTTGATGCCTTCCCAGCTGACCTAACATGGAGGGAGCCATGCAGGAGATCCTAGGGCTCTGAGACTGGGAGAAGCCATCCTGTGTTTCCTATTACTTGGGTGGGACTAGCCTCTTTCTTTTGGCTGCATAGCTGGAGTAGGCTGTGACTTGCAAACTATCAGGCTGGGATTCTGTCTGGCCCTCTGTCTGTCTCTCCCTCTACTTCCTTCCAGCTTTTTTCCAGAAGAGGTGAAAGACCTATTCATCCAATGCACAGGTACCATGAACTGAGCTGGCTAAGGAAGGACTCTCTCTCTCCCCAATTTAGCCTATGTGTCCCTCCAGAAACAGACTTAGGTTGTGGGTGGGGTCTATTTCTTTGTCTTTTTCACTTATAGGCAGAGTTCATAGATTCCCCACTTCATCCAGACCATGGAGACCTTGAAAGGAGGAATCAAGACCAAATGTTGCTGTAAGTACAGGGACGACCTGAGAAGCCAGGGAGTCTAGACTTGAATCCAATGGAGGCTTTGGACATGAAACTTGGTGGGACTATAATATGTAGGAACTGGGCTAAGTTATGAGCCTGAACTCCCTTCAGCCTGCCCCATGCCAAGTTTCCAGAGACTGAGGTGGCCTGTGTGGGGAGGACAATGTCCTCAGGCATTAGGAAAAGTGTTGTTTTATATATTTGTTCTTTTGACACTGTACAATTAAATATTAATGTATAAACACCAACTGAACTATTAAGTGGTTAAAAAGAATAAGGGTGCATATGAGCTTCTAAAGCTGGAGGAGCCAGTGACAGAGAGCCTGGACACCCCTGAAGCCCATTAAAGGGACCAGAGAACTCTGAGGGGCCAAAGGTAACAGACCTGTCCCTCAGGCTGTCGGGGCTGGAGTAGTCAGTGACAGAAATGCTAACCCCCAAGATAGTTGTGAGACTCTAGGGAGACAGTGCATGAGAGGTGCTTTACACACTCTAAAGATCTATGCCAGTGCCAATGTCTGAATATCCCTTCCAGCTCTAGAGAGAATCCATAATTCAGGGAGGGCCTGCCGACTACCTGAAGGTCAGGGCTGGTTTTGTTGTAAAAGGTGCCTGCCTGGAAATAGCATGTGTGCCAGCCTGTGTCAGAGAGCTGGCCTAGTGAATGCTTGGGGTCATCTCCCTTTCAGTCAGGTCCTCTCTTGGCATCTTTGTCCTCCCTTGGAATGTAAAGGCCTGGACTTTCATCACCTCCTTCCAAAGGTTGTGCATGTGCACACCTAGAGGATCTCTGATCCCCTTCACAGTCATTTCTCATTCATCCATCCTAGGGAGAGGTAAAATGAGAGCAGGGCATCTTCCATCCAGGCTAGTGTGGGCTGGGTCAGAGGGCCAGATACTTTGAATATTCCTGTGTGGAGAGCCAAGGACCAAACAGAAGAAAATCAGAGAACACTGGGGAGTTAACATGGCTTCCAGAGCAGGGTCAGGACAGCCCAGGACCATGAAGCCCTGAATGTGTTCCTGCTTAGAGGTTTCCTTGTTTACAAAGATCAACTTTTACTTAGGGTAGAACAAACATATAAACTTTCTCCCCCAATACCTGGGGGCATAATCTCCCCTCATACAACCATATTTCCAAGTGCTTGGGTTCACAACTTAATTAAGATCCTACAGATTATAATCTAACCAAGTTCAAGTCCAAAGCCCCCTTGGGCTTTTATCTCTGCACTCTGATTTCTCAGGGGTTCCTTGATCAGCTAGCAGAAATGTCCAGCCTGGAATCCTACCTCCAAGTTCAATATGACTCAAACTCCCAGGTCTGGGGACTCCATGGCCTCTCCCTAGAACTAAAAAGGATCAGCCAAACAGACCAAAAACCCATACTCAATTCAAAAGGCCATAGGAGCTATAAGAAGTGGCTAACCCTTCACACACATCTCACTCAGTGCATGATGCCTAAGCTTCAGTTCAATAGGATCTTACCCTTTCTGGAAAGAGAGACAGACTATCCCAGCATATTCTAGCTACATAGCCAATAGGAAGAGGCTGCTACTACTCACAGGACAGGGGAGTACAGGATGCCTTTTTCCAGAAGCAGGTTCCTGCTGTCTCCCACATGGGTACATTCATCTTAGGTGATGTCAGCATAGACAGAAAACTTCTGTCACACTTGTCTCTAAAATAATTTCCAACCCAAGCAGATATGCAGGAGTACATTTCAAACACAGGACTTGTCCCCAATTCAGAATAATTCTCTAGGGTCTGTGAAAAGGCATAGTAATAACCTTTCACTTGCTTCCTCAGCACCTTGCAGAATAAGTCTTTAAACAGTGTTACATGATCATAAGAAATCCCACATGAACAGACAAAACTCATAATTATCCCCAAATATAACACTTTGCAGACTTGGCAAAAAAAATTTTCTCAATGTTTATGCAATATGTCTGCTTGCATAGAATTAACAGATGGTATACAGGGCCTTTCTATAACCTAAAAGCAAAAGAAAGAGTTGAGGCAAAGAAAAATGACTTTCCATTGAAAACGTAATCTAGAATTACACAAGATTGGAATTACACAAGACCTAGCAGCAGAAACATTAAAGGACCACAGGTCTTGGAACACAACATATCAAAAAACAAAAGAAGTAAGACTCCAGCCAAAAATAACATACCCTGCAAAGTTAACTATTATCTTGAGTGAAAAAAAAGGATATTTGATAAACTCTCAGACTTTCAAGACTTTATTAAAAAAAAAAACCAACCCTGAACTTAACAGACAATTTGACATACAAGAACCAATATAAATATAAGGTACATAACAAAGACTAATTATAAGGAATCAACAAAAATAGACAGTTTACTTTTTATGTATGTAAAATGTAAAATTTATGTATAAGATTCTTATTAATAATTAGGTAGCTCATAAGAAAAATTGGGGAAAACCTGGGTATGATATGAATTTAAAAAGTAAAACCATTTAGGAACAGCTAAAAGAAGTAATTATTTTATACAAATGAGGGGCAAGAGGAAGAATTGATACATAGGAGTTAGATGGGGGAGGAGGGCTGGTAGTTCTGGTAACCTACTTTCATCGAGAATGTGTATAAAAAGTGAACAATACATATATGTTTAAAAGAGTACAGAAGTCTTCTAAATTCAGAAGAAATAAAATGGTAGGAGTCCAAGAAGGGGATCTTTAGAGTGGAGGGTGAGAAAATAGGTAGATAGGGGTACAGAAAGGTGTTTAGATTTATGGGAATGGGAGGATAGGAGAGGGATCCTTGGGGGGGGTAGGCAAGTCACAGGAGAACAAGGTAGTGAGTAAAAGTAAAGCAGAGGAGGCAAGAAGGATAGGAAATGAGATATAATCATGTATAAAAAACAAAGGTCAGGAGTAGAATGGGTTTGGGAAAGTATATGTATGTATATATCTATAATTATACAGAAATATATATAAACTTTATTGTGGCCTTCTGGGGTAAGGGGTTGGGGGGAGGGGAAAAAGAACAAAGTTAAAAAGTGCACAGCAGAGAACAAAAGAAATTTCACGAGGAAATAAACACAGATAATTCTCAACATAAGTATTATTTATCATATAGGCTTTCTTCAAATGAAAATGTATTGTTACATGTTTTGAAACCTCTCATGTTCTGCTATGCATACGACATGCTTTTATTTCTTTCTAACTTCGTATTTAAATTCCAATATCTAAGTTTATGCTATGTTTTTGTTTTTGTTTATGCTTTTTATTCTCTATTTGTGTTCTTACACTGCCCATTCCACACTAGGAGCAGAGGTCAAATTTAAAAGGAAGGAAAAAGGCCAAAAAAGATAAGCAAAAAAGAATGAAACAAGAACTTGACCGTGGAAACCTATTGTGGTGACAAGAAAGATCAAGACACAAACTCAGAAGAGCACAACAATGTCAAAACACCTATGGTCACCCTCCCCCACCCTCACCCCCCAAAAAACAGGAAGTGGTCTCAAACCCAGAAAGAACTCATAGACAAGCTCAAAAAGGAGCTTTAAGATCATAAAAGAGGGGAGGCTAGGTGGCGCAGTGAATAGAGCACTGGCCCTGGAATCAGGAGGAACTGAGTTCAAATCCAGCCTCAGATGCTTAACACAAAAACTAACCATGTGGCCTTGGGCAAGTCGCTTAACTCCAATTGCCCTCCAAAAGCAAAAAAAATCATAAAAGAGATGTATAAGAAAAATTGGGAAAAGAAATTAAAGTAATGCAACAGTTTTAGGAGGAGGAGGTAAGAGTCAACAGCTTGAAAAAATAAAATAACTCTTTTTTTTCCCAATTTGTTTATTTATTTTTAATTTTCAACATTCATTTCCACAAGATTTGGAATTACAGATTTTTCTCCCCATATTTTCCCTACCCTTCACCCCAAAATAGTGAGCCTACTGAAACCTCTTCCCCTAATCTGTTCTCTTATATCCTCCCCCACCCCTCACCTACAACTTTCTACTAGGGCAAGATGAATTTCTAAACCCCAATGCCTGTATATCTTATTTCCCAGTTCATTTAAAAAGCAATTTTTTTAAACATTTCTTTTTAAAACTTTTGAGTTCCAGATTTTTTCCCTTCTTCCCTCCTCACCTGCCCCCACTGGGAAGATAAACAATTCAATGTACGTTGTACATGTGTAGTTATGCAAAACACTTCCATAGTAGTTATATTGTAAAAGAATAACTATAATTCCCTCCATCCTATCCTGCCCCCCAATTATTCTATTTTCTCCTTTGACCCTGTCCCTTTTCAAAAGTGCTTCTAACTACCATCTCCCCCAATTGGCCCTACCTTCCAGCATCTCCCCTCTTATCCCCTTCTACCATATTTTCCTGTAGGGTAAAATATCCTATTGAATATATACGTTATTCCCTCCTTAAACCAAATTCAATGAGAGTAAGGTTGACCCATTCCCTTTCACCTTCCTGCTCTTCCCCTCCATTGGAAGACTTTTCTTTTGCCTATTTTATATGAGATAATTTACCCTATTTTATCTTTCCCTTTCTACTCCCAATATATTCCTCTTTCACCTCTTAATTTTATTCTTTTAGATATCATCCCTTTGTATTCACCTCATCCTGTGTCCTCTGTCTATGTATACATGTACATACATATGCACATTCACATGTATATTTATACATACATACAAACTCTTATATATACATATATTTGTATTTATACATATATATATATTCCCTTCAACTGTCCTCATACTGAGAAAAGTCTTATGAGTCATAATTATCATTTTTCCATGTAGGAATGTAAATAGTTCAACTTTAATAAGTTCCTTATGGTTACTTTTTCCTGTGTACCTTCTCATGCTTCTCTTGCTTCTTGTATTTGAAAGTCAAATTTTCTGTTTAACTCTGTTTTTTTCATCAACAATGCTTGAAAATCCAATACTTCATTGAATGACCATATTTTCCCCTGAAGCATTGTACTCAGTTTTGATGGGTAGGTGATTCTTTGGTTCAATCCTAGCTCCTTTCACCTCCAGAATATCATATTCCAAGCCCTTCAATCCCTTAATGTAGAAGCTATTAGGTCTTATGTGATTCTTATTGTGTCTCCACAATACTCAAACTGTTTCTTTATGACTGTTTGCAGTATTTTCTCCTTGACCTGGGAACTCTGGAATTTGGCTATAATATTTCTAGGTATTTTCTTTTTGGGATCTTTTTCAAGAGATGAACAATGAATTCTTTCAATTTCTATTTTGGCCTCTGGTTCTAGAATATCAGGCAATTTTGATTCATAATTTCTTGAAAGATGTTGTCTAGGCTCTTTTTTCTGACCATGGCTTTCAGTTAGTCCAATAATTTTTAAATTATCTTTTCTGGATATACTTTCCAGGTCAGTGATTTTTCCAATGAGATATTTCACATTACCTTCTATTTTTCCTTTATTAAGATCTGTTTTATAGTATCTTGATTTCTCATAAAGTCATTAGTTTCTGTTTTCTCCAGTCTAATTTTGAAGGAATTATTCTCTTCAGTGAGTTTTTGAAATTCCTTTTCCATCTGGCAAATTCATCTTTTTAAGGCATTCTTCTCATTGGCTTTTTGGGCCTCTTTTGTCATTTGGTTTTAGTCTATTTTTAAGGTGTTTATTCAGTATTTTGGGGGGTCTCCTTCATAGGCTGTTGACTCTTTTCATGATTTTCTTGCATCATTCTCATTTCTCTTCCCAGTTTTCCCTCCACTTCTCTTACTTGATTTTCAAAATCCTTCTTGAGCTCCTTCATGGCCTGTAAAAAGTTCATATTTTTCTTGGAAGTTTTTGATGCAGGTGTTCTGAGTTTGTTTTCTTCCTCCCATTACATGCTATGATCCTTTTTGTTCCCATAACAGATTCTTTGGTCTCTTTGTGTTTCCTCATATTGCCAGCCAAATACTTGACTTTTGAGCTCTTTACTATGGTAGAATCCTGCTCCCAGATTTCAGACATCTATGTCCCTAATTTCTAGTTTTTTTTGCAGCTGCCAGAACTATTAGGAAGGCACCCTCTCTTCAGCTCCCACAACCTCTGGCACACTAGCCACACAACCTAGGACCTCCACCCAAGATCGCGATCTAGATCCAAGCAGGTTAAAGCAAGAGTGATCCCCCTCTGAATGGTTATTTTGTCCCCCTACCATCTGCAGTCCAGGAGCTCTGGAAGCAGCCACAGGACAGCAGCTGCAGCCAGCACCTTGTCTCTGCCAATTCTCACCCTGGGGGCAGGGGCCAGACAAAGCTCATCTCCAACCAGTTACACCACAGTTCCTGCCTGACCTTTTACTTTCTATTTGGCATTTATGAGTTGAGAGGTCTGGAAACCACCACAGCTGCTGGTGATTCACTCTCCTGAAGTCTGCTCTGGCCACAGCTGGTTGGGGCTGCCCTGGGGCCAGAAGCTCATGGCTCACATAAGACTGCACTCTCCTCCCAGCTCCTTGTGATAGACTCTTCTTGTGGGCCTGCTAGCTATCTTCAGCAGGAGATTTGATTCTCGCTGTCACTCTATTGTTAATGTAGCTTTAAAATTTGTTTAGAGTCATTTTTTTTACATGTATTTGAGGTGGTGGAAGCCAGAGCCACGTGGAGATACTCTTTTTACTCTGCCATCTTGGCTCTGTCCCACAAAAAAACAACTCTTTATTTCTGTACAAATAAAGCCAAAGATTTAGAGGGAAGTGGAAAGTTGGGAAAGAATTTTTACAACCAGTGTCTTTGATAAAGGCCTCATTTCAAATCTATAGGAATACAAGTCATTCCCCAATTGATAAATGGTCAAAGGATATGAACAGGCAGTTTTCAGAGGAAGAAATTAAAGATATCTATAAGCATATGAAAAAATGCTCTAAATCCCAATTGATTAGAGACATGTAAATCAAAACAACTCTAAGGTACCACATCTCACTGGTGAGATTGGCTAAGATGACAAAACAAGATAATGATAAATGCTGGAGAGAATGTGGAAAAATTGGAACACTAATGCATTGCTGGTGGAGTTGTGAACTAATCTATCTCTTGTTTGGTTATGAACCTGTAATTCACTTAACTTCTCCATTAAGAATTTGGATGCTTGGTACATATATGTTTAGTATTGATATTACTTCTTGGTAAATGGTACCTTTTAGCATGATGATTTAGAGCTCTTCTTCATATGACTATAGATAGCTTGATTTCTTCATCTGAAAACTGCCTATTCATATCCTTTTCCCATTTATCAATTGGGGAATTACTTGTATTCTCATAAAGTTGACTCACTTTTTATTAAAGAAATGCAGATTAAAATAACTCTAAGGTATCACCTCACACCTATCAGAATGGTAAATAGGGGGAAAAAGGGAAAATGATAAATGTTAGCGAGGACATGGGAAAAATGGGATGCCAATGCACTGTTGGTGGAATTGTGAATTGATCTAACCATTGTGGAGAGCAATTTGGAACTGTGCCCAAAGGACAACCAAAGTGTGTATACCCTTTAATTCAGCAATACAACTAATGGTCTGTATCCCAAAGAGATCATATAAAGGGGGAAAGGACCTACATGTGAAACAATATTTATAGAAGCTTTTTTGTGGTGGCAAAATATTGGACATTGAGGGGCTACCCATCAATTAGGGAATGGCTGAAAAATGAATGTAATTGAATATATATAATGTAATGTGACATATGAATGTAATTGAATATAATAAGAAATGTGCAATAAGAAATGATGAACAGGTAGATTTCAGAAAAACCTGGAAAGCCTTGTACAGATTGATGCTGAGTGAAATAAGAAGAACCAGGAAAACATCATAAACACTATGAGCAACACTGTGGGATGATCAGTTATGAATGACTCAGCTCTTCTCAGCAACACAATGATCCAAGACAAGTACAAAGGAGTAACAAAGGAAAATGCTATCCATATCCAAATAAAGAACTGATAGGCTCTGAATGTGGACTGAAAAATACTCTTTTCACTTACTTTATTCCTTTTCATGGGTTTTTTTTTCCCTATTGATCTGTTTTTTTCTTTCACAACTATGTCTAATATGGAAATATGTTTTACATGATAGTGCATGTATAAACTATATCAAATTGCCTACCATTTTCAGAAGAGAGGAGGGGATGGAGGGAGGAAGAAAAATATGCAATTCAAAATCTCATAACAATGAATGCTAAAAATTGCATTGACATTAATTGGGGGGAAATAAAAGAGTATTTTAAAAAGATAAAAAATGGGGAGACTGAGTATGTAGACAGCAAAGAAGAAATCAGTATATAGAAAGAGATTAAAAACTGTAGAGAAAGAGGATGATAGTGGAGGCAATCTGCTGTAGAAGATGGGTTCACGGTTTTTCTATGAGAAAGAGAAGGTCATTTATTTACCAGATACTTTAAAAAAAGAAGAAGAAAAGAGAGACTAAAAACAAGAGAAAAAAAGCAGATAATCAAGGTTGATGTCAAGGGAAAGTGAAGTGAGTAAAATGGGAGAAGGAGCTCATGGGAAATCTTCATTCTCAGTTTTCTCTATAAAGTATGAGACCAGATCATTATCTGAAATGGTAAGCAGAAAGGCTATGCTATGATAGGCTTAGGAAGAACAAAAAAGACTTTAAACTATTGTGATAAGTGGAATCGAGAATCAATTAGGGAGGGTTAAAAGGACTACCTTGCTGCAGTGAGAGCCCAGGTAAGATTAGCTAACATAAATTTGTAGTGGGCCCAGTCAGCACAGTTGTATGATTTCTTCCAACTCCATTGAGGATGTGAGTAGGAGTAGGGAGCTAGGTAGTGGGAAAATAATCCAGGCTTGGAATTTGGTATGGTATATGCAATGGCAGGTCAAGGGATTGTGGAATTATAGAGTAAGGGATAATGTTGAGTTGAACTGACTAACTAAAGGGTTAAGATTGAGAAGAGAGCATAACAGAGCCAGACAGGAGTGATGATTTGGGAAAATACTGTGGGATAAAGAGACTGGACATCACAATGAGGATGAAGAATAGGTTGAAGAGAAGTAAAGCATGGAATGACAGGGGAATATGAGCAGATGAAGGAATTTCAAAATGCTTGATCATGGAAGTGTGACTCTAGTGAATGATGGCAAGATCAAGTGTGTGACCATTGCTTTATATCACTGAAGTGGAATCACTTAATCTCTCTGAACCTTGACTTCCTCATCTGTAAAATGTAAGGTTTAAAATGTTGTTATTGTTCAGTCATGTCCAACTCCTCATGACTCCATTTGGGCTTTTCTTGACAAAGATACTGGAGTGGTGTAATGGGAATGCAAATTTGGAAGATCTTCCCTGCCCCTAGGCTAAAGTGCACCTGAAGCCTGGGGAGGGAGGCTTGTTTTTCAGTAGATACTTTTTGATTGGCCCGTGGGTCAATAAGGTTGTTACATTCTCTGAGCCAAGAGAAGGCTATATAAGCCCTGATGTGAGGCTTTGTTTTGGGGGCTCACTTTGAGAAGTGTTCTGTGATTTGATCTGTATTCTGGGAAGCCGTTGTCCAGGGCCCCCCCAGCTTTGAAAAACCCAGATGTTGACTGGGTATGGATGTAATGGTTGGACAGTTTGGAAATCTGTCTACTTGATCTGTTTCTGTCTTGATAATTCTGCCTGTATGCTTTGAAGTTCGGGGTGCTGACCTTTTTCCCCTGAACAAGGTAAATGATATATGTCTGACTGATTAAAGTAAGCTTGTTAACCCATTTTGAGTTGCTTTCCTTTATCAAAGCAGATCCAAGAACCTGTGGTGGTGGCAAACCCTGAGGACGCTTGGGGTGCTTGCTGCTACAAGTGGTTTGCCATTTCCTTCTCCAGCTCATTTTACAAATGAGGAAACTGAGGCAAACAGTGTTAAGTAACTTGTCTAGGATCACACAACTAATATCTAAGGCTAGAGTTGAACTAGATGTGAGCTTCCTGACTCCAAATCCAGCACTCTATCCACTGAACCATCTAGCCACCCAAGGGTTAGAGTAGATGACTTCTAAAATCTCATCAAGTCCTAGATCTGTGATCTTTAAAGATGTCACAGATAAAATAAATCATTTTGATTAGATAAAATTGAAAGGAATAGGTCAAGGGAACTGAGTTGACCAGGGAGCTGGGAAGTTAGGGTGTGTGAGATGACATCAAATTTATGTTAAAGTCCCTGAATATGATATTAGGAATGAGTTTGTCAACTTAACCTGACTGATAATGTAGCTAGAATACGTTTTATTACCTTGGGAAAATACCCTGTCAGCTTAGCACAGCTGATGGTGCTTTGGCTCAAGCCTCCATTTTGTAAGGGAGTTCTTCTGAGTTCATTGTTCTTCAGTAATAAACTAAGCATTCGTGTGGCAGGATAAGCTAAATGTATACTCTTCTTAAACAGCTGCTGAACATATGTGGACCCTCTGAGGAGACAGACCATCGATGAAAAAAAATCATAAACAACTCTGCCACTTACTTGTGTAGTAATTAGGTGTTGAATATCTTAGCAACACCCATACCTAGAAGTATTTTAAAAAATCCCAATGGGATGCCCTGACCTATTAAATGTGACTAGAACTCATTCCTCTGTCCCCTGTACATGAGACTCAACTGCTTCTGTTCACTTGAGGGCAGTGCTGATTGAAGGAGACCTGCCAGATGTCAACCGCTAAGGAAGACAAATAGCTTTGGCTGAACAGAGAGGGAACCATATTTGTTGGGAGTTTAGTATAAAATTAGTTTATTGGAACCTCTAAGACACAGGTGGTGCAACGGATAGAGTAACCAGCTTGAACTCATCTTCCTGAGTTCAAATCAGCCTTAGACCCTTAATAGCTGTGTGACCCTGGGCAAATCATTTAACCCTGTTTTCCTCAGTTTCCTCACATGTAAAATGAGTTGGAAAAGGAAACAGCACACCATTCCAGTATATAAACCAAGAAATCCTAAATGGGACCATAAAGTAAATGGCTCAAAAACAAGAAGACTTAAATGAGTAGTTTGTTCTTAGAGGAAAGAATTCTTTGCATACTTTGATTATTAAAATTTGATTGCAGGAATCAAGAAGTACAAGTCTAATTTATATTTCCATCCACTAGTTAGCAGAAATAGTGGTAATTAGCTATAAATGTGCACCCCATCAAAAATACAAGACCACAAACCACAGCCAACTGTTGTACAAGGGAAACTGAAAATAGCCTTTACCGAGAGAGCCCAAATGTCAATGCATTTTCACTCAAGCTGGAGTCAAGCAGGACAGCTGAGTCTCCAGCTGATCATTTCTCAAAAACAGGTATGTTAAAGGGAATGTGTAGCTTCTCCTAAGAAAAGGTTGGTGCTTTGGAAAGGCAGGAGGGTGGGGATTTTCACAACTCTCTATTTCCTTGACATCACCTTCCTTTCAGTCTCCTTAGCTTGAACGCTCAGTCATTTTTCATTCTTCATTCTGATTCCTTGCTGGAGCTTCTGCCTCCTTACCTAGCTCTCTAGCTCCCACCCAGAGGGCCCTGGGCTCCTTATGGGGGAGAATCCCCACTTCTAGTTTGACCTAGACCCACCATGTGGCTGTCTGATCATCTTCATGCTGTGTACCCCCTTTTCCCTCTCCCATCCCACCACCCCCCTTTCCACTTCCAGCACTGGGGATAATAATAAATCTATACTGCAATTCTCAGAATAGACTTAGCAATCCATTGCCCACATGGTTCTATTCACCATCCCTATGACTCCCCAGACAAAAGTACCATTACTTGACCACCCCTTGCCCATATATGTTGTCTTCATCTACTAGAATGTAAACTCCTTGGAAAGCAAGAACTATTTTGCTTTTTTATATGTATTTCCAGTATTTAGCACTATGTCTAGAACATAGTAAGCTCTTAAATGTTTTTTCATTTATTCGTTCACTTACAATGCCTTTCTCTTTCTTTTTTCTCCTCTTTCTTTCTCCTGTCCTTCCTTTCTTCCCTCTCTCCTTCCTTCTTTCCTTCCCTCTCTCTTTTTTTCTTCCTTTCTGCCCATGATATTGTCGGTTGCCAAGTACAATCTATTCAGTTTCCTCAACATGTCTCACATCAACTTCCCCCTTGCCATTTTCATAGCCTCCACTCTAGTTTAGCCACTCGTTTAAAACCCTCCACTTCCCGGCTTCACCCCACTTTCTAGTATCATTTTATATCACTAACCATGTGAACTTACTAGCTGGTCTCTTGTCTCTATTTACTCAGACCATTCCTTATCACTGTAATGTTTTCTCTGCACCTCTCACAATCCTTATATTCATTTAAGGCCAAGTTCTGGTGAAACCCTTCCTCTTCTGTGATCCCTTCCTCAAGCTCCTGACCTCCTCAAATTACTCTATATTTACTTGCCTGGATATATATATAGTATCCATGAGTAGACTATTCCTGAGAGCTTATTCATAGGAGCCTTCCTGTGTTTCTCTGAATCCTTCCTTTTGGTTGTTGCTTTTTATTTTATTTTATTTTTTATGGTCCACACCTTTGGTTTCCGATGTGTGGAAAGCACGTTGGAAAAACTCAGTACACAAGACAATGATTGTCTGAAATTTCTATTTTTTGAGGGTTGCAACAGGCATCAAGAAGTTGTGTCTTGCCCCTTTTCATATGACCAGTGTATCAGAGGCAGAATTAAAACCTAGTTCTTGACTCCAAGGCCTGCCCTTTGTCCCTATGCTCTTATGCCTCAATACAGAAGTTTCTTACTTTTGTGTATGTGTCATGGACAGCCTTGGGCAGTTTGGTGGAGCCTATGGGCCTCTGTTCTCAAAATAAAGTTCTCAAATGCAAAAGGCACTTGAGATTAAAATGGAACTTTATCATATTGAAATATTCAGTCTGTAGAAAGGAAGCCTGCTATCACATGGAATCTAGCAGCAGGTCTAATAATTTCAGCAATTTCAAAGTAGTGGTAAACATAAATGGTATTTTGAAGTATCTGAAATACCTGGAATAGGGTATGGAAATATGTGATTTTGACTGGTTATAGCATCAGCAGTACTATTGATTCTGCTGTGATTTGGTGCCTACTGTCAGAAATGCTGGAAATGCTAAATTTCAGTTAGACATTAGTAAATATAAAGATGAAGTCCTCTTCCCCGTCTAAGTTCAATGACCTCCTAAAAAGGGAAGTGCATGGATTACAGGTGAAGAACCCCTGCTCTAAGGGCATTCTTTTAAAGCAATATAATATCCCATTACATCTGTATTTGTTCATCTATTCCTTAATGACAGGCAATAAAATGTGCCTTGTACATTGTGGATCCTTTATAAATGCTTGTTGAATATTCAATAAAAGAATAAATATTCTTTATCCACCCTATCAGTGATTTTCCCTATGAGATGAAGCTTGTGGAAGAAAAACACTTCTTCCTCTTTCCAAACCAGCTAACCTTACACTTAGGTATAAGAGGTTCTGCATCAATAGGCTTGGAAGAGTAAGAGGAGGAAGTTTCCTGGTCATGGGGGATATAGTACCTTTTGACTCAGGTTCTCACTCTGAAGAGTCCTTCTAATGCCAATCATCAAATATTTAATGAGTGCCTACTGTGTGCTGGGCACTATGATAGAGCCTGAGCATACAAAGACAAGAAGGACAGTTCTTGACCTCAAGGGACTTAACTTCTATCAGAGGAAACAACATGTTGACATAGAAGTTCCATGTTTTTTCTTTGCTGTTCAGCAGACCATGAATTGAAGCAGAGAAGACAGATGTAATCCAGCCTGGGGATTGGCATTGGTAGGACGAGGGAGGTAGAAAATTTGAGGGTAGAAGACAGTGTAGAGTTGAACTGATAAACGATGGGGTCAATATTTGGAAGCAAGGAAGGGAAAGCTAAGCAGTGGTGGTGAACTATTGGGGAACACTAGAGGGTAGATGAGTGAGGGGTAGGGAGCTCACAACGAGGACAAAGTATAGATTTAGAAGTGAGATCCAAGGAGAATGATAGAAGATAGAATTTCAGAATGGTTCATAAAGTAGTGGGATCAAGACTGTGACTATTCCTGTGTATGACTGAGAAGGGAATAAAGATGAGGGTCACAGGAGCTGAGATGAATGACCTGGATGGCCAGGGTTTTAGAGGAAACATCAGCATTTCTAGTATATACCCACTAGTATAAAGACAAAGGTTGAGGTACAAAGGAAGACTGTAGAAAAGATACTGAAGTCCTTGAGAAAGGAAGGAGAATGACCTTGTGGTTCATAGATAACATAAAAGAAGTTCTATATTAGATAACATCCCTTGTATAGAATGGGCCACAAATGAGAGGAAGTTGCTGAATGAGTGACAGTAGCAGAAGAAAAGGAGGGCTATACCCATTCTTTCTCCTGGCCAAGTATGCTGGCCAATGTAAGAGAGAGAATGTGTATTCAACCAGTGCAGAGGATGATCGGGCATTCAGTGTCTCCTGGGAGTGATCCAGTTTTCCAAGAGTACCAGAAGACAGAAGTAGCAGCAGAGGAAGAGGCCCAAGATGAAGCAAAGTTTGTTAATAATAGAAAAGGATTCCAAAAAACAAAATGAAAAGAGTGAACAGAGCCAAATTGTGACGTAAGAGAGAAAGGGCTAAGGTTGAGGGAGATGAGAAAATAAAATGTAGTTACCAGGGTAGGGGTAGAAGGATATAGGGTGTGGCTTATACTTAGGTATAAGAGGTTCTGCATCAATAGGCTTGGAAGAGTAAGAGGAGGAAGTTTCCTGGTCATGGGGGATATAGTACCTTTTGACTCAGGTTCTCACTCTCAAGAGTCCTTCTAATGCCAAGGGACAGAATCAATTCTCTTCTAAGTCTTTAGGGGAGAACGGAAATTGAACCTGATGTTCATAACTCTTGCTGTAGATGACTTCCTGGTTGTAAGAGGACTGCCCTCTGAATCTTTCTTCCTAGACTTGAGAAGGCCAGATATTTGTAGTCTCTGTCCTAGAGATGAGAGCCCAGATGCATGGGCTTTAATCCTAGAGGAATCTGTGGGACAGGTCCTAAACTGGAACCTAGAGGTAAGAGGTGAGGTAAGTTAAGAGATAAATGATGTTTTGGTCTTAGGCTGGGTCTAGTCCAACCACCAAGGCTTTACCCAGGGACTAACAGATGGTAAGAGAGAACTGAGTGTTGTGTTGATACAATGAGGCTAGGCAGAGTAGCAGAAGACCCCAGGGTGATAGGTTGTGGGGGAGGAGGATAAGGGAACTTCTCACAGTCCAGACAACATCTCCTCCAGTTTTTCTAATGAAGAACAAGCTTACCTGCCTGTAGGGGTAGCTAGGTGGTACATTGTGCTGGGCCTAGAGTTAGGAATACTCATCTTCCAGGGTTCAAATCTGGCCTCAGATACTTACTAGCTGGGTGACCCTGGGCAAGTCACTTTACCTTGTTTAACTCCATTTCCTCATCTGTAAAATGAACTGGAGAAAGAAGTGGCAAAGCAGTCCAGAAAGAAAACCCAAAATGGGGTCATGAAGAGACAGACATGATTGAAAAATGGCTCAACAACAAAAACCTTCCTGTAACCTGAAAGATGAAGGGCCTGACTTGTACCTTGAAGAATCTTGCCCCGATGGAGGTTCAGGTTTCTTTGTGTAGAACTCCCTCATTCCTCCCTTCCCCATATCTTTGTTTGAGGAACCTTCTTCTGAGGAGCCCTCTTCCACAAAACATTAATTCAGAAAGCATTATATGGTTAAAAAATACAGGGTAGGTTGGGGTGGGAAGGAATCCTCTGGGTCCAGAGTCAGCCCAGGTTAAAATTAGGCATGGTCATTCAATACAGGCATATTCTTGGATTACACATATCATCCTGTGTGCACCCCAAAACTGAGTTCAACAGAAATCCTTACCCAAATAATACTCAGAGGTTTATCAAGGTAGGAAGCAGAAAAGAATGGTTTATTTACAATCTCAAGAAAGGGCTGCCCTCCTGACAAATGGTCAGGGAGGAGAAGAAATTTACAAAAGGAAATGGCAAAGTTATAAAGCCCTAATATGGAATTCTGTCCCACCCCCCTCCTGACCCTTTTCTTCCATTGGCTGGAAGTTAGGTGTACAATCTAAGTGTGGCAATTGTTGTGAAGAGAATAAGAGCGAGACTGAGATGTGAATTTAAATAAATTTAGATGTAGATTTATTGAGCAAGCATGCAACTGCCTGGAGTATACACTCAAATCAGGCAGCCCCGAACTGGGGTACAGGCAATGCTTATAAAGGCAAAAACCACAATTGGGGAGGGGAGCTAGCATAAGTAATGACATATAGAAGCCAAGAACAGCCATTGGTTGGATCTATAGCTCAGGACTAATTTGGGAAGCATGGCACAAAGTGTGACAGGGGACCCTCCTAAAACAGGGTGGAGGGTACATGATGGAGAGCATAGGGGGAGTGGAATTTCCAAGAACAGGATTGGGTCATGGAACAGGTGAGGGTCATGTTCTGGGTGAAGGGTGTGGGGGACCCTGCTTGGTCAACGTCCTGGGTGGAGGACTTTGCTGGGTCAGCATCCCAGAACAGGGTGGTGTCTTGCATGGGATAGACTTGCCCCATGATCTCTATACAGACTTGCACCATAACCCTTATATGAAATGCTGCTTCAAGGCTTACTGATTTAGGGAAGTACTAATTCAGGGAAAGATAAGGGAGCAGGAGACTATGCCTTGGGTGATTCACTTTTACCCAGGACTTTATGCTGTTACAAGCAGTTACAGGGTTTAGGATAAAGACGAAGAAAAATAAAAGGGGCTTAATAGTGGCTTAATGGTGGGCTCCAAATCATGTGGCATGTGATTTGGGTTACCTTACAACACAATCTACCTCAAGTACCAGAACAAGGAAACAGTAGATCACCCAATGTACGTTTGAGAAAGCATGTCTGTCCTTATTTGGCATATCTTGTGCTGAGGTGGTACTGGGGAGGGTCTCCATTTCTCTAAGTCCCAGATTCCTGCAAGGTCAGGTGACTTCTAAACTTAGGCCTAGTGGATGCTGAAGCCACTCTAGATTTGATTTTTCAGAATGGGAAAACTTCACTGAAAATTATTCCTCACAAATCCCTGCTGTTCTTTTATACCTTTTGAAGTTTCCCCACTTTTCTTAATTCTAATTATCCTGCTTGCATTGACAACATATAAGGGGGCAGTCCCCTTTATGAGTGCAGATACAGATATTCAAAAGAAAACAATAATAAACAATTGTCCTTTCAATGTCCAAAAGTCTCTTTTCACACTGCTGTCCATATCTGAGGAAGTCCTCTGGTGGCTTAGGGTCATCCATCTTCAGTCCTGCATCCCAGCCTCTCTTTCTTAGGTCTTCTTTCATTCATTTACCTACAAAAGGAACCTTGGAACCAATTTAAATGACCACTCCAGAACTCTTATCATTCTTACAAAATTAAAATTGGAGTCTTGGTCAATTGTCATGATCACACATTAAAACCAGTTTCCTATATTTTGCATTAATCCATTATTAATTCCTCCTCCAGGAGGATGGGATTTCACTAAGGTATTTACATTAAGCTCACAATTAAAACAATTAAAGTTTTTACCAAGTAGTCCAAAAATTATCCTCCTTTTAACGTTAACCAATTGTAACAAAGTTGAGACAAGTGTGATACTAACTAAATACCAGAATACTATTCCCAGAAACACTTGATCTATTTGTCCTTATACTATTACAAAGAATCAAAGGACCCTGATTTATATAGGAATACCTATACTAAATCCTAAGCCTAACAGCTTTATCTTAATAGTAACTTGAGATGTTCCAGAATCAAGTATTTAATAGATTTGTTGTTGTATTTTGAAAACTTTTGATTATTGAAACTTGCCACCAAGAATAGGGATGAAACTGTAATGAGGGAACCATTTCCCCAACTTCAGAATGTCAATTCCAGACAAAATGTATACAAGGCTGCAATCTGCATTGAGCCAAGCTCAAAGTCTGCCAGGTGTCACTGGGTAGGTTGAGTCAGGAGAATCCTACTTCAGCTCATGCAGAACAGTCGTTCTCCTGACCTTCCACACCCATACTTCACAGGCCTTCCATACCTGTACTTCACAGGGTCTGACATCGTGGATCAGTGGCTCGGATAGCTTGGATAGCCTTTCTTAATATCCATACCTGGAGTTAGACTCAGAGGAACAGTCAGCTAACAGTCCCATCAAATCTTAAATAACAAGCTCCAACAATCAGTTAAGATATGATTATAATCTCACATTGGTTAAGGAACATTTCTAAAGTGAGCCTCAAATAACCGGTATTCATTTCTATATTTAGTCTTGTTCACAAAAAATCAAATCTCCCATTAGGATTATAAATTATTCCTCTAATAGATTTGCATCTACTTCCCAAGCTTCCCTATTTTCCTGGGACTATGCTTAATCTGAACTCACACTAAAATTTCTTTTCTCTCAACTAAAAATGTCTCTGATTTAATCCCAACAATTAATTCAGTCAGTTGTATTAATACCCAATTACACTTTGAAATACACTGGGACCCCATTCTACACATATACACAGATATAACTTTTCTACAGTAAATTTATCATCCCAATTTCAGTCCATATTGCATTTGTATCCTTATTTCCTTTCCTTCTCAAATATGATTGAGCTATTAATTATAAAATCACCTTAGAAATCTTTCTGCCTTTCTAAATACTTCCTCACACTCTTCTCAACATACTTAAAGCCATCTGATTCAAAGGTATCCAGACCACTATCTAGAGACAGGAGGAACTTGGATAAATGCCCATTTGTCCCCAAACCTTTCTTGTCTGCCTTCCATATTTCTAATTAAACCTTTATTTATCCTTCCAAATCTTTCAAATCCATTATCCAGATTATTCAGCTTTCCTTTACATTTTTAACCATAAAACAACATAGCTCATAAGTTATTATTCTTTTGCTAACATAACTGTTCTGCTTAAAGAAAGCAAAGAGGTGAATGGCTAAACCCCACAAGCTCTTCCCTAATTATTCTCAGTCTGGAAGAGTGGGATATTTCAGGAATCTAAATTTTTTACTTAGACATTCAATTACAAATGTTAACTTTGCTTATGCAATGCAATAACCACAGATTCAGATTAAAACAGCAAGATCTCTTCTGCAAAATATCTTTTCTAAAAGTATTTCTTTAAAAACAGTTTGAATTTATCCTTGTGTTAAGGGGAATAAAGGCTAAACCTTTATGAAAGACTTGCATTATGCCTAACTTTCCATTGATTACCAAACTCTGCCATAAAGATGAAAAGCGGGGACCTGATTTGACCAAACATCCAAGCATACAGTGCAGTCTTCAAATCCCCTTACCTCAACATCAATTCACTGTCGTTGAATTGCAATATACCACAAAGATTTGCCAGACTTCCCATTCTAAATTCCAAATTTGTACTAAAAACCAATTACTAGAAATCAATTTTATCAACTTTAAAGGCCAGTTTGGAGATTGACTGATTTCTCAGTAAGACTTCTTCAGAGGCTGCTCCTTCCCCCAATCCCTGGTGGGGAGTGGTGAAATTCCCTTCTTAATCTGATCTGTGATAAATGGAATGACTCTTTAGGCAATCTGCCTGAAATTCCCAAATCCCAGGGTCCCATCTAGAAACTTCAGAAAATTCACAGTAAGTTTGAATATTATAAAATCTATACACAATTGATAAAATGAACCATATTTGGGCCATAGGATCATCTAAATTTAGACCAGAGAATTTTCTGATATTTTCTTTCAATCTATCAAGAAAGGCATATGGGGCCTTGTCTTTGTCCTGCTGTATTTCCTGTACTTTTTTTTTAAAATTGTGGTTCCTAGGCACTGCATTCCGAATTCCTTGGATCACCATGTTTCTAAGATCTTGTATGTGCCCTCTATGTATGGGGTTATTGTGATCCCAGTTGGGGTCTCAGAGAGGAAATTTTCCTCCCCTCTCAGACCCCCTTGAGCCATAGGTTGGGATTCATCTCAAGCCTGCATAGCAGCCCATCTAATTTCTCCCCTTTCTTCCCCAGTAAATAATATATCCAAAATTGATAATAATTCCCCTCAAGTATACAAATTGGGTCCTAAAAACTGATTAACCTGATCAGCAACCCCTGAGGGTCCTCAACTGACTGCTTCATTTCTTTCTTAAAAGTTCTAATTTCAGTGCTGCTTAAAGGGGGTGGGGGAACATTCACATAACCTATCCCCTGGGCCAGCAGGACTACCCCCAAGAGGGAAAGCTTTAGCAGCTTCTGCAGTCCGAGGGAGAGGAAAATTTTCTTGATCTTTTATCAACTGTTTCAATTCCCTCCAGAGAGGAACCTCTATGGGTGTCCCTGACCCAGACAAATCAACTAAGTCCTCATTCCTTTCAGCTTCCCTTTCAGGGGATGTTTAGGCTAAGCCAGGAAGTCCCTGTCCCTGTCCCTGTGATAAAGGAATTTAGGGCTGGGGTAGAGAAAGAAGAGGGTCCCTGCAATGGGGCCTCTGTTCTTGTTCTTCTTATTTCCCTTTGGGCTCATCCTCCTTCTTTAGAGCAAATTTGTTCTACCACCTCAGGACATATTCACTTTTCAGTTAAAGGCTCCTAAGAATTCATATACAAATTTAGTTGTTGGAACACCCAGTCTTCAGAGGAGCCATATTTGGGCCAAGATATGCCTCCTCCCAGAGGGGTGCCTGCCCAAATGAAGCAACAGTATTTTATCATCTTTCTTTGTTCTTTTCCCTTGTATTTTGATAAATTATCCCAATTAGCTAGTCTATCTCCAAGAGGACTATCCTCCAGAATGTTAGGAAGGTTTTCAGACGGGCTGTTTTAGATTGCTCTTTACCCATAGTTTTAATCTTATCAGGATCTATTAGGCCTATCCAACTCTTTCCCAGGCAGGAGAAATCTTAAACTAGAGTGTTAAAGACTCAAATTATAGTGTCCCTTACCCCTGGCACCCCTGGCAGGAGACATCTTACAGACTCGAACTACTTAGACTGTCCCCTACCTCTGGATCACCCAGGGACTTGCTTAACTGGGTTTGTTTACGAAGACTTGCATGATCCCTGCCAGCGGTCTTTGCTAGCAAAACCAGAATTTCTGCTTAGTACAGAGTCCCTCTCTTCCGGTCATTATCCTATTGGAGAGAGATCTCACAGACCAATTCCAAGGACCTCTGAGAAACCTCAGTTGGTGTCTGGTCCTTGTTAAGGGTCTTTAAAGGATAATTCTCTCATGAAAGGATAAATCCCAGATGAACCGCCAAAACTGTGAGCACCCAAAAAACTGTGTGCAACAGAAATCCTTACCCAACTATTAGAGGTTTCTCAAGGTAGGAAGCAGAAAAGAATGGTTTATTTACAATCTCAAGAAAGGGCTGCCCTCCTGACAAATGGTCAGGGAGGAGAAGCAATTTACAAAAGGAAATGGCAAAGGTATAAAGCCCTAAGAAGGAATTCTCCCCCACGTCCCCTCCTGACCCTTTTCTTCCATTGGCTGGAAGTTAGGTGTACAATCTAAGTGCGGCAATCTACCTCAAGTACCAGAACAAGGAAACAGTAGATCATCCAATGTACATTTGAGAAAGAAATTCTGTCCTTTTTTGGCATATCTTATGCTGAGGTGGTACTGGGGAGGGTCTCCATTGCTCTAAGTCCCAGATTCCTGCAAGGTCAGGTGACTTCTAAACTTAGGCTTAGTGGATGCTGAAGCCACTCTAGATTTGATTTTTCAGGATGGGGAAAACTTCACTACAAATTATTCCTCACAATCCCTCTGGAATTCAGACACCCTGCCCATCTGTTCTAGGAGTCCCTGGGGATACAAAGTCCTATCTTCCCAGGGAGAATCACAGTCCAAAAAAGTATGTCAAATGCCCAGAGAAGAAAAGTACCTAATGTGCCCAATTTCCCTTGATGGAACCCCTTGTAAGGCTCCAGATGCAACCTTTCTCACCAGAGTGAAACATGCTGAGACTGCCCCAGAGTTTACCCTCTCCAAAGGTAGAATTTTATTTCTTTCCTCCACACTCCATTCCCCAAATAATTTTTCCCTGATCTCCTAATGACTATCAGAACAGGTGAGAAATCTAAAAGACAATGGTCCCTTCTCCCTCTCCACTAATCTGGCAAGCAGGACCCTTTGTATCCCTCTACCCTTATCCGAAGTCTCCTCCTCTCCTCATCTCTCCCTTTGACAAATCTCCACCCTACTCACTTCCCTTGTAAAAAGGGAGATAGTTGTTCCAGATGGCCCTGCAATTTAGTGAGATCTACACTCTCAAAATCACTTTTCACCTCTAAAATAATTCACTTCTTTGTTCTCTTGTTAATCCTCAAATAAGGTTCTAAGAGGAATTGCTTTGCTGTCGGATTATTCATACAGAAATTCTCTGTTTTCTTGATAGTAAGTTAAGAGCTTGATGGAATCCTAGTAAAGCTGCCCTCAGCCCCAATATTTTAACTTCCCTTTGGGCTGCACTGAACAGCAGGCATGTCCTGATTTAACCCCACAGTCTGACTTTAACCACACCACAGTTCCCCAGCCTCAATATAGACACTTCCCTACCTAGCCAGTCCACTCCCCTCCGTCCCACTCACTATCCTAACTTCCTCATATATACCTCACTACTCACTAGATAAATAGGTGTGTGTCCATTAACTCATATTTCTCACAGAAACAGACATGTTCATGTGATGGGTTCCCAACCACTGCCTCTAGCTAGCCACTGCCCCCAGATCCATTCCTCATATTTCCTACAGAAACAGCAGGTATGTCCATGTACTCAAGCACATCCACACCCATCTAATGTCAGCCAGGACCAGAATACTCAGCCAATCAGAAAGCAGCATCACCAGGATGCCCAAGCAGGATGTAGAATCCAAAACAGTAGAAGGGACTTTCCCTAAGTAGGCACCTTAGAAATAATAGTAAAGAACTGACCTAGAGTGAATTTATGACATAGAGAAGCTTATTATAATATCATTATCATACATACATACATACCCCACCCGTGGGTTTTTCTGTATGCATTGCAGGTAATTGCATCTGCAGTTCCACTGAGGTGGAGGCCCCTCTCCTATTACCTAATCCCTTAACAAACTCCTCCTGCCTTTTTAATATTCATAATTTGTTATGTAAATTGCATCTTTACCCTATAAAAATCGACCTTGCTTTCACTAAAGTTGCTGGTTCCTCTTGGAACTTGGCCCACTCCATGAGAGGCGTAAATCTCAGTAAATGCCTATACCTGGATTTGAGGTGGTCTGACTCTTTGAATTCTTTGAGAGAGTTCCATCACAGCCCATCATGAAACCACAACAAGCTTTAATAAACAAATTCTTTCTTGAGAATTCTTATTCCCATCTTTATTTCTTCTTTTAGTCAGTCAACCAGTGTTTATTAAGCACCTACCATATAAAAAAAAGTTGCTTCTTTCAAAGAACTCAGTGTAAAGAGACAGTCAACATGCGAATGAGTATGTACAAACAGGATATATACAAGATAAACTGTATATCAATATCAATAGGGGTAATATCAAAAGGAAAGGATTAAGATTCAGGAGCACTGAGAAAGACTTCTTGCAGAAGGTGGGAAGCAGAGATGAAAAAGCAGAGCGTTCTGGGCCTGGGGTATGACAAGGGCAAAAGCTCTGAGTCAGGAGATGGCGGGTCATGAGGAGCACTAAGGAGGCCAGTGTCACTGGATCACAGAGTATATGGAAGGGAGTAAGGTATAAAGAGACTGGAAAGGCAGAAAGAGGTCAGGTTAGGAAGAGTTTGGGAAGGCACGTCAAGAATTTTAGATTCAGTCCTTGAGGTAATAAGAAAGCACTGAAATTCTTCTGAGCCACTCCAGATGAAGAGTCTTGGAATTGTCCCATTGTAATTTCTGGACTTCTGCTGTTGTTATCACAGTGGCTTGTTTTTATTTTATTCTATTTTGGTGCACATCCTGCTATTTTGAGATGCTATGGGGCAGGGTGGCAGGCTGAGCTTAGACACATGTTCTTATTTCATCATTTTTCTGGAAGCCCCCAAGTTCTTTCTAGTTCCTTTTCTTTTGAGAGTACCTTGGGCTCCTTTGGGCTATGGTTCTCTGTATATGATTCCTTCTGGAATATAAGCCCTGAAGCTCTAGGATGATGAAGGTGATTCCCTAGTCTTCTTATGTTTCTCAGTTTGTGGTCAGATAACCTGGGATTTGGAAAATAAAATGCCAAAGAATATTTGATTCAAACCCTCCTCAAAGTAACTTTGCCTTGTGAGCATAGAGTCTCCAGACTGCATGAAACTGGCTTTCCAGCTTATGTGAATCTCACTCTGAGGAAAGTTGGCCCTAATAGTTGACCACAGCAGTTCCTTTCAACAAGTGAATAATAAAAATAAAAAGCACTCTTCCTCTCTTGGGATCAGGGACCACAAAGGGCTGGACCTTCCTTCTGTAAGAAGGTCTAAATGGGAAAGGAACTTGCAGGGTCAGAGGAATCAAATATAACCATGTGAATATTTTTGTAGTGCTAATAGTATGAGATGGAGAGGGCCTTTCTGAGGGTAGTGATCATGGCATTGTAGAAGATGAAAGTATTATGTGAAATTGTGGGTGAAACCTAAAAAAGATTTGGTGATTAATTTGACAGAGGGAATAGAGGAAGAGGAATCAAAGTTAACTCTAGTTTTGGAACCTGAGAACTCAGGAGACTGGCACTGTCTAACTAGAATCAAAAGAGTGAGGCCAAGGAAAACTCTGTAATGGACTCTGAATTAGAATTCAGAAGATATGGGTTCTACTGCTAGCTTTGCCACCAATTAGTTTTGTGTCCCTGGTGTTTTGTAAATTTGGAAAAGAAGGGTGACTGAACTTGAGTCAGTCACTCTTCCTGTGGATGAACTCCTGAGAGAAAACAGTCTGGTATCAGCACTTAGCAAAGCTTTCTAGACTTTTCCCCTTAAAAAAACTGGTCAAACAAAAACTGAGCCCTTTCTTAGGAAAATGGATAGTGAGTAATAACTAACTCTAACTTTTTTCTCCATCATCTTAGAGACTGGCTAATACAAGAAATGTCATAAGACTAATCACAGAGAAATGCATTTACCACAAGAACAAATTTGCCTTTTAGCAACTCTTTGGACCTCAAGGCTTTCACTCTTCATCATATCTTTTCTGCCAGGAAATGCCACTGGTTTCCTGTGTATTCTAAGTAAGGCTAACAAGCTATGACAATCCACTGTGTACCCTAAGAAGTTGAAGCTGCTACCAGGAGGCAGCAATCTATTAATCAATTGCTTTTTATTTCACTCTGGCTACTCACCCCCCACCCACAGTCTTTCAGACATAATAGTGGGTGAGATTCTCCCTAGGCTCTCAAGGAACCCACACAGAAAATCTCCTACAGCAATTTCATAGCAGCAGTGAGAAAATTCAGAAAAGTGGCTGACCACCTCCACCCAAGGGAGCTAGAGGGCACAAAAAGTAAAATTTTAACCAAAGTGATGGTTGGTTTTACTTTACCATTCCAAAAGGGCAGCAAAGGTCATTTTCCCTTAAAATTTGTCTGCAAGAAGCCAAGCTGAAACAAAGACTGATTCTTGTTGGCATACAGGCCAATGTCCTTCTGCCAGATTTCATCAGGAAATTCTTGGGCTTGTAAACCATGGCCCAAGGCTAAGACTACCTGGCATCTTCATGACCACACTACAGTAGGTTCTTAATGTTTATTGCTTGATTGATAGTGGTGTGAACAGATGACCAATAAGTGGTGATTAAAAAGTTGAAAAATCAGAAGAGAAGACTAACTTCACAAATGTTTCTTTTCTAGGCAGCTAGGTGGCACAGAATGTAGAACTCCAGGCTTGGAGTGGGGAAAACTTGAGTTCAAATCATGCTTCAGACATTTATTTGGTTATGTGACCCTGGGCAAGTCACTTAACCTCTGGGGGCTTTTTGCCTCAGTTTCCTCAACTATAGTAGTATAGGAGTAATAATAACACCTACCTCCCAGGATTGTTATCAAGGATCAAATGAGGTAATAATCATAAAAGTTTTTAACACAGTGCAGGGCACATAGTAAGCGCTATTTAAATGTTAGCTATTATCATTATTCTAGAACTGAAGGGGAAACCTATAGAAAGACTGCTGCAGCTGAACTTGTCCTTAAGACAGGTCAGTGTAGTGTAGTCTCTGGGGACAGCAACTCTGATTAAGCCTGAAGATAAACTGAATTGTAGGAATACTACAGAGTAGCCAGACTGTTTTTAAGGATGAACAGAATAAGGAAAATTCCAAGGACTCCATTAGCAAAAGTTAATTCAAAATTGTAAGCTGGCCAGGAAGACTCCTTGAAGAATTTTCCTTCAAATAGCTCAATCTTGCTCTCCACTGATCTATGAGGTAAAGAGATTAGTTCTGTACTCCCTCATCTAAATGTTTACAGTGCCCCTTGAAAATGGAGTTTAGAACCAGAGTGGTATGGGAGCATAACCCTTATTGAATTTGGAAGATCTAAGGAAGAAGCCCAAGAAACGTATGCTTGTTTTAGTGAGATCTCATCACTGAGATGAGAGAAGACTAGAAAGTCTCGCAAGCATATACAGATGTTGACCATACTCAGAAAACAGCTTGCCTCTTCCTCAGGAAGTTGAGGTTTAGTTTTGAGCTTTCTCATGATTGTTATTGTTCTGTCAGGGTTGATACTTATGACCCCTTTTGGGGTTTTCTTAGCAAAGATACTAAAGTGGTTTGCCATTTCCTCCTCCAGTTCATTTTACAGGTGAGGACTTAAGGCAAACAGGATTAATTGACTTTCCCAGGGTCACAACTCCTAAGTGTCTGAGGCCAGACTTTTTTTTCCTGATTCCAGGGTTGCTCTACCCACTAGGTCGCCCAGCTGATTATCAAGTGATTAACAAGAAATCAACAGAGTGAGCTGATTACCAAATCTTACACAACAAATGCTTTTATTTAAAATTGTTTATTTAAAAATTGTTCTGTGAAATTTGGATTCAATCGCAAGGTCACATGGGGCCTTAAGGCTACAGGTTCCCCACCTCTGATCAAGTTCCATTTCACAGATTTTTATATTCTTGTACATATGGAAAAATAGCTACAGTGTTGTTAAATTTATTAATTTGGATTTATATTGGGTTTGATAAATTAATTGGAGAAAATTCACGGAATAGATCATCTATGCTTTTTTTTCATTTTTCAAATGCTTTATTAGCTTCTGATTTACATCATTCATTTCTGCCAGATTTTGAGTTACAAATTTTCTCCCTGATTTTCCCCTACCCAGCACCCCAAAATAGCAATCCCGCAGGATATCCCCTCCTCCAATCTGCTCTCTCCCATATTTTCTCCCATACTCCTTTCAACTTTTCCAGTAGGACATGGTGGATCTCTATGCCCCAGTGCCTGTACATCTTATTTCCCATTTACATGTAAAATAGTATTAATAATAGTGTACATATATATATATATATTTTTTTAAACATTTGATTTTAAAACTTTGAATTTCAGATTCATTCCCTTCCTCACTTGTCACCCACCCTTACTGGGAAGATAAGCAGTTCAGTATAGGTTGTACATGTGTAGCTAATGCAAAACAATAACATAGTAGATATATTGTAAAAGACTGACTATATTTCCCTCCCTCCTATCCCACCTCCCACTTGTTCTATTCTCTACTTTGATCCCCTCCCTTTTCAAAAGTGGGTGCTTCCAACTTCCCTCCCCCCCCCAGCCTGCCTTCCCTTCCATCATCTCCCCTCTCATCCCCTTCCCCCCTACTCTTCTATAAGGTGAGATACCCTATTTAGTGTGTATGTCATTCCCTCCCCAAGCCAAATTCAATGCAAATAAGGTTGATCCATTCCCTTTTGCCTTCCTATTCTTCCCCTCCATTGTAACCATTTTCCCTTGCCTCTTCTATATGAGATAATTTACCCCATTCTGTCTCTCCCCATCTCCTCTCATTATATTCCTCTCTCACCACTTAATTTCATCTTTTAAGTATCATCCCTTCCTATTAAGTTGGTCCTGTGTCCTCTATCTATGTATACCTGTAAACATATATACACACATTTACATGCCCATATACCCTCATATATAGACATATATATATATATATATATTTCTATTCCTTTCAACTATTTTCATACTGAGAAAAGTTTCATCAGTTACAATTATTGTTTTTCCATGTAGGAATGTTAATAGTTCAACTTTGATAAGTTCCTTATGATTTCTTTTCCCTGTTTACCTTCTCATGCTTCTTGTATCTAAATGTGAAATTTTCTATACAACTCTGGTTTTTTCATCAAGAATACTTGAAAGTCCTCTATTCCACTGAATGACCATATTTTCCCCTGAAACATGATACTCAGTTTTGCTGGGTAGGTGATTCTTGGTTTTAATCCCAGCTCCTTTGACCTCTGGAATATCATATTCCAAGCCTTTCGATCCCTCAGTGTAGAAGCCGCCAGATACTGGGTTATCCTGATTGTATTTCCACAATATTCAAATTGTTTCTTCCTTGCTGCTTGTAATATTCTCTCCTTAATCTGGGAATTCTGGAACCTGGCTATAATATTCCTAGTTTTCTTTTTCGGATCTTTTTCAGGAGGTGATCAGTGGATTCTTTTAACCTCTATTTTGCCCTCTGGTTCTAAAACATCAGGGCAGTTCTCTTTGAGAACTTCCTGGAGGATGATTTCTAGGTTCTTACTTTGATCATGGCTTTCAGGTAGTCCAATAATTTTTAAATTATCTCTCCTGGATCTATTTTCCAGGTCAGTCGTTTTTCTCATGAGATATTTCACATTGCCTTCTAGTCTTTCATTTGTTTGGATCTGTTTAACAGCATCTTGATTTCTCATGAAGTCATTATCTTCCATTTGTTCCAATCTAATTCTGAAGCAATGATTCTCCTCAGTGAGCTTTTGAGATTCTTTTTCCATCTGGAAAATTTGGCTTTTTAAGGCATTCTTCTCCTTATTGTCTTTTTGAGACTCTTTTGCAATTTGAGTTAGTCTATTTTTTAAGGTATAATTTTCCTTAGTCAGGCTGTTGACTCTCATTTCGTAACTTTCTTGCATCATTCTCATTCCTCTTCCCAATTTTTCCTCCACTTCTCTTATCTCCTTCTTAAGGTCCTCTATGGCCTGTAACCAGCTTGTATTTTCTTTTGAAGCTTTTGGTGCAGGAGTTCTGACTTCACTGTCATCCTCCTGTTCCATGCTTTGCTTCTTTTTGTCCCCAAAATAGGAGTCTAATGTTGGAATCTTCTGTTTGCTTTGTTTCCTTTGCCTGGTCGTGTTACCCCTCAGTCACTTGACCCCTGGGCTTTTTGCCACAGTAGGACTCTACCACCAGACAGGGGAGCTTTTGTCCCAAAAGCTGGGGTTTTCTCAGCTACTAGAGGTATTAGTTGGGTGCCCTCTCAGAAGCCTCCACACGCTCTGGCAAGCTGGTAACACACCCCAGGACCTCCACCCTAGACCACAAACAAGATCCAAGCATGTTAAAGCAAGAGCAAATACCCCTCAGACTGGTTGCTTGGTCCCCCTACACTCTGCAGGCCAGGAGCTGAAGCTGCCACCTAATGCTGGATAGCTGTGCCAGGCATCTCAGCAGCTCCTTACCCTGGGGGCAAAAGCCCATGCACTCCCACTTACTGGGTCCCAAAGTCCAGATTGCATTGACCTCTCACTTTGTCCTTAGCATCTATGTGTTGATAATTCAGGATCGCCACAGCTGCTGCTGATCTGGAGTCCCTCTGGCCTTTTTCTGGTCAGGCCCGCTCTGGGGCTGAAACCTCTGGCTCACAAGTGCCTGGGCTTGGCTCCCAGAGTGGCTGTGCTGGCCGATTCCTGCCGGCCTGCCAGGCTGTCCTCAGTGGGAGGTTAGCTTCTCTGTGTCATTTTGTCAATTCTGCAGCTCCAAAGTTTGTTCAGAGTCCTCTTTTTACATTGATTGGGGAAGGTGGAAGCCAGAGCTGCTTGACTCCCTCATCTATGCTTTGAATGGCAACTGTTCATGCTACACATCTGTAGCTGTGAAAGCTAAAATAACTACTCTGTACTGCTCTCAGAATACAAGTGGTCTAGACTACCATGACTGGCAGATGAATGGAAAAGTTTTTTTCATGTAGCTGATTTAAAGATGCATTTAACTAGATTAGTGTTAACTGGCAATAAGTTTTATTCTGATGATATTATTTTGCATTGATGTTATGTTAATGAGTTTCTTGCATTGTAATTTGGGGAACTCCTTGTCACAAGTTCTGTTGATTTGGGGGTGGTGCTTAGAGTGGGAGGCATTGGTATCATTGGGAGGTCAGCTACTCTTTGATGTAGTACTTGATTTTAGAGCTTTGAGCTAATAATTAGAGACTTGTCTAGAAAGAAGAGGGTTCTTCTTGTTAAAGACTATCTGAAGTATTCCAGTGAGTCAAGAGTAACTTGGTGTTTGCTGAAAGTACAAGGGGCCTCACAGACTGCAGTGAGAAGTTCTGAGAGAACTTGCCAGCTGCTCTGAATTTTCCACCACCAGATCATAAAATCTTAGCAATTCAGGAAAGAAGATGCTATAGGGCAGTGTATGTAAATGAGAGCTGCGTGAAGACTGTTGTTGTTGCTGTTTGTCCGTCTTTCTCAAAGAGGACCAAGGCTCAGGAATTTGAGGCCATAGTCTGTAAGTGAATAGGATTTAAGGGAGGAAGGGCTGTGCTCCTCTGTACCCCTCTGGGTCAGGGATGACTGGAGACAGCCCAGTGTATGAATTCAAACCAGAGACTAGAGATAACTAAGACACTGGCTCCAAGAGAAACTAGGGTTCCCTTTGCCCCAACATAAACACATAAGCAGTCACAGACAAATGTGCAGGTAATTTCAATGTTTTCATATGTGGTATAGAAATCAATTATATGGTAAATGGTCTGACCACTGATTATTATGGACTCTGTAGTAACTCCCTGGAAACATTGACTCAATTGGTGTATATCAGGGTTACATCTTTGAATCAACTTTGGATATAGCCCAAAGTTTAAAAGATTTCCTTTTTGCCCTAGGGATCACTATGTAAAACACTGAGCTAGCCAGATCAGTGTTAATCAATAACCAGGACTTTATGGGTTTGAAAACAATCACTATATGTTGAAAAATCTGAAATGTGACTTTTTTTTTTCCAGATACCTGAGATTTATTTTATTCCCATTCGTCTCTTGGATACTACTTAAAGATTTTAAATTGTATTGTTTATTTATTAGGTCTCTTTTCTTATTAAATTTTAAATTCTAATTTTCTCCTTTCCTCCCAAACCACTGAAAAAAGAAGCAAGATGATTTCAGTTAAACATGAGAAATCATGAAGAAAATGTTTCCATATTAGTCATATAACAAAAAAAACAACAACAAGAAAACTATGCTTCGATTTGTACTCAGAGTTTATCAATTCTCTCTCTGGAGGTGGATAATATTTTTTCATCATGAATCCTTCAGAATTCACTTTGTTTCATTGTATCACCAAAGTAGCCAAGTCTTTCACAGTTGATCATCATTACATTGCTATTACTGTGCACAAAGATTTTCCAGTTCTTCTCACTTCATTTTGCATCAGTTCATATACTTCTTCCCATGTTTTTCTCAAACCATCCCCCTTTTCATTTCTTATAGCAAGTAGTACTCCATCACAATTACGTGCTACAACTTGTCCAGCCATTCCCAGCTGATGAATACCCCCTCAATTTCCAATTCCAATTTGCCACCACAGAAAGAACTGCCAAAAATGTTTTTGCACACATAGTTCCTTTTCCTTTTTCTTTGATATCTTTGGGGTACAGATCTATTAGATGTATCTCTGGGTCAAAGGATATGCACAGTTTTATAGCCCTTTGGACATAGTTCTAAATTGTTCTCCAGAATGGTTGGAACAGTTCATAATTTTACCAACAATTTGTTAACGTACCTATTTTCCCTTATCACCTATAGCTTTTCTCATTTCTGATACCGTGTTTCCCCGATAATAAGACCTATCCCGGAAATAAGCCCTCCCCTTACTGTGTAAGATTCCTCTAAAACAAGCCCTCCCCCGAAAATAAGCCCTATTGAGATTGCTAGTGTAGTGAAGGTGATCCCCTGCGCTACACGCTACATTATGGTACCCTCTGTATGCACCGTCCCCCCCCCCCCCC
>NW_027187296.1:6621115-6718842 GCF_028583685.1 Petaurus breviceps papuanus | reverse complement strand
CCCGGTGAAACGCACGCCGCACTCCGAGCTGCATCCAATCAGAGTTGCAGCAGTGAGCGCATCATCCTATTCTTCCCCAGTGATTTGCTTATTGAATAAAGGTACATTTTTTGTTCACATTTACCTGTTTATTAAAATTGCTATCAATGCTCATTAAAATAAGCCCTCCCCTGAAAATAAGCCCTCTGGTGTTTTTCTGTCCAAAAAAATAATAAGACAGTGTCTTATTATCGGGGAAACACGGTAGGTGCAAAGTGGTTCTTCAGAATTCTTTTAATTTGCATTTCTCTGATCAATAATCACTGAGAACATTTTTTATATGACTATAGATAGCTTTGAATTTCTCTTCTGAAAATTGCCTGTTCATATCCTTTTACCATTTATCATCTGGGGAATATCAAGTCCTTTATTTTAACAAAGCCTTATCACTGTCTCTGGTAGGGGCTGCCATTAGGCAGAAGTTTGTGCCATCCCTATTTAGCACTTGAAGAAGCAATCTGGTCTCTACTGAATCTTTTTAAGAAATATCTGAATTTATTCCTCCCTGTCCTTGGTCTTCAACCAGGTAGCTATACCCTTGTAATAAATATTACAAATAAAAGAGAAAAAGTAATTTAAAGGAACTAAAAAATCTATTTTCCATACTTGGCACTATTCTGGGCACAATATCCCCCACACATAATCCCCCTTACCTCCCACCCCTGTAGAGAAATGGGGAAGGAGCATTTTTAAGCTTTTCTTTTATGCCAAGTTAGGTCAATTACATGGCATTCACTTTTGTTTTTTCTTTCTATTTGCATTGTTGTGGTCATTGTGATTGTGTAAATTGTTTTCCTGGTTCTACTTGCTATACTCTGCACTAATAAATAGAGGTCTTCCTCTGCTCTGAATTCTTCCTATTTGTCACAAATCCTGATTTGTTTAGCTATTCCCCAATCAAGGTTAACGAGTTTGCTTCCAGTTCTTTGCTTCCACAAAAAGTGCTATTATGAATATTTTTCTATATAGACTATATAAGTGAGTAATGAACATTTAACTAAATAATACACATCTACTATGTCCCAGTTACTGTGCTAAGCTCTGAGGATATCAAATAAAAAGAGGCAAAAGATAGTCCCTGTCTGTCCTCAAGGAGCTCACAATCTAATGGGGAGCCAAAAAGCAAACAAAAAAACTATATACAGGAGTAGAAAATATTTAACTGAGGGAAGGCACTAGCATTCAGAGATACTGAGAAGGCTTTCTGTAGAAGATGGGATTTTTGTTGAGACTTAAAAGAAACCAAGGAAGCCAGTAGGAATAACATTCCAGATAGACATAATGCACAGGCTAAGAAATTTTTTTTTTCAATTTATAATCACAGATTTTTTTTAACTTGCTGAAAGCTTTGTATATACCCTTAATAAACACTAAGAATAAATATTTCTGTTAATTGTTATTTATTGTTAACACTGATTTTGCTGAACAATTTATGAACAGGACAGGTCCAGGACAGACCCCTTTGACTCATGATTACTAGGAAAAAACTGTTTGCTTGGGTAGATGATTTCCTAAAGCACAGAGCTAAACTGAAGACTGAATTGAGAAATGAATTTTCTGCAGGAACAAACAACGCAGCTCCTATGACCACCATCCCTCACCTACTGCAAAGCTAATGTACTTGCCCATTTCTTTTCTGCCAAAGAATGCTATTGAGTGACTGTATATGCTAAGAGAACCTGAAAAGTCATCAACACCCAACGTTTATCCTAAGAAAGTGAAGTTGCTATCAGGAAGCAACAGCCTTCCTTATACAATGAAACAACCACAATTCTAGAGGTCAGCTGATGAGACATGCTTCCCAGATGTTGACAGAGAGATAATGAACCCAAGATGCACAATTAGACATACATTTTTGGACATAGTCAATGTCAAATGTATTTTTGCTTGATCATGAGTATTTGTTACAAGAACTTTGTTGTTGTTTTCAAATGTGTGGGAGAAGTGGGAGAATAAGAGTGAATGGGGAGAGCTTAGCACAAAAAAAAAAAAGAAAAGAAAAGAAAGAGAAGAGAATCATTGAGATATCTTTATTCTTTAAAATGCAGAGAAGAGAATTGAAGGATAGCCCAACAGAGGCAGAGACAAGGAGGAAAGCTTGGAGAGTTTCAGGTATTCTCCAGTCGAGCGACACTGCCATCCTTAGAAGAAACCCCAAGCAAGGAGACCTTGAAATGAATTATAAACGGATAGCCATCATCACCACAGCTATAGTTGTGATCATTGGGATCATTGCACTGGTTACATATGAAGTAAGTGGTCTATGTTATCCACAGACACTCAGTTTCAGGTGTCAGAGGTGATCCCCACAGGACCAGAAATTCAAACCATGTCACCTTGGGGGCCAGGATTGCAGGTTGGCTGGTGCAGCAAGACAGGCTGACCTGAAAGCCCTGAGAAGCCAGGGTGCCTGGGACTTGAACCCCAGGTAGGTTTTGAACTTGAAACTAGGCCTGGGCTCTGGGGACACTGAGCTAAGCACCTGAAACTGAGGACAAATAGCATAAAGCAGGAAAAACTTCCCACTTCCCCCAACCCCACACCTATTTCTCCAAGCCAGGTAAAATGGGAGAACTAGGGAAGGATAAGAACTTTCCCCTTGTCACTAATTTGAGTTCACAGTGACCACACTGGGCCAGGCAGCTACACACACAGCCAAAGAGATGGCAAAAGGAAAGCAGCTCTGTCCCACCCGTGTTAAAGATGTAGCATCCGATCAAAGGAGTTTGTCACATCACACAGCAGGAATGCAACAGGCTGCAGTCTAGACAAGCTAGGCTTGCTTGGACGCGCGCACACACATACATGCACATACATGCACACACACAATCACACACCCACATGTGCACACATACACACAAACATGCACACGCATGCATGCACACATTGCACAAACATGCACACACCCACACATGCATATAAATGTGCACGCACATGCACATGGCACACACGTGCCCATACACACTCTGGCTCATGTCTCTGACACCCTCCAATATTCTCCTGTTCTCCCTTCTGCTCTCTTACCTCACCTCACCTGCCTCAAAGCATCCCCAGTTTCCTTCTAGGCACAGGGCAGGTGCCACCTCCCATACAAGGCCATTCCTGGTGCCTTGGTTGTTCCTGCTCTTTCCCTGTTGAAGTTACTTTGAATCTAGTCTGTGGATTCTTTGTATAAACTAACTTCTGTGTGTGTGTTATTGGAATTCCTTTGCTTCCAGGATAAAATATAGCCAATGTTTAAGGTTCTCTCCAGTTTGGGTCCCACACGGGTTTTCCAAGAAAGAGAGTGACAAAGTCAGACATGGGTCAACTCTCTGGTCCATCCATATGATTCATTGTTTCTAAATCCAACAGATCATGTCATTATTTAGTCCTCAACTCTCCATCTTATCCTCAAGGATTGTTAGAGACCTTGCCAAATACCTTATGGGAGTATGCATCTTCTTGGCATGTAGAATTTCTTTGAGGCATTAGTCTGTTCAGAGGGTCCATATATTTAGAGCTGGGAGTGAGTGGAGGTGTCATTCAATCTGACCCCCTCCCTCCATTTTACATGTGAGGAAATAGTCTTGGAAATATCAAGTGACATATTCAAAGTTACACAGGTATCAAGTGGCAGAGGTGGGATTCAAGGTTCAAATTCAGACCTGTCACTCCAATTTCAATGTCCTTTCCACTGTTTCAAACACATAAACTAGTCTTTTGAAGCATCAATTAAATGAAGCAAGCTCTTCATTAATCGTTTTTAATCTGAATTTAAGAAACAGCAAACAGAACTGGCATTTGCACATACATAGAAGAAAAAGGGAAAAAGGATTGTGCTTGAAACTGTAGATCTCTATTATGCATAATTTGATTTTATTTTTAAGAATATTAAGTGCATAAATATATTGAGCATATAAGTTCAACCTCTAGCTCTTAAAATTTTCCTATTGTCCCTTCTTTTTGGATATCCTTCTGTTTTCTTCTCTGTGCTTAAAAAACATCTTAATGTCTCAATGATTTTTTTTCTAACCTCTCCCTATCCACACTTATTTTCCCACTTCTCCCATACATTTGAAAAAAAAAAAAAGAAAAACAGAGCCCTTATAACAATTATGCATAGTCAAGTAAAATGAATTGAATATTGACTATGCCACCATTTAACATTTGGGGAAACTGAGACATAAGTTAAATGACTTGCCAAGGGTCAGGTAGGTAATAAATATCTGAAGACACATTTGAATTCAGGTCTTTCTGACTCCAGGCCCGGCTCTCTATCCATTGCGCCACCTAGTGGCCACCTACAGCCTCATATTTCCTCTGACACTAATCTAGTTCAGGTCCTCCTCACCTCCTGCCTAGACTGCTTCAGGAACCTTCTTGTTGGGCTTCCTGTTTCAAGGCTCTCCCCACTCCAGCCCATCCTCCACTCTTCTACCATGCTCTTCTTCCTAACGTGCAAGTCTGATCATATCCCCCCCGCACCCATCCCCAGCCACTCCAGTGACTTCCTAGTATCTCCAGGATCAAACAGAAAATTCTGTTTTGCTTTAAACTCTTCATAAGCAGGCTTCTTTTTACCTTTGCGGTCTTCTTACACCTTAGTGTCTTTCATATATTCTATGATCTAGTGACAATGCCCTCCTTGCTTCCTTTAAGTCCAAGCTACAATTCACCTTCTACAAGAACCCTATCCAGGTTTCCTTATTGCTGGTATATATGTTTTTGGTTGTTCAGATATGTCTCACTTATTTTCTTGACAAAGATACTGAAGTGCTTTGCCTTTTCCTTTATCCAGTGTATCTCCATTTTACAGATGAGGAACTGAGGCATATAAGAATTAAGTGACTTGCTCAGGGTCACAAAGTCAGTAAGTGTCTGAACCTGGGTTTGAACTCAGATCTTTCTGACTCCAGTCCCACTGATCTTACCACTGCACCACCTAGCTGCCCCTTAATGCTAAAGCCTTCCCTCTGTTCATTATTGTCAATTGTTACAGATGAAAAATTTAAGAAACATAGCTCCTAGTAATTAATAATTTTATTAATTATGGCTAATAGAGAATAAAATGGTCATTTGGCTTTCCCTCATAAACCAAAGACCCTGTCTGGAAAATACCAAATATTTAAAAAGGCCTTGGAAAAAGGTATGTCCCTAAGGATGGAAGTCAGCTCTGATTGGTCAGGAATCAATTGGAGTGGATAAATTAATATATTAATGAGGAGGTGGTCAAAAACGTTACCTCATCATGAGACTTAGCCACCTCCAGCAAGCTGGGTAAAAGAATCCATCTCTATTTAGACTTCACTGGTTAGTTTGCCCCTTCACAAGCTGGGTCACCCTAAATTCTAATGGAAGACTCCAAGGATAGACAGAGGCATATTTCCTAAGAGAAATCTCAGACTAGATTCTTTTTGTAAGGTCCCCTAAATGGGTGGAGTCCCACTTGAGATCAAAAGGCATGTGCCCCCAAGATTTGTATCCCAATCTCATCTATCAGCAATGTCTTTTCAGAGACTGAGTAACCTACAGGGGTTTATTTCTGAATGAGGAAATAATCTCAATTAATGATTAGCTATTAATATAAGGGAGAAATAATTGTTTCTCTCACAACGTATCTTGTATTCAGGTTGTTTGTACATAGTTGTTTTCATGTGGTCTTCCCCTGGAAGCTCCTTGTGAGCAAAGGCTGGGTTCTTTGCATTTATTTGTATTTTCAGTGCACATAATTGGACCTTCAAGGCTTGTTGACTTCTCTGTGACTTTAGAGAGTTTACCAGAATGCTAAAAGGTTAAATAGGGTTGTATAGCTAGAGTGTATCAGACAAGACTGGAATCCAGGTTATACTGACTTTAGGAATGTCCTCTATGCACTCCGCAATGCTATTAGCTCTCTCACTTTCATGGCAGTGTGGTGGAATAGATAGTATAGTGCCCTGGACTTGCAGCCATGAAAATCTCAATGTAAGCACCATCTCAGACAATTACTGGCTGTGTGATCCTGAGCAAGGTATTGAGCTTCTTGGTGCCTCAGTTTCTTCACCTGTAAAATGAGTTTGGACTCTGAAGTCCTTTCCAGCTCTAATGCCATCGTCCTATGATAACTGTCCACAGAGAGATACATAAATCAAAGTCACAAAGTGCTTAATATTTTAGTCTCATTCCTTGTCATGCCTTATATGAGTGATTCTCAAATTCACATAATATCTTGTTTTACCATATGTCTAACATAAGGTTTTATGCTTTGGATTATCATTGATCATGAAATCCCATAGCAAAAGCATGGAGTAAATAGGTTCTAGGCTCACTCTTCCAACCTGTGCTAGCATTACGTAGTCAGATCCACAGAGCATGACTGACAAGTGCTTCCCACAAGGGTTCTAGGGGCCTCTGAGAGGTGGGGGTACCTCCTATTCCTATAGCTAATGAATCCAGCATATTCCCCTAATATCAATCACCATTTAGTATCTCCCAATATCAATTTGGCCACTTGCTTTCTCAATATCAATTAACATGAGTTAGCTTTTACAGAGGAATATTGACTGAGAAGATACAAACAAGAGCCCAGTTTCAGAATTCCAAATCCCGAATCACACTCTTGTATATCACTTCACTCCATGGGGAGAATGGGTTTAAACTTACGTTTGAATGGCGTTCTAAAGCATTCTCTCTACTTAATGTTTCTGCTGATCTTTCAAAGCTTACAAGATTATGACCTGTTCTATTCTGTCCCTGATGCTGTTACCTAAGATCAGGGATGAGCAAACATAGAGAGGAAGAAAAAGTGGTTTCATGATACATGGCAGCCAGGTGGAGAGTGAGACTGATGGAAGCAGCAGTCAGCTCCTGCCATCTCTGTTACCTCTCTCTCCACCTGGAGGGTGACTCAAACACTGCCAAGGGAAAAAAGAAAACTGCCTGTGCCCCCACCCTAAGGATGGCTACCATTAGACACAAAGAGGTGTGTGTTTATACAGACATATATTTATGTATATGAAAGCATTCCATGCATATGTCTATCATTTCTTTCTCTGGATGCAGATTGTATCTTTCTTCATATGTTCTTTATTTTTAATTTGTATATTTGAAATAGTCAAAGTGACTTAGTTACTCAGTCATCGTTAAAACAATATTGCTGTTACTGTATATACCATGTTCTCTTGGTTCTGTTTACTTCACTCTTCATCATTTTGTGCAAATCTTTCCGTACCTTTCTAAGATCATTGAGTTCATCACTTATAGGACAGTAGTGTCTCATCACAACTGGATACCACAATGGTTGGCAACTCCCCAACTCATTGGGATCCCTGCAGTTTCCAGTTCTTGGCCATCACAAAGAGAGCTGCTATAAACATCCTATTCCCATTCAAAGTTATAATTAGTATTTTTTAAGCTCCCTCCATCTTTTTGCCACTATTTTCTTTTTCAGTCTCTCTTTTTGCCCTACCCTCTTACCTTATTTTCTCCCCCCATCCTTCACCCTACCACTTCACCCACCCACCCCTCCCTCTACCTCAGCCAATCTCAATCCACACACTTCTCCAAAAGTCTCTTCATCCTCTCCTCTCACCCTCCTAATCTCAATTTACAGACCATTCTAAAAGTCCCTCCCCTACCCTGTACCCCAGTTTTCTCATCTCTCTATACCCTTCCAGATGTGCACATTATTTCTTCTTCATCCCAGATGAGGAAAAGGTTCCAAAAGCCCTCCACCCTCACCTGCTTCCTCTGTATTAGTTCTTCCTTTCATGCCCAATTTTTATAATATAATTACTCCCTTTTACCTTTTCCCATCAAATTTTGATTTTAGAATCACCTCTGTCATACAGAACAGCCCTAACCTTTCTTTCAAACTAGCAAAATTGAGTGTAATCCTGAATGTTACCTGTTTTTGCCCACTTTGCTTTCTTCTCATAACCTCACAACCCTTCTGAATATTATCTCCCCTCAGACCATATTTGCCAGGACTTCCCCATTACCTTTGGTTTTTCCCTCTTCCAGTATAGTTCTGTTCTTCATTGTCTAATAGAAGGGTTAGCCCAAATAAGCCTGGAGGATGAGAGGCACTGTTTCTGGAGTCATTCATAGGATCATAGACAAAGCTGGAAGGATCTCAAAGGCCAATTAATTAACCTTCCTTTTCTTACAGATGAGGAAACTAGGCATGGGGAGTGGTTCACCCAATATCAAACAGAACCAATATTTGACTCTAGGTGTTCTGATTTAAAACCCATGTTCTGTCCCAAGTATAATGTTACTCCCTAGCAAAGAGAGTCATTGGCTTTGAAGAGGCCAAAACCCAGGAAAATGAGATACCCCCTTCTCAAGTCCCTATCTCTTGTTCCTCCAAGTCATTCTATCTTTGAAATAGCTTTACAATTTTGAACATATCGGGGTGGCCAGGTAGCACAGCGAGTAAGAGCACTGGCTCCAGTGTTGAGAAGACCTGGAGATCGAATACCGGGCTCAGACACTTAGCACCCACCCAGAAACACCTGGCCGTGTAACCTTGAGCAAGTTACTTAACCCCAATTGCTTAGGGGTGGCCAGGTGGCTCAGCAAGTAAGAGCACTGGCTTCAGTGTCGGGATGACCTGGATCAAATCCAGGCTCAGATACTCAGCACCACACCCAGAAATAACTGGCTGTGTAACCTTGAGCAAGTTACTTAACCCCAATTGCTTAAAAAATTTTTTTTGAACATACCCCAGCTGACTGGTGACTCACTATACATATAACACTTAATGCTTTTTTCATGTTGGGTAGCCAAACAAAATGGCTCAGTGGGCAGTGAGGTATCTGTGTATGTGTATGAGCAAGTGCGTGTGCACATGTGAGTAGCTGTGTGTACAAACAGGCTTCCTTTTTAATTATTAGAAATGTTAAGAGTTAAAATCTTGGTTGTAGCTGACATTCCCTTTTTCTCCTCAGCTAACAGTAGGATTTAAGAAAATTTACATGAGCTTAGAACCCAATGCTTTTGATGACCAGTATATGGGATGTGAAATGGACATGATGGAGAAGGCAGAAGAGCTCTTGGCTGAAGAAAGAAAAGTAGATACTCACTTAAATAATGTGTGGGAGAAAGCAGAGGAGAGATGGAAGACTCTTTCTCTGAATCGTACAGAGAGGAGCATTAAAAAGCCTTTTGAAATCGCTGTCATTGCCTACACTGACTTTAAGATTCCATTTTACAGGAAATTTAATGATAAGGTCAGAACCTGCTGTAGCTCCACAGAGGACTACATGAAAAGTTTCCATTTCAAAGCCTTCCATTTTTATTTGACACGTGCCATCCAACTTCTTGGAGGAAAATGCATTCCTGTTTACAGGGGCATAACTCGGAAAATCTACCCTGATCGGACAAGAGAAATGCGCTTTGGTCAATTTGCCTCATCCTCTAAGAACATAAAAGTGGCCAGAGATTATGCAAAGGGATCAGGGACTCTGTACATCTTCACTGCTTGCACTGGGGCTTCCATCCAACATTTATCTTACAATAAATCAGAAGAAGAAGTCTTGATCCCTCCATATCAGGTCTTCCGTGTCTCTGCTTTTGAATCCAATGTCTCTGGTCTCAGCACTGTCCACCTAGACAATAAAGCTACGTGTAGTAACTATAATTGTGCATACATGGGAGGTGAGTTGGGGGGGGGGGGGGGGGGGGGGGAGATCTAATAAAGGGTATAAACAGACTGGGCTCTGCAGAGTCCAGGCTGGAGGTCATAGTGAGTAGGCTGTCATTAAAGGAATACATTAAATGGATAAAATTCCTGGTTTGTGTAAGATGTATGTGAGCCCATGGCCAAGACGTCCACATAGATTATTTAAACATATTGACCTCTGGCTCTTGGATGGGGTGGGGGTAGGAAATGCATTGATATGATATGAGGTCTGGAACAACTTCTTAGGAGAGGAGGAGAACCCAGGGTAATGCCAGCACCAATCAGCTGTTGAAGAGTAGGAACAGGGTGGGAAGGGACAAGAAAGTGCTAGGAGCAGCATGAGCCTGGGTGAGCTTTTCTCCAATCTCGAAAAGCAATACTGGGCTAGAATTCAACCTTTCTCCCCTCCCCCCAATATTGTTGGTCTTGGAGGGGTTTAATAGATTCAAAACAAAAGTGGCATTGCTCTCCCTTTGCTTACACTTGTCAGTTTAGGCTCTATCCACCAGATGCTAGGTAGCCAAAAAACCTTCCCAAATAGCAAAGTATAACTAAATCCACTTATCCAAGCAAAAAAGCAAGCAGAAATCAGAAGTTAGAGAAGGTATAACGATGATAACATACCAGATCATACACAAGAGAGAATAAACCCTTTAGATGGAAACAGCTCAACCAAGAAAAAGCATCCAGTCTTACTCCAGAGAAAGTTTCTCTGCTTCTTTTTTCCTTAAATTTTATTTTTATTTTCACTTCCAAATCCTGTCCCTTCTTTTACCCTTCCCCTATCCATTGAAAAGGCAAGAAATCAAAGGAAAGTTTCTGAAGTCTCTATGGAGGTAAGCTAGAAATCAGGGACATGTGAAGGAGCTGGCTTCCCCTACATATGTCTGCAGCATCCAAAAATCATTATCATCTTTTTCTTTCTTTCCTTTTCTTCCTTCCTTCCTTCCTTCCTTCCTTCCTTCCTTCCTTCCTTCCTTTCTTCTTTCCTTCCTTCCTTCCTTCTTTCCTTCCTTCCTTCCTTCCTTCCTTCCTTCCTTCCTTCCTGTCTCTCTCTGTATGTGTCTGATTCTGATGACCTGGGAACTGGGAACCTCCAAGTCCATATTCTGCCACTGATATCTACTAACTCTGTGACCACAGGCAGAGCTAACCTGTCTAAGCCTCAGTTTACTCATTTGTAGAAGGTAGATAATATCCTTATTAGGACCCAGGTCTTTCTGACTCCAAGTTCAGCTCTCTGACCTCTATACCACACTGCCTTTTAAGATCTATGTTTAAAATAGAGAACACTATGGGTGGCTAGGTGGCACAGTGAGTAGAGCACTGGCCCTGGAGTCAGGATTACCTGAGTTCAAATTCGGCCTCAGACACTTAACACGTTCTAGCCATGTGACATTGGACAAGTCATTTAACCCCAATTAACCTTCCTTCCCCCCTCCAAAAAGCAAAAAAAAAAAAATTAAAAAGAAAATAAAACAGAGAACACTGAATTTGGAGTCAGATGACCTGAATTCCAATCTTGACTATGCTGTTACCACTATGGTCTTAAGTGAATTACTTCTCCATGAGGCTGAGCCTCAGTATCTTCAAAAAAGGGTGGGCATTAGATTCAGGTTGCATGCATCTCTAAATATAAGTCTCTGAGCCTTTGATACTAGGATTTTCAGTGTTTCTAGTCTACCGTTGATCCTTTCTGGAGACCACTTTTATGGTAGTGAAGTCATGAGTCATAATAACAAACAGAAGATGGATGTCCAGTTATGTCCAAAATTCAGGACTGGGATGGTACTGGGATATTTGGGGGTCTGAGTATAGAGCCCATTTCAAAGTTAGAGGCCAGAAAGCAGGAAGAGGAGGCTCAGGCTGGCTGCTTCTAGCCTATTTAATTAGGTTATTCCCAAAGCTGTGGTGAGGTATGCTGTAAAAACTGGGCTAAGCTTAGGGATGCCAGCCTTAAAGACTAATGCCAAGAACTGATTGTGTTTGTCTCTGTTTCAGGAGAGAAAAAAGACAACTGTACTTCTAACTCTGGTAAGGCATCTCTCCATATGTCCCTTTCCCCAATCAGAGCCCCCACCCAATGGTCCTGCAATGACTATCTCCTCCTCTCCCTTCATATTGGGTGGCCTTAGAGACCTGGTCCCTCCTCAGGTATCTGATGAGATCATAGAGTCCCTTCTAGGACAGAGGAAGATTTATTGAGACTACGGGTCTTATAAACCATTTTTCAACCCCAAATGTCCTCAATACGTAAGATTCCACAGAGGGAGGAGGGAAATGAAGTGACGTTCTCAGCTTCCCAAAAGGTGATTTTTCTGATCTTCAGTAACAATGGGAAGGAGATTAAGGAAAGGCTCCCACATTGTACTCACCCCTCTTCCCTTTTCTTTCCTTCCTAGCTCCTGGTAACATCCTAGCATGGCCTGGACACCTAACTCCCTTGCCATTGTTTGGTCTTCTAATCTTGCTCCTCCCAGCATGGCTCTGCCTCTAGACAGGGTCTGAGGCTCACATAGGATTTCCTCAGCACTGTGAGCTGTACCACTAACTAATTATGAGGCAGGTTGGCAAGGGGCATTGGCATAGATTTAGTCCAGGGGTTCTTAACCTTCATTATGTCCTAGACTGCATTGGCAGTCTGGAAGATCTAAGAATCTCTTCTCAGAATAATATCTTTAAATGCACAAGAGAAACAGGAATACAAAGGAAACCAATTATATTGAAATATAATTACAAATATATCAAAATTGTATTATATCAAATTATATTTAAAGATTTTTTAAAAATAAATTCACAGACCTCAGGTCAAGAACTCCTGGTTTAAGGCACACTTTCCCTGTACTGCTACCCTCCTCTGACTATCCAAGGATGATTTTAACATGCAAATATTAAAATTTGAAATTGAAGGAACAAACAATGGATCTCTCCCTATTAACTAGCTCTCCTCTCAGTGCAACCAACATACTATTTCCTGAGCTGGACTCCCCAACAGCAGCAGGCCTGCTCTGCTATTTGTGTTCCACAGGGTGATGGTTTGGGTGGTGCCATCTACACTCTCAGCAGGCTCATTGAAAAATGATTAATAGTTTTACGTCTCGATGGAAAATGCCAAGCTTCATCCAGAGAAAAAATTATGGAGTTTGAATGCAGAACAAAAGAGACTATCTTTTTTTTTTGTTTTATTTTTTTTCTTTCTCATGGTTTTTCCCATTTGTTATAGTTCTTCTATGCAACATGACTAATGTGAAATTGTGTTTAATAGAAATGTATGTGTAATTAAGGAAAATAAGGGAAAAATCCATACCAGATTGCAAGTCATCTTGGGGATGGAGGGGGAAGGAAAGGGGAGAAAATTTGGAAGTGAATATTGAAAATTAAAAATTTAATTAAAAAAATGAAATTAAAATAGTTTTATGTCTTAAGTCTTCAGCTCTTGAAACACTTGTGACATGGAACATCCATGGATTGATCAATCAATCAACCAATCAATACACATTAATAAGCACTTGGTATATGTGCCAGACACTGATCTAAGTACAGTATTAACTACACATGAACCAGTGTGTCCTTCCCTTGGATTGGAATTTAAACCTAGATGTATGAACTAATTCCCTTAAAATTATAACTATATGTTATTTGACTGTTCATCAGTCCCACTTACATTTACTGATGTTGTTTTTCCTTTTCAGAATAGCCCCAAAGAACTCACTCACTCAGTATGTAGTGAATGGAATTGACTAAAAGGAAATTAAGAGTGAAAGGTAACAGAATTTTAAGACCAAGGGAACTGAGTAGGCCATCACTCCCACCAGTAAAATCTGAACTGAGCCCCTATTCTGAGAAAGATTTAACTGACTGTTATATATCACCATGATACCAAAAAGGTCAAGAACTCCAGCTCTAGAACCAAATGTAATTTCATCTTCATCTTTCTTTACTTTCCATTTTTATAATATACATGATGTTCTAATACATTAGAAATTCCACTCTCTCCCTCAAGGTCCTGAGAGCTTCCTTCCTGGACTGATGGAATAGTCTCCTAATTCTTCTCCCTACCTCAAAACTCTCCCTTCCCACTTGTATAAACTGATGTAGAGAGAAGTGAAGAAGACCAGACAAGCAGTTTATGTAATAATAACTCTACAAAGAAAAGCAGCTTTGAATGACTTAAGAATTCTGATCAATGCAATGACCAGTTATGATGATTGTCCCCTATTAGACTGGGAGCTCCTTGGGAGCAGAGACTGTATTTTGCCTTTGTTTATATCCACAGCACTTAGCACAATATCTGGCACACAGTAGACTCTCTTGTTGTTGTTGTTCAGGTGTGTCCATCTCCTCTATTTGGGGTCTTCTTTGCAAAGATACTGGAGTGATTTGCCATTTTTTTCTAGCTCATTTTACAGATGAAGAAACTGAGGCAAATAGGGCTATGACTTGCCCAGGGTCATACAGCTAGTCAGTGTCTGAGTCCAGATCTCAACTCAGAAAAATGAGTCTTCCTGAGTCCACGTCCCGTGCTCTATCCACTGTGGCACATAGCTGCACAAGAAGGTTCTTAATATACATTTATTAACTGTTTGACAGTTCAAGAGAACTGATGACTAAACATGCTGCCCGCGTCTCACAAAAGGTGACAGAATCATGGTACAGAATGAGCCATGGTACAGAATGACCACACATGGGGAGTGTGGTCAATGAGGGAGTTTATTTTGCTTGACTTTTCATATTTGTTACAAGTTTGGTTTGATTTGTTTTCAATGGGACAGGGGAGGGGTCAGAGGAGGGAAAAAGGATTTTTGTTCATGAAAAAAAAAATTTAATTAAAAGTGTTCTCCCTTTACCAATCCATCCTTCAGCACAGCTGCCAAAATAATCTCCTTAAGGCAGAGCTTTTCTATTTTACTCCCTTTCTCAAAAATCTTCTTTGGTGAGAGGCACAGCCAAGATGATGGAATAAAGGCAAGGACTCACCTGACCTCTCCCCCAAATCCCTCAAAATACCTTTTAAAATGACTCTAAACAAATTCTAGAGAAGCAGAACCCACAAAAAGACAGAGTGAAACAAATTTCCAGGCTGAGACCACTTGGAAAATTGACAGGAAAGGTCTTTTGCTCCAGAGTGATAGGGGAATGCAATGCAGTAAGGCCACACTAGCACAGCCCCAACCCAAGCAAACCAGGAGCAGGCCTTGGGCGTGACTGAATCAGCAGCAATGACTGCAGCAGCAGCTAAATCAGTTACTTCTGGGCTCTCAGCCCACAGATTGTAAGGGGGTGAACAACTCGTCAGAAGAATATTACAGGGGTCTTTTGCTAGCACCGAGGCAAGACTCTGTTGCTTTGCTCATACTTGGATCCAGGTCACAGTCCTGGGTGGTGAGGAGGAGCATTAGCATAGCAAAGCTTGATGGTCACAGTGGAGGGGGAATCCTCCTCACAATTTCAGGGCAGAAAAGAGTGCTTGTGGTTGCTTACAAACAAGAGGACAGGACAGGAAAATAGTAAAAACCTCTCCTTATATCAAACCACCTTGGGAGAGCTGAAAACTTACAGGTCCCTAGAAGTATCCCTGAAAACACATGCACAAAACCCCTGAAGCTTGGGACACTGTACCTTCCACATTGGAAGCAGAGCCCCACTTTAACAAAGACTTAAAAGTCAACTAATAGGCTGAGCAAATGAGCAAACAATGGAAAAACTCTCACTATTGAAAGTTACTATGGTGACAAGGAAGCTCAAAACATTCACTCAGAAGACAAGAAAATCAAAGCTCTTATATCCAAAGCCTCCAAGAAAAATATGAATTGGTCCCAGGCTACGGAAGAGCTCAAAAAGAATTTTGAAAATCAAGTAAGAGAGCTAGAGGAAAAATTAGGAAGAGAAATGAGAGTGATGCAAGAAAATCATGGAAAAGGAGTCGACAGCTTGGTAAAAGAGACACAAAAAATATCGAAAAAAATAATGCCTTAAAAGACAGACTAGGCCAAATGGTAAAAGAGTTGCAAAAAGCCAATGAGTAGAAGAATGTCTTAAAAAACAGAATTGGCTAAATGGAAATTCAAAAGCTCACTGAAAAAAAAATAATTCCTTAAAACTAGAACGGAGCAAACTAATTACTTTATGAGAAATCAGGAAACAAACAAAACCCCAAGAAAAGGGAGTGGGAAGAAGATAATTGAAATATATTACTGGATAAACAACTGACCTGGAAAATAGACCCAGAAAAGATAATTTGAAAATTATTGGACTTCCTGAAAGCCATGATTTTTTAAAAAAAGAGTTCAGACATCATCTTTAAAAAAGTTTTCAAGGAAAACTGCCCTGATATTCTAGAACCAGAGGGAAAATAGAGAGATCGCAAAAGGAAAATTGCCAGGAATATTATAGCCAAATTCTAGAGTTCCAATGTCAAGAAGAATATATTGCAAGCAGCTAGAAAGAAACAATTCAAGTATCATGGAACCACAATCAGGATGCACAAGATTTAGTAGGCTCTACATTAAAGGAATCAGAGGACTTGGAATATGAGATTCCAAAAGAATCTAGGATTACATACAAGAATCACCTACCAAGCAAAGCTGAGTATTATCTTTTGAGGGAAAAATGGATATTCAATGAGATAGAGGACTTTAAAGCATTCTTAATGAAAATACCAGAGCTGAATAAAAAATTTGCCTTTCAAACCCAAGACTCAAGAGAAGCATAAAAAGATAAATAAGAAAAGGAAAGCATACGGACTTAATAATTTTAAACTGTTTACATTCGTACATGAGAAGTTGATATTTATAACTCATAAGACCTTTTTCATTATTAGGGTAGTTAAATGGAGTATATATAGACAGAGTGCATAGTTGTGAGTTGAATATGAAGGCATGTTATCTAAAAAATAAAATTAAAGAGTGACAGAGAAATGTACTAGGAGAAAGAGAAAGGGAGAAGTAGTAGGCAAGAGAATTTTTAAAGTGGAGTGGAAGAGAGGGGAGGTGAGAAGGAGTGAGTAAACCCTAGTCTCATCAAAATTGGCTCAAAAGGGGAATACATACATACTCATTTGGGTATAGAAATCTATCTTGCTCTACAGAAAAGTAGGAGGGGAAGGGGAAAAGAGAAGGGGGAGGGGTAGTCAGCTTTCCTAACATGATCATTATTGATATATTTTACATGACTGCACATACATAACATATTGAATTGTTTGTATTCTGGGGTGAGAAGGGGACGGGAGAAAGGGAGAGAATTTGGAACTCAAAGTTTTAAAAATGAATGTTAAAAATTGTTTTTATATGTAACTAGGGGAAAATAAAAATATAAATAAATGCTTTGAAAAAGGCTAAAATAAATTTCTCAAGAAGAAATTTAAAGCTCTCTACATTGTGGGTCTAGTCTACTTTTCAAGACTCATTTCATACTACTATGAGCATACTAATGAGAAGCAGCATAATAATGTAAATAGAGAGACAGCTTTGGCTCCAGGAAGATTTGGGATACAGTCCTATCTCTGAAACAAACTGATGGTGTGAACCTGGGCAAATGGAATCACCACCTGACACTCTAGGCAACTCCAATACGAAGTTTCAGAGAAGATATTGACTTGGATTTGTGGTGGGAACTTCTACATTCAGGAGTTCCCTGTAGCAGCAAAATCAGCTTCTATCTCTATCCCCAAGTATGGTATCCTGGAAAGAGGTTTGAAGAAGAAAGGTTTGAAATTTTAATAACTGACTTCAAATCCAGTTTTGTCATTTTGTAAACCAAGGAGAAGTCACTTAACCTCAATTAGGTGAGCCCAATTTCTCATCTATCAAATAAGGAAATTGGACTAGATGAGGCCAAAGGTCCCCCACAGTTCGAGCCTATGATCCCAATCATAAACTCTATCTTCTAGCCAAACTAGACTATTAACTATTTCTTGAACTGAGCAGTATGTCTCCTCTGACCAACTATATCATTATCATGTAAGCTCTTTGAAAGCAAGGATTCTATTGCTTTTCTATTTGAATCTCTAAGATTTAGCATAGGAGCTTTGTATTGGGAAACTCAAGTTGATTCTGACTCCATTTTGTAACTGATTGTCTATGAGATGTTTCTTTGTCTTTGAATTAAGTTCAGAAGTTTAGCTCTCCTCTCTGAGCTAAGTTGTTTCATAAATCTCCTCAAGTCAAGGGACTATATGGTCTCTATACATCTTACTGCTTATGTGTACCTTTAAGGGATATCTGTCATCTTGCTAACAAGCCTTGCAAGATGTGACCATGTTGCATGTCACATATGCTTCTAATGGTAAAGACTATATTCTATGGTTTTGTTCATCTGTTTTCTGTGGAAAGGCCCTCTAGGGCTCTTGTATGTTGGGAAGTGATCAGGGTGCCACAAAGAAATGAATCCATTTTATAAAGGCAGTAAGCAACAGAAAGTGAGCAAAAGGAAGTCTGTTATCTTGGCAATGCTGGTTGTCTTTCAAGTAAGTCAGAACTGTTAGCTCTGTGACTCTAACCACCCAGGTGGACACCACCACCGAGCTTTCCATAGCAACAAGATGGCAAGAGGAGCTGTTGGTAATCCTGCATTCTTGACTTCCATCCAGTGATAATGTTTTCCACCATGTATGACATTTCAGGCTTTGTAGTCAATCATAGTGTTTTATGATTCCTGTTACTTATTCTCTTGTACTTCCCAAGACTATAGAAAGGCTAATGAGTCCTATTACATGGTCTTTTGACCAACTGAGAAAACAAGAGACCCCTTTAATTGCTAGCCTTGCCAACAAATAAAATGTGCTCAAAACTTTTTGCTTCAGTCTACCTTGATGATATAATTTAACAGCATATGATATACATTTGAATGTTCATTCTTTCTTTCATTCATTCTGATTGGCACATTATGGTCAACATCTCCAACAATCAAATCATCTTCCACTTGGAACTAATCACCTTTCCCCAGAAAGCAGCTTTTCCTGTTCTCTCTATTTCTATTCTCCAAGTCACATGGGACTTGATGACTGCTTCAACAAGAAATGAGAAAGGGATATGAAGAATCCAAGAGGATGCCAAGGTTTTAAATTTGACTTCCTAGGAGGAGCATGGCTTCAAGGAAACTCTGAATCTGAATCCTGAAACTCAGGATAACAATGATGTTATTAAGAGTAGGAGAGAACTAGAGGAGAGATCATGGTCTGGGGAAGACTCATATTTCCATTCTAAAAAATGTCAAATGTCCAAGGAAGCAAAGGGTAGACACTGTGAAGAAGTGATTGCTTGTGAGACCAGGACAGAAGGGAGAGTTTTCTGCACAGGTAGAGGGTCAAGTTCTATTAAGTGTGGAGGACAAATCTCAACTAGGGAAAAGGAAGGAAAATAAAAAGGGAACCTTTTGCCTTTCTACTGATTCTGAAACTCAAATATTTCCTTTATTTCTCAAGAGTTTTCCTAACCTCACCCACATTAATTCTGAAACTAAAAGTAGATGACGAGTTTCAGTTAAAAGGAAGCTGTCTGCCTTTCTCTTCTCTCTGTGTGGGATACAGGGTAGCTCTAAGTTCCTTTTCTTCTTTCTCCCTTTATAAAACTTATCAATTCCCAATATACAAGATCCCTCGAGGACCTCTCCATAGAAAAAAGGTAAGCAAAATCATAGAATATTTTCCATTAGCAGCATAAGTGGAATGCACTTAGGTTTTTGTTGTTGTTTTTTTTGCTTCTTAATAGAAATGAAGAAGTATGTTTTAGCCTCAAAGGTGTAGAGACAACACTAGTCATTGCTTTTTACCTGAAATATGTTGTGAAGGAAATGATGCTCCATTTATTTCCCCTTAATTTTCTAAATAACCTGACCTGTTATACAGGGTTTCAGAAAAGTCTTTTGGTTCACCCCATACTTAGATTGATAATACACCTGCAATTTATTATAGTTCAATTTATGAGATATTTATCCTTGATTTCTGCCGAATTGCCCTCCATGTTTCCAAGCAACTTTTGCTCCTGCCCCCCCAAAAAAGAGTCCCTCACTGAGGAGTCTCTCTTTTTGAGTTTCTAAAAAAAAAATAGAGCTGACTATATTCCTTTTCTTCTAGGTTTTGCTCACTTTGACTAACTCATCAATCAATTTTTCCATTTTTTTAAACTAGTAGTTTTAATAACTTTAATAACTTCCATTTTTTAAACTAGTAAGTTTTAATAACTTTGTTATTATTGCTTTGTAATACAACAGACTCCCTTCATGCTCATTATTTTAATTTCTTTTTTTAAATTCTGGACATAATGATTAACAAAGAAAATATTGCAATATAGAAAAAGACCAAGAGTCTTATATAAGAAACTATAAACTTCCTTTATGCACTACTTGCTTTTACAAATATATAAATATATGTATATACATGCACACAGATACACACAGATATGCATTAAATTAAAGAACAAGGTAATAACTTGGCTGTCCTATCTTTTTGTATGTAAATTCTTTACTTTTCTGCTTTCTGCACATTAAAAAAAAATGTTTTGCTGGTGCTTTTTTTGGTATTTATTCCTACCCATTAAATCACCAACCCCAACCCACTCTGCCCAGGTAGAAATCATCTGCTGCAACAAGCATTTATAATCTGGAAAAACAAATTAAAAATTGACCATGCCTGGGAATATAGATCTCAGTCCTCATCTCAAGTCCAATACATTTCAGTCAAGAGGCGAGAGGTATATTTTATCAGTCTTTTGAAGTAATTCTTGTTTGATGCTATGAAACAATTCCTTTTAAATCTTGTACACGAGATCTTTATTAGAGAAACTTGCTACATAGATGTTTTTTCCCCCTCATATGCTTCCCTTCTATTCACACTTATATTGGATGGGTTTGTACAAAATCTTTTAAAAATTTTTTTATGTAATCAACATTGTTTATTTAATCTTCTCTGACCCATTTTATTGATTTTTTTAGTCATCAACTCTTCCTCTATCCATAGATCTGAAAGGTAATTTCTTCCTTGTTCCTCTAATTTGTTTATGATTTAACTTTAATGTGTAGGTTATACATTAATTCAAAATTTATCTTGGTGTATGGTTAAAGGTATTGGTGTAAACCTAATTTCTACCAGACTACTGTCCAGTTTTTCCTATCAGTTTTTGTCAAATAATGAGTCCCTCTCTCTGGGTCTATACTTTCAGAGTTTTTAACACATATGAGTATTGTATTATGTGAAAGATGTTTTCTGTGTCTATCAATATATGTTTTTGTTGTTTTATTGACTTGTGTGATTCATTGTCCTAACTGTTTTCTTAAAGTTAAACTATCTTTACATTTCCGATATAAATTTAATTTTGGCAAAGTGATTATTTTTTAATATATTACTATCTTCAGAGAAGAGTTCCCCCAAGGAAGACAACCATGAAAAAATCACTCAAAATGTCTCTTCCACAAGTACAAAATCTGAACGACCATCAAACAAGATTAGAAAAAACTGCCTCTCTTCACCCTTGTCCAGCTGAGGCAGGAATAGGTCTCCAGATCTCCTCCAGTGTCAATCCTTCCCATTCTCCTCATTTAAAAGAACTTCATATGTAAGATGAATTCCAATAATGTTAACTGATGGATAAAGAATGGGGTATAGTAGAGAGGATGTTGAATTTGGAGTATCAGAACCCATGCAAAATTATTCCCCTTCTACCCTATCACTGTTTCCAAAGCCCTCATCTAAGATGAGAGATGGTTGTTCCAGACACTTACCATTCTAGACATTTGCCTATTAAGCCATTAAATAATTGTCTTATAGGATTAGGAAAACTAATAACAAAATTAATCTGGAAGAACAAAAGGTCAAAGATATCAAAGGAATCAATGAAAAATGTGAAGGAAGGTTGTCTAGGCATAATAGATCTCAAATTATAAAACAGCAGTTATCAAAACAATCTGGCACTGGTTAAGAAATAGAGTGGTGGATCAGTAAAAATAAATTAATTACAAATTACATTACAGAAAATGACCGTGATAAATCTGAAGATTCAAGCTTTTGGAACAAAAACTCACTATCTGACAAAACTGGAAAACGGTATGGCAGAAACTAGGTTTAGGTCAACATTTCATACAATATAGCAAGATAAGGTCAAAATGGGTACATGATTTACACATAAAGCAAAATACCATAAGCAAATTAGGAAAGCATAGAATAGTTTATCTGTCATATCTATGGAGAAGTGAAGAATTTAGGACCAAAGAAAATAAAGAGAACATTACAAAATACAAGGTTCCATTGCTTTCTATTCATGAATCCATCAAATTCTGCCCACTCCCTACTCTATTCTGTAAAAACAAAAAAAGATGCTAAACCTCTTTTGTGTCATGGATCCCATAAAAATGCTTTTAAAGAGATAAAATAAAACATATGAGATTACAAAGGAAACTAATTATATTGGAATAACAGTCATAAAAAATTTAAACCAAGTTCAGGGGCCCAGGTTAAGAAACCTTTCTCTACAGTAATACTATCACCCATTTCAGTGGCCTGCCCTTGAATGACCTCTCCTTGTGTTTTTCATGAACCTCAGATAAAGGGAAGTTTTTAAAGAGGAAGTACTTCTTCATAAATTTTTCTCATTCCAGTTATAAATGTGTTTATGGACAACATTTCCTCCTCCAGAAGGCTGGCAATAAGCATTAGTTAGGCACTTATATGTGCCAGACTGTGCTAAGCATTGGGAACATAAATATAAGTAAAAAAGAAAGACAGTCCCTGCCTTCAAGGAGCTTACATTCTTAATAGAGAAACACATCTCCCTCTCCATTGCTTAGATGAGCTTCATCTGTGATATTCTATTTTAAGAAATATCAATTCACTTGCCTTCCACTCTTCTCTTTTCCTCCTTCAAGTTCCATTTGTTTGATCATCCTTGTGAAAAATTGTCTTTAAATGTTCTCCTCTTGTTCTCTCAATAGCCATCAGATTAAGTGAGGGCTCTTGATAAACAGTTATCTTCTCGAGATGTAGAAGCATGTAAGCAATGATTTAACTACGTAGTTTTTGATTGGTATTTAATCCATTTACTTTCTTAAATTTCACTTTTCAAAGTGAAATCCTCTATCACAGACCTGACCACTTCACCTCACTCATTCTCAACCAATGCCAGTAGCTCCCAATCACTGTCATGATCCAATATAAAATCCCCTTTGACCTCCAAAGCCCTTAATAGCCTGTGCCACCCTCCACCTTTCCAGGCTCCTTACACCCTAAACTCCCTCATCCCCTCTCTGCCCCACCCCACACATGTACCTTGTGATCCAGTGACACCTGCTTATGTGCTATTCCTCATCTCCCCCTCCAGGCGTTTTCACTGACTCTGCCTCATTCCTGGAATGCTCTTTCTCCTCACATCTGCCTCATGGCTTTCCTAGCCTCCCTCAAGTTCTAGCTAAAATTCAACACTCTACAGGAAGGTTCCTGATACCCCTTCATTCTAGTGCCTTCTCTCTGTTATCTCCAATTTAACCAGCATGTAGTTTCTCTATACATGGTCATAAGAACATTGTCTCCCCTATCACTTAGCACAGAGCAAGTAGCTTAATGAATGTTTATTGAAATGGTTACTTCCATTGCCCAGGAAGACACGGGGTGGCTAGGACCTGGGGGTGGGGGTTGGAGGATGGCTCAGGGAGCAGAGGCTATGAATAGTGATCCAGGAAAGCTGCAGTCTGTTCAGAACTGATAAGAAAGTGTTTTGCTACAATTCCACAGGTGTTTCCTGTGGAAACAAAAAATAATTTCATAAGGAGAAAATGGATGAAGCAGAAAAAACAAGGAGAATGTGAGGGCCCAGATGTGAAACTGATATCTTCTGGTGGTCATGAATTTATTGTAAAAAGGGAGCATACTTTAACATTAGGAACAATAAAAGCCATGTCAAGTGGCCCAGGCTAGTTTGCTGAAAATGAAACCAGTGAGTTTAATTTGTAGACAAATTCTGTTATGTTATCAAAAGTATGCATGAATTTTACCTACAAGTTTTACTATACTAACAACTCTACAGAGATTACTGAATTCCCAATTGCACCTATAATTACACTGGAATTGCTGATACCTGCAAGATTTCTAGAATGGGAGCTACAGGTCCTAAAGTGCAATCATTTGACTGAATCCAAACTTCATAGAACATATCCCCTTAATAAAAGGATTTGTTCTGTAAAACTTGGACTCAGTCAAAAGGTCTTACCCAGGGACCTAGAGGGTCCCATGTGGCCTTGAGTCCACAGACTCCCCACCCCTGTCTAGATTGTTAAATAAAATAAATTGTAATAAATTGTTAAATTTTTGGTATTTAATACCTGTTGCTCAGTTAGTAACCTTTTTATCATATAGCATGTTTTATTTGTGTTGGGGGGGGGAAGAAAGAGGGGTTGAAAGCCATAAAGTTTATTACAAAGCAGGCAACTCCAGTCCTTTGTTTTACATAGCATTCAGAGTCTAAATTTGTTTTGTGACTTAAATAAAATAAGGATATTTTCACTCAATGAGAAACAAACATACTCGTTTGTAGGTGCCTATCCCTTATCCTTTAGATGTGGTTTTAAATATTAGAACACAGATGGCAGAGTAGGTCAGAAAATTCCAAGCTCTCAAGATCTTCCCCCACAAAAGAGTTAAAATAGAACCTTAGGGCAAACAAAGTGTGGGAGGAGATAAATAAGAACAGGGGCATAGCCCAGTCCTAGTGGGACAATTTGAGAAGATCAGAACAAAATTCCCAGGAAGAGGTTTGGTCCCTGTGAAGAGTAAACACCTCCAGGCTTGGGTCCATTTTAACAGCAAGCTCCAAGCCTCTTAAACAACAAGCAGAAAGCCCTGGCATTAGTTTGTTTGAGAGGCTGCATCAGCCCCAGCCACCCCGACTTGTACCCCTGGGATAGGAAGGAGAGCTGGGCATTTGAGCCCAGGAAGATGGGAGGAACCTCTGCTGATCAAGAATTCCAGATCCAGCTGTGCTGCAAAGAGCAGCTGGGGTGAGAAGGAACCAGCACACACCCTGTGAGTGCAGAAGCAGTGGGGCAGAAAGCACCTGCTTTAGGCACTTAAAGGAGGATGGAGGTTTGGCTTCCATTTCAGGATAGAGGGAAAAACTGAAGATCTGGGGCAAGAGGCATCATTTCCCATACCCCAGGGCTAGAGGTGACTACAAATAACTAAACTAACACCACAAAAAAAAAAAAAAATGCACAAGCAAAGAGAAAGAATCCAATGATAGAAAGCTATTATGGGAATAGAGATGACTGGGTTCATCTTCAAAGGAGGAAATTGAAGTAAAGAAACCCCCAAAGAGTAATTTTAAATGGTCACCTGCCCCAAAAGAATTTATAGAGGACCTTAAAAGGGATTTTAAAAGGTAAATGACAGAGATGGAAGAAAAACTACAAAAGAAAATAAGAATAATCCTAGAAAAACAAGGATATGAAAGAAAAGTCAACCTACCAGAAAAGGAGATCTAGAATCTTTTTTTTTTTTGCCTTTTGGAGGGCAATTGGGGTTAAGTAACTTGCTCAAGGCTAGTTTTGTGTGTGTGTGTGTGTGGGTGTTAAGTGTCTGAGGCCGGAATCGAACTTGGGGCCTCCTGACTCCAGGGCCAGTGCTTTACTCACTGTGCCATCTAGCCCCCCTAGGAGATCCAGAATCTTAAGGAAGAAAATGCACCTTGAAAATTAGAATTGCACAAAATGAAGCCAGTGAAATTCTAAGAGATCAAGAAATGATTAAACAAAATATGAATAATGAAAAAAATAGAAGAGAAAGTGAAACATAAGAAAAACAGATTTGGAGAATAGATCAAGAAGAGAAAATATAAAAATAATTGAACTAACTGAAAGTTATGTTCAAAGAATGAATCTTGATACAAGAAATAATTAAAGAAAATTGTCCTGAAGTATTAGAACAAGGGGAGAAAGTAGAAAAAGAAAAAGTCCATCTATCACTTAAAAGAGATCCTATGAGGAAAACTCCTTGGAATATCATAGTCAAATTCCAAAATCCCCAGCTTGAGGAAAAACTATTAAAAGCATCAAGATTAAAGCAATTTAAATATGATGGTGCTACAATTAAAATTACAGAAGACCTAGCAGCAGCAACATTAAAGGACCACAGATCTTGGAATACAACATATCAAAGAGCAAAAGAACTGGGGCTCTGGTCAAAAACATCATACCCTGCAAAGTTAACTATTATCTTGAATGAAAAAAAAATGGACATTTGATAAACTCTCATATTTTCAAGACTTTATTAAATAAAAACCTGAACTTAATAGATGATTCAACATGCAAGAATCAACATAAATATGTGACATAACAAAGACTGATAATGAGGGATCCATAAGGACATACTGTTTACTTTTTATATATGTAAAATGTAATTTATATCTAAGATTCTTATTAATAATTGGGTAGTTCATAAGAAAGATTGGGGAAAACCTGGGCATGATATGAATCTTAAAAGTAAAACCATTTAGGAACAACTAAAAGGAGTAATTATTTTAAACAAATGACATGCAAGAGGAAGACTTGATACATAGGAATTAGATGGGGGGAGGGCTGGTAGTTCTGGTAACCTACTTTCATCGAGAATGGGTATAAGAGGGAACAATACACACACACACACACACACACACACACACATATATATTTAGAAGTATAGAAGTTTTCTAAATTCATAAATAAAATGGTAGGGACATAAGGAGGGGGAGAGAACAAGGGGGGATCTCTAGAGGGGAAGGTGAGAGAATAGGTAAATAGGGGTATAAAAGGGTGTTTAGATTTATGGGAATGGGAGGATAGGAGAGGGATCCTTGGAGGGGGGTAGGCAAGTCGTAGGAAGACAAGGTAGTGGGTAAAAGTAAAGTAGAGGAGGCAGGAGGGATAGGAAACAAGAGATATGAATGTATATACATAAAAACAAAGATCAGGAGTATAATAGGTTTGGGAATGTATATGTTTATAAATGTATGTATATATGTATATGTGTATGTATATATCTATAGCTATGGAGAAACATATCTGAACTTTATTGTAGCCTTGGGGGGGGCATGTGAAGGAAAAAAAGAACAAAATGCACAGCAGAGAACAAAAAAAACCTCACTAGGAAGCAAAGAAAAAATGGACAATTTTCAACACAAAAAGTATTATTTATCATATAAGCTTTCTTGAAATGAAAATTTATTGTTACCTATTTTGAATCCTCTCTTATTTTCTGCTATGCACATGACATTTTTATTTTTTCTAACTTTGTATTTAAGTTCCAATAATTAAGTTTATGATATGTTTTTGTTTCTTTTCTCTATTTTCTCTTTGTATTCTGGCGTTTGAGTCTAAAATAAAATTTTGGAAAAATAAATAAATAATAGAACAAAGATTATAGTAAGTACTGAAAATTAGGCAAATACTACAGGTTTATACTGGCTGAGTATTTTAGGTGTTCAGTTTGGTTTTGGACAAGTAAGGGTTAATTTGAATCTACCATATCATAGCCGTCTGGCATTATTAGTTACACAACTATTTTGCATTGTCAGCTTCTGTTTCTAAATGTAAACTGGTCAAATTACTATTTTAATAACTCTTGAAATGTAAGAATTCATCTTATTTGTCTTTTGATAAATTGCAGTCATGTTGTCACATGAAAGTGTTATCTGCTTATCTGTTTCTGTAGTACAATTTAAGTGATATCTTTCTTTTAAGACCATTGTGGAGGGATGACTAGGTGGCGCAGTGAATAGAGTACTGGTCCTGGAATCAGGAGGACCTGAGTTCAAATCTGGGTTCATACACTTAACACTTACTAGCTGTGTGATCTTGGGCAAGTCACTTAACCCCAATTGCCTTGCCTTCCCCCTCTAATAAAGCAAAAAAAAAAAAAAAGACCCTTATGCAAAATTGCTAGATATAGTTTTTGCAGTAGCCAATTTCTAAGAGCTTTTGCCAAGTTTCCAATAAGTAATTCCATATTAGATAAGTTTGACTCTGAAAATTTCGGGATACAATTTCCTTTTTGAATAATACAAAGTACTCTACTTACTCACCTATCTAAGAAAATTTCCTTCAAATTTACTTTTCACTTACTACATTAGTACAAGCATTACTTAAATATATTAAAATAAAATCATTGTTGAATTTACCCAACCTCCCTCCCACCCCTGAAAAAGAGAAAAACCTAGAATTGAACCCCAAAATAAGCAAGCAAAATTATCTCTATGTGACTTAATACATGGTAAGAACCTGGCATAGGGTGCTTTAATGGTGTGTGGGTTCAGTTTTATTGATGGTCAAATCACTACTTCTTGATATACAGTGACTCTATAGAGAACATTGATGCTATTAAAGCACAAAGCCTGTACATAACAAGGATAATACCCTTTGATGATGAGCCCAAGCTTTTACTTAGTTAAAAATAAGTATTACTTTAACCTTTAGAATTATGAAGAACAGATAAAAACTTTAGTCTGGGAATCTCATTCCTAGGTGTGGAGTCAAGAACATGAAGGCTGAGTTTCAGTTTCCTACTTTTCAAATAACAGAGAATTAGTTATACAAATGTAAATTTAAATGATCTGGAGAAGGAAATGGAAAACCACTTTTGTATCTTTGCCAAGAAAATTCCAAATGGGTTCACAAAGCATCTGACACAATTGTGTGATGTATAAAAAGCTTGAGAAACATAGTTTCTGGGTAATTAGTCATTTTATTAATCATGCTAGCATATGATTAATAAAATGAGTCAGTGCCACTCTCAAATGCCTAAAACCCCTTATGAAACCCACCCAGTGCTTATATGCCCCTGGAAGGTTGGGTGTTCCTGAGACTGGCAATCAACTCTGATTGGTTAGCAAGTTATAAGAGAATGAATATTATAATGAGAGATGGGTCTATTCTAATGAGGGGATGTAATGGAAATGCAAATTTAAAGATCTTCCCTGCCCCTAGCCTAAAGTGCACCTGGAGCCTGGGGTGGGAGGCTTGTTTTTCAGTTGATACTTTTTGATTGGCCAGTGGGTCCAAAATGTTGTTACATTCTCTGAGCCAGGAGAAGGCTATATAAGCCCTGATGTGTAGCTTTGTTTTGGGGGCTCACTTTGAGAAGTGTTCTGTGATTTGATCTGTATTCTGGGAAGCCATTGTCCAGGGCCCCCCCGGCTTTGAAAAACCCAGATGTGGAAACCCAGATGTTGACTGGGTATGGATGTAATGGTTGGACAGTTTGGAAATCTATCTACTTGATCTGTTTCTGTCTTGATAATTCTGCCTGTATACTTTGAAGTTTGGGGTGCTGACCTTTTTCCCCTGAACAAGGTAAACGATATATGTCTGACTGATTAAAGTAAGCTTGTTAACCCATTTTGAGTTGCTTTCCTTTATCAAAGCAGATCCAAGAACCTGTGGTAGCAGCAAACCCTGAGGACATGCTTGGGGTGCTTGCTGCTACAGGGGAGAATGTGACTTTGATTATGTGATTTACTTCCAGACTATCCCTAACCTTGAGGTATCTATACAAAGAATGTACCTCCTGGCCAAGCTTGAGGAGAACACAATGGCCTGAATTCACCCTAGATTAAATTCTTTGTAAATTTCTCAAATTGATTAGGGGAACAACTCTACCTGGATAAGATGGTCTAGGTGGCCTAAGTTTTTGGGCAAGGACAGAGATTTCCTTTTAAAAAGGAATAACCCTGGATCTCCCCAATAATTGGTTATTTAATAATAATCATTTCTCTCAACTGAAACAACTCAACAACAACAAATTTAAATACTGGTGAGTAGATTCTTTTGACTCCCCAAATTACCAAGAAAAAATAATGTATCAGCAAACCTAAACATTTTTCTCTTAATCTTGATTGAAAGCATTTGTTATAACTCTTGTAGTAATTCCTTAAGACAATCTCTGTTTCATATACACAGTATTTACTAGTGTCTGCTTATCAAATACAAGGATTTTTAATGCTATAATACCAATTATATAAGATATGATAGTCTTATAGGTCAAGATGGTAACAGAAACTCCATTTCTGGTCTTTCCTAGTAGGTTAACTTTTTAACTCACGGCTACATTTGAAACATCACAACCTACTAAAATTGCTATTCACAGTTTAATATAGATAGAATTCAGAAAATGAGGGATTATGTATTTCAGAAGTGGTACTAGATGATAAGGAAGAAAATATTAACTAAAAAATGAAATATTTTGCATTACATAAGTAGTTGGACTTCATTTTCAAAACCATTAAATTCCACAATTCATGGTTTTTGCTCTCACAGTAGGTATTTTCAATCATATTCTGGTAATACCCAGAACAATTAAATATTTCTCATTTGGTTTAACTTAAGAGATTTTAATAGTTTATATCATATTCAAATCTATAATTGTTTCTAAAATTGAAATTAGCTTGATTTTGAAAATCCTTTTAAAACCCTACCCTGGTCCCTTTTCTACATAGTAGCATCTGCAAGACATAGGATTCTATTACAAATAAAATGTTTTACAGAAAAAAGTTTATTGACTATGAAATTGCACATTAAATATCCTACCCATATTTATTTTCTTCAAAAGAAACTTTATTCCCTTTTGCTGAAAGCCCATCATTTTTCATTGATGGTCAAGGTGAATTTTTATGGATTATTTAAGCAAACATTCAATCATCAAGCATTTATTAAATGCCTACTGTGTGATAGGTACTCAGAATACAAAGACAAAACTGAAGTGGTGACCTCAAGTAACTTAAATTTAAAATTAAATTCCCAGGATAGAATAAGTGAGTGTGTGTGTATGTGCGTTTATGTATATAGAAAATTGATGCAGGATATTTGGAGAGGAGACCATTTGCAACTGAGAGAGGAAGCAGGAACCATGTCATTTGGAAGTACTTAAGCTGAGTCCATTTATTTTTAATGACCTAGGTGAAGAATCTTAGATAGAAGCAAAGGTCAAGTTTTTCCCCTTGATCCTGCCTCAGCTGGTCAGGGACTCAGGTACCCCATTCTCCAGGCTTCCCAAGAGTCATTTACCATCAAGGTAGAGCAGTGCTTCTCTAGGAAGGCCAGTAGGCCTCCAGTCTATGCCAGAGTAGGACATTCTGCTCATCTCACAGCACATCCCTTCAGTAGCCATTCCGAACGTGATGTCTACCTTCATCCCTCTGTCAATGGAAGTAGCTGAGATGAGTGACTGTGGTGGATCTCTATGGCCAGCCCCAGGTTCTGTGTGTGGTAAGCTGTGGTGCCCTCCTGGTTCTGGAGCACAGCATGATTCACTAGCCTGATGACCTTTGCCTCCTTCCTATCCATATACCATCAGGGTAAAGATAAGCCCATTGACCAGGCCCACGTCCACACAGAGATCTAGGAACCAGTTTCCCGTGTACGTGGATGGAACCATCGGGTTGTTTCTAAAGTCCCATGATGGCAGACAAAATTGCCACACTGAGGTCACAGGCCAGGGCCAGTTTGAGCCTCCCACCAGGATGCACCATTAGATACACCAAACATGGCATTCTGGTTCACCAGACTCCTGAGCCTGAGCACAAAGGCAACCACCTCAGTTTCACTTATTTCACTCTTACTTATTTGCTCCCATGCCTCCAAATCAAAGAGCCCCTTCACTGCCCCCCTTAAAGTGAATACTTGGATACATCCAAACACCCAACAAACAACTCTGATATACAGTCTGTTCATCAGGTTCTCAGAAATACCTTCATGGTTTTCCCTACACAGGGTCCATGTCCAGGGCCTAAGCACTGACCCAGGAGGCCCAACCCCCTGCAGGCATGAAGACCACAGCCAGTGCCCTCCCCCAGGGGCAGCATTCTCAGCAAGGCTACAGAAATCTCTAGTCCTCTCTTCTTGGAAAGGGACATTCCTATGGGTTGGGGCACCCTTGAGTTGATTCTCAAAGGAAACTAGGCATGCTAACAGATTGAGGTAGGAGGGGGGTATGGAAATTCCAGATATTGGGCACATACAAATGATGAGATAAGCAATAGTTTGTGCAAAGGTGCAGAGATAAGAAATAGAGTCATGGATTAGGAACAATAAAAAGGTCAGTTTCATTAGACAGTAGACTGCATGAAGAGGAAGAATGTGTAATAAGTTTTCAAGAGTAGGTTGGGGCTGGGATGTGAAGGGTTTTAAATGACAAATAGAAGTGTTTATACTTCATACTAAAGGCAATATGGACCCATTAGAGTTTATTGAGTAACAAGAATAGTTAACATTTTTAATAACACTTTAGATTTTCCAAAGCACTTTACAAATATATCAATTTACCCTTACAACATCTCTTAGAGGTAGGTGTTATTATTTTCTCCATTTTATGGATGAAGAAACTGAGGCCCATGAAGGTTAAGTGGATTGCCCACCATTACACATCTAGTAACTATATGAGGCAGTATTTGGTCTCAGGTCTTCTTGATTTCAAGTGAAAGAAATGATTATTTCTCTCTTATATTAATAACCAATCAATGGTGGGGCAGAGAGCAATCCAGACTTTTTCCCCTTCATTCAAAGTCCAACATCTCAATGGCATGTCAGACCCTACCGAAAGAATTTACCTCACCCAAACTATCTTATCTAAGTATAATTCTTACGCCACCATTGTTCACTGTACATTGACTAGGTAAAGAATAGATTCTTTTGTTTTGATTGCCCTAGGTGGGAGTAATATGACTTGAGATGAGTCTTTCTTTGTCCATGAGTACCATGAACAAAGACACATCTCAAGCCCCTGATTAAAATAATCCCACCTCTCCTTATAATATTCATTCTCTCATTAATTGTTAACCAATCAGTTGATTTCCACCTGTTAGGATCATTCAGTCTTCCAAGAGTGTATAAGCACTGAATGACCTCCATGATTCCTCTTTGATTTATGAGGGAAAGCTATATGACCATCATTTTATTAATTATCTATTATTCACAATTAATAAAATTGATTGCCAATTACCCAGAAATTATATTTCTTTGACTTTCCATATGTCACATAAGTCCAGCTCTAAAAACCAGTGTACCACTTAGCTGCCTAAAGTAGGGAGAATGACATGACTAAATAGGCATTAAAAAAAAATAATTTCAACAGCTGTGTAGAAAATACTTTGAAGTGCAACAAGATTTATGGATAGATTGTTATTGAGTGTGCAGTGATTTCCTTTGGGTTTTGAAGTACTATATATTCCAATTTCTCTTTCACTTCCCACTGCTGTACAGTGGGAAAAAGTACTGACTCTAGAATAAAAGTGAGATGAGAGAAGGCTAGAAAGTTTGACAAGCATATACAGTTGTTAACTATACTCAGAAAATAGCTTGCCTCTTCCACAGGAAGTTGAGGTATAATTTTGAGCTTTCTCATGATTGTTATTGTTCTGTCAGGGTTGATACTTATGACCTCTTTTGGGGTTTTCTTGGCAAAGATGCTAGAGTGGTTTGCCATTTCTTCCTCCAATTCATTTTATAGATGAGGAATTAAGATAAACAGGATTAATTCAGTTTCCCAGGGTCACAACCCCTAAGTGTCTGAGGTCAGGCTGTTTTTTCCTGATTCCAGGGTTGCTCTATCCACTGGGTCACCCAGCTGAGTATCAAGCAATCAACAGAGTGAGCTGATTATCAAATCTTACAGAAAATATCCTTTTATTTAAGATTGTTTCTTTAAATAAAATTGTTTACTTAAAAATTGTTCTGTGAAATTTGGATTCAATCAAAAGGTCATATGCCCTGATCAATTTTGATTTCACAGATTTTTATATTCTTGTACATGTGGACAAGTAGCTACAATGTTGTTAAATTTGGATTTATATTGGGTTTGATAAATTAATTGGAGAAATTATTATTCACAGAATAGTTCATCTATGCTTTGAATGGTAATTGTTCATGCTACACATCTGTAGTTGTGAAAGCTAAAATAACTACTCTGTACTGCTCTCAGAATACAAGTGGTCTAGACTACCAAGACTGGCAGATGAATGGAACAGTTTTTTTCATGTAGCTGATTTAAAGATGCATTTAACTAGGTTAGTGTTAACTGGCAATAAGTTTTATTCCGATGATATTATTTTGCATTGATGTTATGTTTATGAGTTTCTTGCATTGTAATTTGGGGAACTCCTTGTCACAAGTGCTGTTGATTTGGGGGTGGTGCCTAGAGTGGGAGGCATTGGTATCATTGGGAGGTCAGCTACTCTTTGATGTAGTACTTGATTTTAGAGCTTTGAGCTAATAATTAGAGACTTGTCTAGAAAGAAGAGAGTTCTTCTTGTTAAAGACTATCTGAAGTATTCGAGTGAGTCAAGAGTTACTCGGCGTTTGGTGAAAGTACAAGGGGCCTCAGACTGCAGTGAGAAATTCTGAGAGAACTTGCCAGCTGCTCTGAATTTTCCACCACCAGATCATAAAATCTTAGCAATTCAGGAAAGAAGATGCTATAGGGCAGTGTATGTAAATGAGAGCCGCGTGAAGACTGTTGTTGTTGCTGTTTGTCCGTCTTTCTCAAAAAGGACCAAGGCTCAGGAATTTGAGGCCATAGTCTGCAAGTGAATAGGATTTAAGGGAGGAAGGGCTGTGCTCCTCTGTACCCCTCTGGGTCAGGGATGACTGGAGACAGCCCAGTGTGTGAATTCAAACCAGAGACTAGAGATAACTAAGACACTGGCTCCAAGAGAAACTAGGGTTCCCTTTCCCCCAAAATAAACACACAAGCAGTCACAGACAAATGTGCAGGTAATTTCAATGTTTTCATATGTGATATAGAAATCAATTATATGGTAAATGGTCTGACCACTGATTATTATAGACTCTGTAGTAACTCCCTGGAAACATTGACTCAATTGGTGTATATCAGGGTTACATCTTTGAATCAACTTTGGATATAGCCCAAAGTTTAAAAGATTTCCCTTTTGCCCCAGGGATCACTATACAAAACACTGAGCTAGCCAGGTCAGTGTTAACCAATTACCAGGACCTTTATGGGTTTGAAAGCAATCATTCTTTGAGGGATAATTTTCAGTGAAGTTTCACCATTCTGAAAAATCAAATCTAGAGTGGCTTCAGCATCCACTAGACCTAAGTTTAGAGGTCACCTGACTTTACAGGAATCTGGGACTTAGAGCAATGGAGTCCCTCTCCAGGGCCACCTCAGTACACTATATGCCAAATAAGGATACAACATCGTTCCTGGCCTTGCATTGGACACCCACATGTTTCTGTGTCCTTTGTCTCCAAGATAGATTCGTGCACTTAGGTTGTGGACCAGCTTCCCTACCAATGACAGTGAAGGCCAGTTAGGGGATTGGGTTTCTGCATTAGAAGATTATATAACCGTGGGCTTGCTTCTACCTGTTGCTCTCTCCCTGGCAGACGCCATTTGAGCAACAGGGGCAGAGGGCTCTTTCTCATGAGAAAGAATAAATCAACTTTTCTCTTCTTTCCTAAGCAGTCTCCGAACTCATTTACTGTGCTGGGTTGCACACAGATTTGAAGATTCCACTAAGATTTTAACCAGGCTTCTTTTTGAGGGATTATCAGAGCCCCGTCATCTATCTGACTGGTAGGATGTCCCATCGGACATTATCTGGCATCCCTTGGAGTGGTGACTTGTTGGTCCCAAGGGTCCATAGAGTGGAATTCCGAGGAGGAACTGTTTTCTAAGCTAGAGAATTCCTGGAATGGCCATCCCCATCATGAGGAAGGTTGGAGGTCATGTAAGTTCTGTGCAGAGGCCCCGGGGGAGGAACTGTGGGTCACCAATCTGTTGGTGAAGTCAATTGAGTTTGGCTAGGAATTAGGGGAGACCTGGAGGTTTTTCCTGGGGGGACGCTGATGGGCAATCCCTGATGAGGGCCTTTCAGAATTCATGCTTGACCAGGAAATTGACACAGTTTGGTAAGATCTTGAATCCGAGAGGAGGGGGTCAGCTGACCAGCCTTCTCACCTGCCCTTTGGTCAAGGAAAATCTCTGCTTTAACCCACAAGCAGCTAGTTAATTGGGAATGGACTTCATTGGGATGTTCCCTTCAATTGCCCCTGATAACCACCCTTAGGAGATAAGTTTGCTTTTGTTTCTTCTGTGTGTGTGTGTGTGTGTGTGTGTGTGTGTGTGTGTGTGTGTGTGTGTGTGTGTGTGTGTAGAAGAGATCTTGCTTTTTTAATCTGAATTTGTGGTTATTACATGGCATAAGCAAAAGTTAACATTTGTAATTGAATGTATAAGTAAAAGATTTAGATTCCTGAAGTATCTCACTCTTCCAGACTGAGTATAACTAGGGAAGAATAAACAAACTTTGCAAGGACATAAATCCATCAGCTCGTGGGGTTTAGCCATTAACCTCTTTGCTTTGTCTAAGCAGAACAGCTATGTTAGTAAAAGTATAATAACTTAGGAGCTATCTTGTTTTATGGTTAAAAGTGTAAAGGAAAGCTGAATAAGCTGGATAATGGGTTTGAGAGATTTGGAAGGATAAATAAAGGTTTGACTAGAAATGTGAAAGGAAGATAAGATTTGGGGACAAATGGGGACTTATCCAAGCCCCTCCTACCTCTAGATAGTGGTCTGGATACCTTTGTATCAAATGGTTTAAATATGTTGAGAAGAGTGTAAGTATTTAGGAAGGTAGAAAGATTTGTAAGTCAATTTTATAATTAATAGTTCAATCAAATTTGAGAAGGAAAGGAAATAAGGATACAAATGCAAAATTGAATCATTATCCCATGGACTGACGTTGGGATTATAGTTACTATAGTAAAGGTATATCTGTGTATATGTGTGGAATGGGGTCCCAGTGTATTTCAGTGATGGAAGATCAATTGGGTATTAATGCAGTTGACTGAATTGATTGTTGGGATTAAATCAGAGACATTTTTAGTTGAGAGAAAAGAAATTTTAGTATGAGCTCAGATTAAGCATAATTATACGAAGATAGAGAAGTTGGAAAATAGATACACATCTATTAGAGCAATAATTTATAATCCTGATGGGAGATTTGATTTTTATGAACAAGAATAAATATAGAAATGAATACAGGTTGTTTGAGGCTCACTTTAAAGATGTTCCTTAACCAATGTGAGATTATAATCATATCTTAAACTGATTGTTGGTGCTTGTTATTGAAGATCTGATGGGACTGTTAACTGACTGTTTCTTTGAGTTCAACTCCAGATATGAGTATTAAGAAAGGATACCCAAGCTATCTGAGCCACTGATCCATGATGCCAGATACTATGAAGTACAGGTATGGAAGGCTTGTGAAGTATGGGTATGGAGGGTCAGGGGAACGACTGTTCCACATGAACTGAGGTAGGATTCTTCTGACTTGATTTACCTGTAAGCACCTGGCAGACTTTAAGCTTGGCTCAATGTAGATCACAGTTTGGTATAAATTTTGCTTGAAATTGACGTTCTGAAGTTTGGGAAATATGGTTTCCTCATTACAGTTTTGTCCCTATTCTTGGTGGCAAGTTTCAATAATCAAAAGTTTTGAAAACACAACAACAAATCTATTAAATACTTGATTCAGGAACATCTTAAGTTACTATTAAGATAAAGGTATTAGGCTTAGGGTTTAGTATAGGTATTCCTGTATGAGTCAGGGTCCTTTACTTCTTTGTAATAATATGAGGACAAGTAGGTCAAGGGTTTGTGGGAATATTATTCTGTTATTTAGCTGGTATCACACTTGTCTCAACTTTGTTATAAGAGGTCATTTTTAAGAGGAGGATAATTTTTGGACTATTTGGTAAAAATTTTAATTGTTTTAATTGTAAGCTTAATGTAAATCCTTTAGTGAAATCCCATTCTCCTGGTGGAGGAATTAATGGATTAATGCATAATATAGGAAACTAGTTTTAATGTGTGATCGTGACAATTGGCCAGGACTCCAATTTTAATTTAGTAAGAATGGTAAGGGTGCTGGAGTAATCATTTAAATTGGTACAAGGTTCCTTTTGTAGGTAAATGAATGGAAGAAGGCAGAAGAAAGAGAGGCTAGGATGCAGGACTGAAGATGGATGACCCTAAGTGACCAGAGGACTTCCTCAGATATGGACAGCAGTGTGAAAAGAGACTTTTGGACTTTAAAAGGACAATTGTTTGTTATTGTTTTATTTTGAATCTCTGTATCTGCACTCACAGAGGAGACTGCCCCCTTGTATGTTGTCAATTCGTCCAGGGTAATTAGAATTAAGAAAAGTCGGGAAACTTCAAAAGGTATAAAAGAACAGGGGGGATGTGTGAGGGATAATTTGCAGTGAAGTTTCCCCATTCTGAAAAATCAAATCTAGAGTGGCTTCAGCATCTACCAGGCCTAAGTTTAGAGGTCATCTGACCTTACAGGAATCTGGGACTTAGAGCAATGGAGACACTTCACAGTGCCACCTCAGCACAAGATAAGCCAAATAAGGATAAAACAGCGTCCCTGGCCTTGCATTGGACACCCACATGTTTCCATGTCCTTTGTCTCCAAGATAGATTCCCGAACTTAGGTTGTGGGCTGGCCTCCCTGCCAATGAGAGTGAAGGCCAGTTGGGTTGGGTTTCTGCATTAGAAGGTTATATAACCATGGGCTTCTACCTGTTGCTCTCTCCCTGGCAGATGCCATTTAAGCAACAGGGGCAGAGGGCCCTTTCTCATGAGAAAGAATAAATAAACTTTTCTCTACTTTCCTAAGCAGTCTCTGAACCCATTTACTATGCTGTTGCACACAATTCTATGTGAAAAAACCTGAAACTTTTTTTCGTATATCTGAGATTTATTTTATTCTCATTTGTCTCTTGGATACTACTTAATCATTTTAAATTGTATTGTTTATTTATTAGGACTCTTTTCTTATTAAATTTTAAATTCTAAATTTTCTTCTTTCCTCCCAAACCACTGAAAAAAACAAGCAAGATGATTTCAGTTAAACATGAGAAATCATGAAAAAAAATATTTCCATATTAGTCATATAACAAAATAAAAAAAATTATACTTCAATTTGCACTCAGAGTTCATCAATTCTTTCTCTGGAGGTGGATAATATTTTTCCATCATGAGTCCTTCAGAATTTACTTTGTTTCATTGTATCATCAAAGCAGCCAAGTCTTTCACTGTTAATCATCATTGCATCACTGTTACTATGCACAAAGATTTTCCAGTTCTCACTTCATTTTGCATCAGTTCATATACTTTTTGTCATGTTTTTCTCAAACCATCCCCCGTCATTTCTTATAGCACAATAGTACTCCCTCACAATCACATGCTAAGGTTTGTCCAGCCATACCCAATTGATAAATATCCCCTCAATTTCCAATTCCAATTTGCCACCAGAGAAAATGTTTTTGTATACATACTGCCAAAAATGTTTTTGTATACATAATTCCTTTTCCTTTGATCTCTTTGGGTTACATACCTATTGGACATATTGCTGGGTCAAAAGATTTGCACAGTTTTATAGCCCTTTGGCCATAGTTCTAAATTGTTCTCCAGAATGGTTGGACCAGTTCATAACTTTACCAACAATTTGTTAACATACCTATTTTCCCTTATCACCTATAGCATTTCTCATTTCTGATAGGTACAAGGTGTTCTTCAGAATTGTTTTAATTTGCATTTCTCTAATCAAGAATGACTGAGAGCATTTTTTATATGACTATAGATAGCTTTGAATTCATCTTCTGAAAATTGCCTGTTCATATCCTTTTACCCTTTATCTTCTGGGGAATATCGAGTCCTTTATTTTAACAAAGCCACAATCACTGTCTCAGGTAGGGGCTGCCATAAGGCAGAAGTTTGTGCCATCCTTAATTGACACTTGAAGAAGCAATCAGATCTTTACTGAATCTTTTGAAGAAATATCTGAATTTATTCCTCCCTCTCCTTGGTCTTCAACCAGGTAGCTATCCCCTTGTAATAAAGATTACAAATGAAAGAGAAAAAGCAATTCAAGGGAACTAAAAAATATATTTTCTGAAGAGGTTACCTATAAAGAGGGTTAGGGTTGCTCTGGAGACCCTAAAATACCAACATGCTGGGTCCTGCCAAACGAATTTGACTCAAGTCTTCTCAGCCAAAGAAAAGTAAAGTTTATTAAAAGTTTGCTTGTATTAGACACAGAGATAAGTCTGTATTAGGTCATTCTATGGAGCTCTCATCCACATGGGGGCAAGATGGGATCTTATATACAGAAAGTTGTGGGAGGAATATAGGGGTGGTCTAGAGGAGAAGTTTGGGGAGGGTCTTCAGGAGGAGTTAATAAGGTCAATGAGTGATTAAGGGTGGGAAGTTGCTGGAGGTTACCTGGAGATTACAGACAATGATGGGCTAGGCCAGTTCCAAGGTAGATTGATATTTTGATAGGTTCAAGAGTGGGAAGTCTAGTAACAGGTTTGGACACAGCCATAATGTAAGGTTGATGGCCTCATGCAAATGCCTCATCAAATGGGATGATTTAATCAGAGTTCAAGGGGAGTTCCCAGAGCCTATACTTCAAAGATTGAAGGAGAGCTCAAGGTAGCTCACAGAGTCCATACCTCATCATTTCCCAAACTTGGCACTATTCTGGACACAATATCTCCCACCCCTGTAGTGAAATGGGGAAGGAGCATTTTTAAGCTTTTCTTTTATGCCAAGTTTGGTCAATTATATGGCATTCACTTTTGTTTTCCTTTCTATTTACATTGTTGTGTTCATTGTGATTGTGTAAATTGTTTTCCTGGTTCTACTTGCTATACTCTGCACTAATAAACAAAGGTCATCCTCTACTCTGAATTCTTCCTATTTGTCACGAATCCTGATTCCTTTAGCTATTCCCCAATCAAGGCAACTACTTTGTTTCCAGTTCTTTGCTTCCACAAAAAGTTCTATTATGAATATTTTGCTATATAGACAATATTAGTGAATAATGAATATTTAACTAAATAATACACATCTACTATGCCCCAGTTACTGTGCTAAGCTCTGAGGATATAAAATACAAAGAGGCAAAAGATAGTCCCAAAAAGATAGCTCAAGGAGCTCACAATCTGATGGGAGCCAAAAAGCAAACAAACAAACTATATACAGGAGGAGTAGAAAATACTTAACAGAGGGAAGGCACTAAGCATTCAGAGATATTGAGAAGGCTTTCTGTAGAAGATGGGATTTTTGTTGAGACTTAAAAGAAGCCAAGGAAGCCAGTAGGAATAGCATTCCAGCTAGAGAAAATGCCCAAGCTAAGAATTTTTTTCTCAATTTCTAATCACAGAATTTTTTAACTTGCTGAAAGCTTTTGGAAAGACCTTGTATACATTTAATAAACACTAAGGATAAATATTTCTACTAATTGTTATTTATTGTTAACACTGATATTGCTGAATGATTTATGATCAGTGGTCTAGGACAGACCCCTTTCACTCACAATTACTAGGAAAAAGCTGTTTGCTTGGGTAGATGATTTCCTAAAGCACAGAGCTAAACCCAAGACCAGGCATTGAGAAATGAATTTTCTGCAGGAACAAACAACTGACCTTTAGCAACTCCTATGAGCACCATATGTCACTCACCCCAAAGCTAATATACTTACCCATTTCTTTTCTGCCAAAGAATGCTTTTGACTGACTGTATATGCTAAGAGAGCCTGAAAAGTCATCAAAATCCAGTCTTTATCCTAAGAAAGTGAAGTTGCTATCAGGAAGCAACAGCCTTCCTTATACAATGAAACAACCATAACTCCAGAGGGCTGCTGATGAGACATGCTTCCCAGATGTTGACAGATACATAACAGACTCAAGATGCAGAATTAGATATATGTTTTTGGACATAGTCAATGTCAAATTTATTTTGCTTGACTATGAGTATTTGTTACAAGAACTTTGTTGTTGTTTTTCAAATGTGGGGGAGAAATAGGAGCATAAGAATAAATAGTGATAGATTAGCAAAAGAAAGAGAGAAAGAAAGGAAGAAAGGAAGGAAGGAAGGAAGGAAGGAAAAAAAAAGAAAGAGAAGAGAATCATTGAGATATCTTTATTTTTTAAAATGCAGAGGAAGAGAATTGAAGGATAGCCCAACAGAGGCACAGACAAGTAGGAAAGCTTGGAGAGCTGCAGGTATTCTCCAGTTTAGTGACACTGCCATCCTTGCTATTCTTTGTCCAAAGACACTCCATCTCCCCACTCCCTGAATTGTCCTTGGCTATCCCTCATGCATGGAATGTTGTCCCTCCTTTTGTTCATCTCCTGGCTTTCCTGTCTTCCTTTAAGTCTAAGCTAAAATTCAACAACAGGTCTTTCTAAATCCTCTTAAAGCTGATTGTTGTTCAGTGGTTCAGCTGTGTCTTCTTTTCTTGCCAAAGATGCTGGAGACAGGGCATCTAGGTGGCACAGTGAATAGAGCACCGGCCCTGCAGTCAGGAGGACCTGAGTTCAAATCCGGCCTCAGACACTTAACACTTACTAGCCTTGTGACCTTGGGCAAGTCATTTAGCCCCAAGTGCCCTGCCTTTCCCCCTTCAAAAAGCAAAAGAATAAAAATAGATGCTGGAGTTGTTTGCAACTTCGTTCTCCAGTGTGGCCCCATTTTATAGACGAGGAATTGAGGCAAATAGGGTGTAAGTGACTTGCTCAGGATCACAAAGCCAGTGGATGTCTGGGTCTAGGATTGAGTTCAAATCTTCCTGACTCCAGGAAAAACCTGAAAGCTCTTTTTTTTCTTTTTTAAATTAAAATATATTTTCAATGGACAGAATTCATTTTCTCTCTCTTTTGATTGTCCCCCTACTAGAGAAAAAGAAATTCAAAATCAACATAATCAATAAACAAAATCAAAATCAAGTATTTTTTCAATTTTGTTTTTTATGTATGTGTGTGTGCATGTGCATGTGTGTGTGTGTGAGTGACTTTTCCCAAGCTATCTAGAATAGCTATTAGTGGTAAATAGGGTTTTTACCAAATAATACCTACTCAATTATAAAAAAGGAGGTTGTGGTACACACACACATACACACACACAAACACACACTTATATAAACACAGATAAAAAACAAAAGATGCATTTTTTTTACTTATGTTCCTTAAGGTTTACATCAGAATTTTGGGGTAACATTACTGGCTTTCTAGAGATACTTCAGAAAATATCACTTCTCCAGCAGCTATGAACCCCTTCTCCATGAAGATCTACTTATGTGGTTTATAAATAAATACAATAAGTGGAATCCTTTCTGAACATTTTGTTTAGGATTTGAATTCCAGCTTTTAGATACCTGTCTAGACATTTTGGAGCAGTTAAGATATTTCAAAAGTCATGAAATAGTACAAACCTGTTGACTCAGCATTATCACTATTAGATTTTTATGACCAAAGAATAAATAAAGAGGACAAACTATTCATCTGTACAGAGATATTTACAGTAGCTGTTTTTGTTGTAGCAAACAGCTAGAAACAAAGTGATATTATATATGTAGCAATATTTTATATTTATATAGTCATTTCCAAATTGAATATTTTATTTTTTCCCCAAACTTTTATTATTTTTTTTAAAAGTAATTTGTTTGTTTCCTTTTAGTTTACAGTATTCAATTCCACAATTCCTTGAGTTTCACATTTTGTCCCCCTCCCTCCCCCCCCCACCATGGCAGCATATAGTCAGGTATAGGATCTGTAAATATTTTCACATTATACATTAGTCAGGTTATAAAGACTGATTGTATCAGCTGGAATGAAAAATGGTAAAAAGGGCATAAAACCAAATAAGAGAAGGAAAAAGATCAGGTATTTTGCTTCCACCTGTATATAAACTCAGTTCTTTCTGGATGCACATATTTCTCTCCATCATGAGTCTTTCGGGATTGACTTATATCACTGCATTGCTGAGAGGAGTCCAGTCTATCAAAGTTGGTCATCACACATACATTGTGTCTGTAATTATGTACAAATTTCTCCTGGTTCTACTCTTCTCACTCAGCATCAGTTTGTATAAGCCTCTCCAAGTAAATATGAAGACAGTCTGCTCCTCATTTCTTATAGCACAATAGTATTCCATAACATGCATATACCACAACTTGTTCAGCCATTCCCCAATTGATGGGCACCCCCTTAATTTCCAATTCTTCGCCAGCACATAAAGAGCTACTATAAACATTTTTGTACATATGGGTCTTTCTCCCATTTCTATGATCTCTTTGGGATATAACCCTAGGAGTGGTATTGCTGGATCAAAGGGTATGAAAGTATTTATAGTCCTTTGGGCATAATTCCAGATTGCTCTCCAGAAAGGCAGGATCAGTTCACAACTCCACCAGCAATGTATTAGTGTTCCAGTTTGGTACATCCTCTCCAGCATTTATCGTTTTCCTGTTTTGTCATCTTAGCTAATCTGACTGGTGAGATGTGGTACCTCAGAGTTGTTTTGATTTGCATTTCTCTAATCAGTAGTGAATTTCTTCATGTAGTAGTAGCATTTCTTCATGTGTTTATAGATATCTTTAATTTCTTTCTCTGAAAACTGCCTGTTCATATCCTTTGACCATTTATCAATTGGGGAATGACTTGTATTTTTATAAATTTGACTCAGTTCTCTGTATATTTTAGAAATGAGTCTTTTGTCAGAGACATAAGTTATAAAGATTCTTTCCCAATTTCCCACCTCCCTCTTAATCTTGGTTACATTGGCTTTGTTTGTACAGAAGCTTTTCAATTTCATGTAGTCAAAATTATCCATTTTACATTTTGTAATGTTCTCTAATTCTTGTTTAGTCATAAAGTCTTTCCCTATCCACAAGTTTGATAGGTAAACTATTGCTTGTTTTAGGAGACTGCTTATAGTATCAACCTTTATACCTAGATCATGCACCCATTTAGACTTGATTTTGGTATATGATGTTAGATAATGGTTTATGCCCAGTTTCTGCCATACTATATTTCAGTTTTCCCAGCAGTTTTTGTCAAATAGTGAGTTCTTATCTCAAAAACCAGGGTCTGGGGGTTTATCAATATCAATGAATAGATTACTATAGTCGTTGACTTCTGAATCTCATGTGCCTAATCTATTCCATTGATCCACTTCTCTATTACTCAGCCAGTACCAAGTAGTTTTGATGACTGCTGCTTTATAATACAGATTAAAATCTGGTATAGCTAGTCCACATTCCCTAGCATTTCTTTTCATTAATTCCCTTGATATTCTGGACCGTTTATTCTTCCAGATGAATTTTGTTACAATTTTTTCTAGCTCTATAAAGTAGTTTTTTGGTAAATTAATTGGTATGGCCCTAAATATATAATTTAATTTAGGTAAAATTTTCATTTTTATTATATTAGCTCGACCCAGTCATGAGCAATTGATATTTTTCCAATTAGTTGGATCTGACTTTATTTGTGTGAAAAGTGTTTTGTAGTTGTGGTGATACAGGTCCTGGGTTTGTTTTAGCAGGTAGATCCCCAAATATTTTATAATGTCTACAGTAACTTTAAATGGGATTTCTCTTTCTATCTCTTGCTGTTGAATTTCATTAGAAATATACAGGAATTCCCAGGATTTGTGTGGGTTTATTTTGTATCCTGCAACTTTGCCAAATTTATTTATTGTCTCAAGAATTTTTTTACTTGATTTTCTAGGATTCTCTAAGTATATCATATCATATCATCTTCAAAGAGTGATAGCTTGGTCCCTTCTTTGCCTAATTTGATTCCTTTGATTTCTTTTTCTTCTCTAATTGCTACTGCTAACATTTCTAGTACCAGATTGAATAAGAGGGGTGATAGTGGACACTCTTGTTTCACCCCTGATCTTATGGAAAATGCTTCTAACTTCTCCCCATTACATATAATAGTTGCTGATAGCTTTAAATAGATGCTACCTATTATTTTAAGGAAGGCTCCATTTATTCCTATACTTTCTAATGTTTTTAATAGGAATGGATATTGTATTTTGTCACAAGCCTTTTCCGCATCTATTGAGATGATCATGTGGTTTCTGCTAGTTTTAGTGTTGATATGATCAATTATACTGATGGTTTTCCTAATATTAAACCATGCTTGAATTCCTGGAATAAATCCTACCTGATCAAAGTGTATTATTCTTGAGTTAAGTTGCTGTAGTCTTTTTACTAGTATTTTATTTAGAATCTTTGCATCTATATTCATGAGGGAGATTGGTGTATAATTTTCTTTCTCTGTTTTATCTCTTCCTGATTTAGGTAACAGTACCATATTTGTGTCATAAAAAGAATTTGGTAGGACTCCTTCTTCACTAATTTTCCCAAATAGTTTGTAGAGTATTGGAATCAATTGTTCTTTAAATGTTTGATAGAATTCACTAGTGAATCCATCAGGCCCTGGAGATTTTTTCCTAGGGAGTTGACTGATGGCTTGTTCAATTTCTTTTTCTGAGATGGGATTATTTAACTAATTTACTTCCTCTTCAGTTAATCTGGGCAACTTGTATGTTTGAAAATATTCATCCATTTCCCTAAGATTGTCAAATTTATGTGCATACAATTGGGAAAAATAATTCCTAATTATTGTTTTGATTTCTTCATTGGAGGTAGATTCACCCTTTTCATTTTTGATACTCATAATTTTGTTTTCTTCTTTTTTTTTTTTTATCATATTGACTAAGGGTCTATCAATTTTGTTGGTTTTTTCATAAAACCAGCTCTTGGTTTTATTTATTAATTCAGTAGTTTTCTTAATTCCAATTTTATTAATCTCTCCTTTGATTTTCAATATTTCTAATTTAGTATTTAATTGGGGATTTTGAATTTGTTCTTTTTCTAGGTTTTTCAATTGCATGCCCAATTCGTTGAGCTCCCTTTTCTCTAATTTAATCATGTATGCACTCAGGGACATAAAACTTCCCCTAAGAACTGCCTTTAATGCATCCCACAAATTTTGGTATGTTGTCTCATTATTATCATTCTCTTGAATGAAATTACTGATTGTTTCTATAATTTCTTGTTTGACCCACTCATTCTTTAGGATTAAATTGTTTAATTTCCAATTAGTTTTTAGTCTGTCTTTCCCTGGCCCTTTATTGCATATAATTTTTATTACATCATGATCTGAGAAGGATGCACTTAATACTTCTGCCTTACTGCATAGAATTGTGAGGTTTTTATGCCCTAGAATGTGGTCAGTTTTTGAGTATGTGCTATGAACTGCTGAGAAGAAAGTATATTCCTTTTTATCCCCATTCAGTTTTCTCCAGAGATCTATCATACCTGTCCTCTCTAAAATCCTGTTCACCTCCTTAACTTCTTTCTTGTTTATTTTGAGGTTGGATTTATCAAGTTCAGAGAGGGGGAGATTAAGGTCTCCCACTAGTATAGCTTTGCTATCTATTTCTTCCTCTATTTCCTTTACCTTCTCCTCTAGGAATTTGGATGCTACACCACTTGGTGCATATATGTTAATTAATGATATTGCTTCATTCTCAATGGTGTCTTTTAACAGGATATAGTTTCCTTCCTTATCTCTTTTAATTAGGTCAATTTTTGCTTTTGCTTTATCTGAGATAAGGATTGCTACCCCTGCTTTTTTTACTTTAGCTGAGGCATGATATATTTTACTCCAGCCTTTTACCTTTACCTTGTGTGTATCCCTCTGTTTCAGATGTGTTTCTTGTAAACAGCATATTGTAGGATTATGATTTCTAATCCATTCTGCTATCCATCTCTGTTTTACGGGAAAATTCATTCCATTCACATTTACAGTTATGATTGTTATCTGTTTCTCTCCATCCTATTCCTGCCCCTGTTAATGTTCATATTTCCCCCCCTCTTCTACCTTTCCCCCCTTAATTGTTTTCCTTTTGACCACTGCCTCCCTCAGTGTTCCCTTATCAGCCCCACTCCTTTTCCTCCCCTTTCTCCTTACTTCTTCCCTCCCTACAAACCACTCCCACCCCCCTTTCATAGCCCTTTCCCCCTCCTATTGCCTGTAGGATATTTTTTAACTTATTGAAGTATGTTATTTCTTCGCACCAAGAGTGACAGGAACAAATCTCATGTGAAGCTCCTCTCCCTCCCCTATTTCCCTCTAAAATGATACTTTTTGCATTTCTTCTCCATAGAGACCTATGCTTAACTGGTTGTTATTTTCTCCTTGTACCAGAGCCAATGATGGAAAAGCTCATATGATTCCCATCTATCTCCCTTCTTTTCCTCTGCTATACAGTTTTTATGCCTCTATGTGTGGCAAAATTTGCCCTTTTCCACTTCACTCATTCCCTTTCTTCCATTGCAGTCCCTTTGTAGCCCTTAATAAGATTTTTTTTTAAATCATCAATTTGTGTATTTTATACTCATACCCTCTACTTGTCTATAACCAGGTTGCTCTTATCAAATAGCAGGGTGTGTGTGTGTTTTCCTTGTTTATCTTTCTAAGTCACTGTTGCATCTCATAATTGGAGGTTGAATTTTCCATTTAGTTCTGGCTTTTTTATCAAGAAGGTCTGGAACTCTGTTATATCGTTGAATGACCATCTCTTTACCTGGAATAATATGCTCAGTCTTGCTGTGTATGTGATCCTTGGTTGTAACCCAAGCTCTTTTGCCTTCCAGAAAATTGTATTCCACTGCCTCCAATCTTTCAGTGTAGAGGCTGCCAAATCCTGTGCATTCCTCACTGTGGTCGCTCAATATTTGAATTGTTTCTTTCTGACTGCTTGAAGTATTTTCTCTTTTATCTGGTAGTTCTGGAGTTTGGCCACAACATTTCGAGGACTTTTCAGTTTGGGATCTCTTTCAGCAGGTGTCTGGTGGATTCTCTCGATTTCTATTTTACCCTCAGGTTCTAGTATCTCAGGGCAGTTTTCCTTAACGAGCTCTTGGAGAATGTTGTCCATGCTCATTTTTTCATCATGATTTTCTGGTAGGCCTATGATTCTCAGATTATCTCTCCTGGATCTGTTTTCCAGGTCAGTTATTTTTTCTTTGAGGTATTTTACCTCTTTTTCTAATTTTTCATTCTTGTTGTTTTGCTTGACTAATTCTTAGTTCCTCATAGAGTTATTTGTTTCCATTTGGTTGATTATAGTTTTTAGCAAATCATTTTCCTTGGTTAATTTTTGGATCTCCTTTTCCATATCATACACTTTTCTTTTTAGAGAGATGTTTTCCTCATTATAATGTTTTTCTAATTCTGCTATTTTGGTTTTGAGAGAATTATTCATTTTGTCTTCTATCTATCTCATTTTGTTTTCAAAGTTCCTTTTGATCTCATCTAGGAGAGCCTTCTGTGCTTGGGACCCATTCCCTGTTGAAGTTTCAGCTTTGAGTGTGGAGTCCACATTGTCTCCCTCTGAGTTTGGTTCCTCCCTCTGAGGATAGCAGGACTCCAGAGTCTTTGTCTTTGTAGTCTGCTTTCTACCCATTTTGAGGCAGTGTCCTAGCCACGCCCTTCCCTCTAGGATTCCAAGCCTTTACTGTAGAGGGTTTTGCCCTGAGGCAAGAGTTACTATGTTTTCAGGGTCAGAGGTGGGGTTTGGAGCAAGTGAAGTTCACTTTGTCATCCTGGTCTTTGGAGGTCCTGAAAGGAACTTTTTAAAAAAATTTCTGGGCTATGAAGTGGTAGCCCCAGGAGTGTTTGCTGTCCAGGAGAGGGGCCCCTGTATTTGCTTGTTACCTTGCTCTTTCCAGTCCCAGCCCTTTGGTGATTGGCCTGGTAGTGGCGCTTGTGGTTGGTGGGAAGACTTGCCCTCCAAGTTGATCAGTCCCCTTCTGGGCCTGCCTCTGCCGGCCCCACCTTCCCGGCCTGCCTCCTGAAAGCTCTTTTCAATGCAATGAGTACTAATCCTGCAGGTTACTCTAAAGTAATGACTTACCTAAGATCACAGAAGACTTTCATTCTTGATACTCATTTTTTGACCCCTAGTCTTGTAGACCTGATGGTGCATGAGAATTTCCCTGGGCTATCAAAAAAACACAGCCTAGAAAGTTCCCAAAATACAATATTGAGATCAAGGTCACAGGAAGAAGCCCTTTCATCTCCTGAAGGGAAGGAAGGAAGGAAGGATCTGGGTAGTGTCTATTGCTTTGAAATGTTAATCTGTAAGTATGTTTTAACATATGATGTGAATGTTTCCTTTTTCAAAATTCCTATGAATGTTACTCCAAATTTCTTAGGGGAGAGATGTCCTGGAACAGGGGGGAATGATGCATTTTGGCCATCTCTCTCTAAAGTAGAAATGACTTGGATTGAAATAATGATAAATTAAATAAAATTATTTCTGGCAATCAGATTGTTTCTTGTTCCTAAAGGGCAGAGTATAGTATTAATATTTTTTTCCTTAACAATAGGGAATGGTCCATTGACCAGTTTGGCTGAAACACAGAGTAAACAAGGGGAAGTAATGTGAAATAAGGAAGGCAGACTGCAGCAGCTAGATCATGAGTTTGAATTTTTTCTTTAATGCAGAAATAATAGACTTTTAATTTGTTTGTGTTTCACTTACAGAGATACGATCAGGAGCAAGGAAGAAACCCCAAGCAAGGAGACCTTGAAATGAATTGTAAATGGATAACCATCATCATCACAGCTATAGTTGTGATCATTGGGATCATTGTTGTGGTTACATGTGTAGTAAGTGGTCTATGTTATCCACAGACACTCAGTTTCAGGTGTCAGAGGTGATCCCTACAGGACCAGAAATTCAAACCAAGGCACCTTGGGGGCCAGGATTGCAGGTTGGCTGGTGTAGCCAGACAGGCTGACTTGAAAGCCCTGAGAAGCCAGGGTGCCTGGGACTTGAACCCCAGGTGGGGTTTGAACTCGGGACCAGGCCTGGGCTCTGGGGACACTGAGCTAAGACCTGAAACTGAGGACAAATAGCACAAAACAGGAAAATCTTCCCACTTCCCCCAACCCCACACCTATTGCTCCAAGCCAGGTAAAATGGGAGAAATAGGGAAGGGCAAGAACTTTCCCCTTGTCACTAATTCAAGTCACAGTGACCACTGGACCAGGCAGTTACACACACAACCAAAGATATGGCAGAGGGAAAGCAGCTCTGTTCCACCGGCATTAAAAATGCAGAATCTGATCAAAGGAGTTTATCCTCCGCACATGGCAGGAATGCAACAGGCTGCAGTCTGGACAAGCTGAGTAGGCTCAGACGTGCGCATACACTCACACACACACACACATACACACATGCACACACACACTCCCACACATGCACACAATGCACTCACACAAGGACACACATATACACACAAACACATGCATACACGCATGCACATACACACATGTGCACACACAGGGCACACATATACACACATACACACAAACGCACACACACGCACACACACACTCTGGGTCATGTCTCTGACACCCCCCAATATTCTCCTGTTCTCCCTTCTCCTCCCTTCCCTCACCTCACCTGCCTCTAAGCATCCCTAACTTCCTTCTAGGCACAGCGCAGGTGCCACCTCCCATACAAGGCCATTCCTGGTGCCTTAGTTGTTCTTGATCTTTTCCTATTGAAGTTACTTTGAATCTAGTCTGTGAATACTTTGTATAAACTAATCTGTGTGTGTGTTGTTGGAATTCTGTTGCTTCCAGGATAAAATATAGCCTGTATTTACAGTTCTCTCCAGTTTGGGTCCCACATGGGTTTTCCAAGAAAGAGAGTGACATAGTCAGACATTGGTCAGCTCTCTGGTCCATACATATGATTCATTGTTTCTAAATCCAACAGACCATGTCATTATTTAGTCCTCAACTCTCCATCTTATCCTCAAGGATACTGTGAGAGACCTTGTCACATACCTTATGGGAATGCACATTTTCCTGGTATGTAGAATTTCTTTGAGGCATTAGTCTGTTCAGAGGGTCCATATATTTAGAGCTTGGAGTGAGTGGAGGAGTCATTCAATCTGACTTCCTCCCCCCATTTTACATCAAAGGAAACAGTCTGGGAAATATCAAGTGACATATTCAAAGTTACACAGGTATCAAGTGGCAGAGGTGGTATTCAAGGTTCAAATTCAGGTCCGCCACTCCAATCTCAATGTCCTTTCCACTGTTCCAAACACATAAACTCATCAAAAAATGAAATGTTAGTTTCATCTCTTGAAGCATCATAGTTTAAAGGTCACTGAGTCCAACCCCTTCATTAAACTTTTAAAATCTCAATTTAAGAAACAGCAAACAGAACTGACATGTGCACATGCATAGCAGAAAAGGGGGAAAATGGTTACTTGAAACTGCAGATCTCTATTATGCATAACTTGATTTTATTTTTAAGTATATTAAGTATGTAAGTACAACCTCTAGCTCTCAAAACTTTCCTATTATCTCTGCTTCTTTTTGGACATCCTATTTTCTTCTCCTCACATAAAAACATCTCAGTGTCTCAATGATTGTCTTCTCTCTCTCTCTCTCTCTTTTTTTGCTAACCTCTCCCTAGCCACATTTATTTTCCCACTTCTCTCACACATTTGAAAAAAAGAAAAGAAAAGCCCTTATAACAATTATGTATAGTTAAGTAAAATGAATTCCATATTGACTATGCCACCATTTAACACTTGGGGAAACTGAGGTAGAGGTTAAATGACTTGGCAAGGGTCACAAAGGTAGTAAGTATCTGAAGACAGATTTGAATTCAGGTCTTCCTCACTCCAGGCCTGGCACTCTATCCATTGTGTCACCTAGCGGCCACCTACAACCTCTTATTTACTTTGACATAAATCTAGTTCAGGTCCTCCTCACCTCCTGCCTAGACTGCTTCAGGAACCTTTTTGTTGGGCTTCCTTTTTCAAGGCTCTCCCTGCTCCAGCCCGTCCTCCATGCTTCTACCATGCTCTACTTCCTAACGTGCAAGTCTGATCATATCCCCCCCACACCCATCCCCAGCCACTCCAGTGACTTCCTAGTATCTCCAGGATCAAACAGAAAATCCTGTTTGGTCTTTAAACTCTTCATAAGCAGGCTTCTTTTTATCTTTTATGTCTTCTTACACCTTAGTGTCTCTCATATATTCTATCATCTAGTGGCAATGCCCTCCTTGGTGTCCTTTTTCCAAAGATACTAGCTGTCCTTCTTCATCTTCATCTTCATCTTCTGGCTTCATTTAAGTCCCAGCTAAAATGCACCTTCTACAAGAACCCTATCCAGGTACCCTTAATGCTGGTATATATTTTTTGGTTGTTCAGACATGTCTGACTTATTTTTTTGACAAAGATTATCCAGTGTATCTGCATCTTACAGATGAGGAACTGAGGCAAATAGGGATTAAGTGACTTGCCCAAGGTCACAAAGTCAGTAAGTGTCTGAAGCTGGGTTTGAACTGAGTTCCTTCTGACTCTAGTACCACTGGTCTTACCACTGCACCACCTACCTGCCCCTTAATGCTAAAGCCTTCCCTCTGTTCATTATTTTCAATTGTTACATATGAAAAATTCAAGAAACATATTTTCTGGGTGATTAATCATTTTATTAATTATGGCTAATAGATAATTAATAAAATAATCAGTTGGCTTTCTCTCATAAACTAAAGACCCTTTCTGGAAAATACTGAATGTTTAAAAACCCTTGGCAAAGGGTATGTCCCTGAGGATGGAAATCAACTCTGATTGGTTAGTAATCATGGGGGGAGGTGGACATATTAATGAGAAGGTGGTCAAAAACATTACCCCATCATGAGACCCAGCCACCTCCAGCAATCTGGGGAAAAGAATCCATCTCTATTTAGACCCCACTGGTTGGTTTCCTACTTCATAAGCTGGGTCACCCTAAATTCTAATGGAAGGCTCCAAGGACAGACAGAGGCATATTTCCTAAGGGCAACATCTCAGACTAGATTCTTTTTGTAGGGTCCCTTAGTTGGGTGGAGTCCCACTCCAGATCAAAAGGCATGTACTCCCAAGATTTATATCCCAATCTCATCTATCAGCAATGTCCTTTCAGAGACTGAATAACCTACAGGGGTTTATTTCTGAATGAGGAAAGGGAAAGGGGGACCTTAATCTCAATTAATGATTAGCTTTTAACATAAGAGAGAAATACTTGTTTCTCTCACAATGTATCTTGTATTTAGGTTGTTTGTATGTGGTTTTTTTCATGTTGTCTCCCCCCTCAAGCTCCTTGTGAGCAAAGGCTGGCTTCTTTGCCTTTATTTGTATTTTCAGTTCACATAATAGGACCGTCAAGGCTTGTTGACTTCCCTGCCCCTTTTAGAGAGTTTACCAAAATGCTAAAAGGTTAAGTGACTTGCCCAGTGTTGTATAGCTAGTGTGTGTCAGACAAGACTTGAATCCAGGTTATACTGACTTTAGGAATGTCCCCTGTGTACTATGCAATGTTACCTTATAGTTATTCTCAGAAATACAATGATCCAAGATAATTCTTTAGGACTTATAGTGAAAGGTGCTGGCTATCTCCAGAGAAACAATTGGTAGAGCCTGAATGCACATCAAAGATACTTTAAAAATTTTTTTTAAAGCAATTGGGGTTAAGTAACTTGCTCAAGGTTACACGGCCAGTTGTTTTGTGTGGGTGGCAAGTATCTGAGGCTGGAACTGATCTCCTGACGCCAGGGCCAGTGCTCTTACTCACTGAGCCACCTGGCCGCCCCCAAAGACACTTTTTCTTTATTTTTCTTGGCGTTTTTTGTCTGTCTTTTCTTTCACAGAATGACTTACATGGAAATGTTTTAAATTACTTACCTTTGGGGTGTCTAGGTGGCACAGTGAATAGAGCACCGGCCCTGGAATCAGGAGGACCTGAGTTCAAATCTGATTTCTGACACTTAACACACAAATATACTAGCCATGTTAACTCAGGCAAGTCACTTAACAACAATTGCCCTCTCTTCCCCCCTCCAAAAAAAAAAAGAAAAAAAATGACTTACCTTCTCAACAAGGGGTGTGGGGAGGCAGAGAATTTTGAACTCAGAATTTGAAAAAAAAATTAAAGTTAAAATTGTTTTTTCATGTAATTGGGAAAAATTAAAATATTAAATAGAGAAAAGAGTAAGAAACTTAAGGAACAATACTTGAAGAAAAAGAATGATTTGCCCATGGAAGCAGCTGGTTTCACCACACAGGACATTATCTTGAACCATGGAAGCCAAATCAGTGCTGGCTATGCATTTGTTCTGGATTGTCATGCTGCTCACTCTCTTCCAAGTTTCCTGAACTAAAGATTGATCATCATTCTTGTAAGAAACTGGAAGATGGCCCTAAATTCCTGAAATCTGCTGATGCTGCATAGTTGACATGGTTCTATGCAAGCCCGTGTAGGGAGAGCTTCTCTGATTGTCCTCTTTCAAGGCATTTTGCTATTCATGATATGAGGCAAACCTTTGCAGTTGGTGTCATTGAGGCAATTCGCAAGAAGGTCTACTGGAGCTGAGGAGGTCACAAGATCCGCAAGGCTAAATGAATGTTCTGTACAATACCTGGCATCCCAGAATTGATAAGTGGTAGAAGCAAGGTCTCTGAACTGTTTGTCTCAATTGGGTATTGAAGTTTAATACTTAAAGACTAGTTCATGATCAAAATCCATCATAAAACTTCCAGAGGAAAGTAATTTTTTGAAGATTATTTGGTTGGTGGCAGTTTTAAGCTATTAGTTTTTGAAATCAGTAATTTTTAAATGGAAATAATTGACCAAAAATCTGTCACACAATTTTGAGACCATTAAAATACTTTTATGCAGGAGGGTGGGAGAAGGCAACAAATGGCCTTCACTGTACCATGCTGCTTCCCTAATTTTGTCCTCAGCATTATGTGAGAAAATAATCAGGCAGAAAAACAGTTATATAAACCCAAATGGTCTCATTTAAACTAAGGTCAAGTTGCTCTGAGCAGTGTTCCAGTTCTCCATGGCACATTTTTACATTTTTATGGGTTTAAAGAGTAAATGAAATAAGCAATAGTTGGAAAATATCAAGCATGTTATAACGTTGTGCAGTTTCTGCATTTTCATTCTAATTTTGTGATCATCTAAGCTTTATATTCTAAAGCAAGTTGCTGCATAAGCAAGGTTTTGGTTTCATAAGAAGGTACTTGTCATATCAGTGCTAATTGTCAAGGTTGCTTCAAGATGGAGCCCATCTTTGTCTTCCTCTCAGCAGTCAGAGGAAAGCTTGTGTCCAGCCCAGGTCTCCTGGTCCTAAGATCTTCCTGGGAAGATGGAAAGACTACAGCTCCTCACAGAATCATAGAAATCCAACATTGGAAGTAGCCTCAAAAGTCCATTCCCTAAAGCCTTACTAGCAACCTCAATATTCTCAACAAGTTAGCATTTGGTCTCCATTTGAAGACCTACAGTGATGAGGAACTTCACAGTTTTCAAGGCCCCCCATACACTGAGAAACACTTTTTCCCCAACACACATTAATTACTCTATCTGCATTCTGGCTCCTGGTTGGGCAATGCTTATGTGTATCTGGTAAAATATTAGTCACCCCTGATATAAGACTTATATCCTCAATCTCTCCTTTCAGACATTAAAAAAAATCAGTGCAGACAAGTTTTAAATATGTTCTGGTCCTTATGTTCTCCAAATATGAAGCATGAATTGGCGATGCTTTTCTTTGCACACATTGAACACAAGTATCACCCTCCTTGGAGACATCTAAAGCAGTCTTGGGCCAAGCAGATCTGTTTCTTATCAGCCCTAGGATCCTTTCTTGAACCATGTTTCCAAAGTCATTACACAGAGCTCTCATGGCCATAGAGTGGCATATTCTGAATAGTACAAGCTGTTTCCTGCTGTTCTATGCATGGAAAGAGCCACAGGTCAGTCCAGCGCTCCATTGCATAACTCCATCTTCTGTCATGTTCTCCACAGTGAGATTCTTTCTGCCTACTGGAAGTCCCCTAGTTTCATTAATTTGCTTTTTGACTCGTATGCCTCCTCTTAGCACTTTATCCACCATCTGCTCTTGCTGCCAGTTACCCATAGACAACTAAGGTAAGAAAGACTGGTTCCAGGAAACAAGATTAACTCCATTTGGTGGAAGTCCCAAGTTCTCCACTACACTTCCACTTAACTAGTCCCATTGCTTGGGCATCATATATGCATGCCTCTCCCACCTTTCAGTATCACTCCAGATTCATTTTCATGTGGTCTTTGGTACAGGTCACCCACATCCACATTAGTTTTCCTAACCTCTGCCAAATACTGAAATAATATTGGCTAGTGGTCATGCCCAGATCTGGAAAATGATATCTAACTTGGAACATTGGTCAAACTATGAGTCAATGGATTTTTGCTAGTCCACACTCAGAGTTTTGTTCCATACATATAGCCTTTGAACTTTTCAGTGAGAGCCCACTTCAAAGTTAAGAACTCAAGCTCATAGCTAGAGTAATGAGTCTCATTGTCAGCCAAACCTCTGTTTGTAAATGAAATTGATCTCTGGTGGTCATTCCTCAGGATAGCCCTCAGACCTTCTAGGGTGGCATTTTTGTCAATAACAAAAGGGTTTTTACTTAGTTATGCACAGATTAACACTGGTTCGTTTGTAAGGAATTTGATGACATTTGAAGTATTTTTTTTTCACAATAGGAAGATCATCAATCCAAAGGGTTTTGTTGGTTTTTAAGACATTTTTTCATTACTTACCCTTTAATTTCTGAATTTCCTCAATGATGTATGCACAGGTGAAGTCATTCTTAACCATTTAACCACTTAAACACATTACTTAAATACTGTTAAGAAATAGCAAGATACTTCTTAAAAAATTTGCAATAACAACCACCAAATCTTCTATAAAATCTTTGAATCTCTAAGACTGAGGGGACCTAGACCAATGCAGGAAATCTTCTACATTCTCTTGGTCAAAACTCACATTTTGTGGGGATACCAGGTGACCCACACACTTAACAAAAACTTTGCAAAAGATTAACAAAAACTTTTGGCATTGTCTACTGACAGCTTCAGAGCAGTTTCCTCTGGTGAATCCAGCTGTTACATCAGCCTCTCTTCATGTTCTTCCAATGTTTTTCCAAAGACTATGAAAAGCCAGGCATGATGGTGGATGCCTCTAATCCCTTCTACTGGGGAGGCTGAGATTAGTAGATTAATTGAGCTCCAGTATGAATGAAGCCAATGGGGTATCCAAAATGAGTTCAGCACTAATATGGTAAGCCCATGGGAAAGAAGGTGGGGGAAAGAGTGTTGAGAGAGCAGACGGCACCAGGCTGCTAAAAATTCAGTGCCAATCAGATAGGACAAATCTCTAAAAAGAAAGGAGGCCATCTAAGTTCACTTTCACTTCCATCACCAGGTGGTCCATGTCTCTGATTACTTTCTCCATCAACCATCATTGTTGAAATGCAAAAAAAAAAAAGTGTAGAGAGTGATGATATTCTAAATGCAACTGAGATTTCCTTTTACTTCCAGGTAAAAGTTGAATCATCAGGAAATGTCATTAGCCTTGAAGACAATGCTTTTGATGACCAATATGTAGGCTGTGAAAAGACTATGGAGATGAGGGCAAAAGACCTCTTAGCTCAAGAAAGGGCAATAAATTCAAATTTCAGTAAAGTTTGGAAAAATGCAGAAAGTAAATGGGAAAATATGTCTCCTAAGAAGAAAAGAATGAACATGCTATTTGAAGTTGCTATTATTGCCTACACGATGGAAGAAAATAAGATTTACCCAACCTTTAATCAAGCAGTGAGAAAATGCTGTTATTCCTCAGAAGATTATATGAACAACTTCCATTTCAAAGCTCTCCATTTCTATCTGACCAGAGCTGTTCAAATCCTGAGAACATCCTGCACAAATGTTTACAGGGGTATCAGTGTGGGGATGCACCCTGATGGAACAGGGGAGATGCGCTTTGGTCAATTTGCTTCAACCTCTCTGGAAGAAGGTGCAGCCAGAAAGTTCATAAATGCTTCAGGGACCCTCTACAAAGTGTACACCTGTGAAGGGGCTAATATTGAACATTTGTCAGTCTTTCCAGATGAAAAGGAGGTGCTGATCCCCCCATATGAGGTGTTCAGTGTCTCTAGGTTCTTAGATTCTGGAGGCTTAAAAAATGTTGAGCTACATAGCAAAAGAACATTTAGCAAGTTTAACTGCGCCTACCTACGAGGTGAGTTGGGGTCTGGCACAAGGCAGGGCTTGGATTGGGCTCTGGAAAAATCAAGTCTGAGGTCATCATGGTTGGGCTGGCATTTGCTACAATGTTATTCTTGGATCAAGGAAAAGGGGGCTCCACATCCTGCCCCTGACACTTACTAACTGTGTGATCAGGGCTTGAACTAGAGAGCCACTGATGGGTTCACCTGCATAGTCATTGGGGTCCCATCCAACCCTGAGACAAAAACCGTATTTACCCAAGGACACACAGGTATTAAGTAGAAGAACCAGGACAGAAATCCAGACCCTATGGGCTCTAAATCCAGGTCTCGGTGGGGCAGCAGCTGGACTCAGGTGAGAGAGTCCCAACAAGCAGAGTATCTGAGGACTGAGAAGCTGGAACTTCTGCTAACTCACAGTTAGTCTTTGAGCCTATTCTCAGACCTAGTCCTGGAGCCCAGCAAGTAATGCTGCTCTGGATGCTCCTTTGGACTTGAGAATGAATAACCAAGGGAGACTGAGCAGCCTCCATTCCTAGGGATAGCTTTAGGAAAAAACCAGACCCTCTGTCTAGAAGGCAATGGTAAGATCCAGCCTGCAGAGGCAGACTTGAGGCAGCATTTAGTCCTGTCCTCCAATCAAAAAGGCTTCCTCAGGAAGTAATTTCTTCCCCATGACTCCAGGTCTTAAATGGAGGATAAGTGAGCACTCTTAGGGGATGTTGCTGAAAGAATTCTTATGTAGGGGTTGGACCTGATAGCCCCTGAGGTCCTTTCCAACTCTAAGCCTCTGTGGTTCTATACTTAAGATAGGTGACATATGATGAACCATGTGATCTGGATAGCCTAAAGGCAGTTCAGTCTAAGGGAAATAGCACTGCATTAGGAGACAAAGGATCTGGGTTCAAATTCTGGCTATGCTACTTACTACATGCATGGCTTTGAGCCAGCTACTGCTTCATTTCCCTGGGCCTCCATTTCCTCATCTGTATAATAAGAGACTTGACTGAAATAATTGCCGAGGTCCCTTCCAGCTCTTAATATGAATCTATAACTTAGATTCTGGTATTCTCCCGGATGTCATATCTGCCTTTATCCTCTCTGGAGACACTTTCACAGGAATGGAGGGAGGTAGAAGGTGATAGGCCACCAGCTATTTTCAGGAGTAGAAAATACATGCCCAGTTCTGCCAAATGAACAATGGAGAATGGACTGGGATGGGGCTGGGATATTGGGAGGAGTGGGACTTAGAGCATAGAGTAAGGGGCCTGGGCCTACCTTATTTGACCAGGTCCTTCCTAAATCTGCAATGAAGGCAATTGCAAGAGCTGGGCTGGGTTGAACTGGGTTTAGGGCTGTCTGAAGTCCAGTTCTAAGAAATGGAAACATTTATTTCTGTTTCAAAAAGAGAAAACAATTCATTTGCTACAAGGCTCTGGTAAGGAATCTCTCTCCTCCTCCTCTCCATTCCTCTCTGGGCTCCATCCATGGGCCCTGCAGGGATTCTGTTCCAACATCCCCTGACACACCCATCCTCACCCCACTGTCTCCATTTTGAGTAGACCTGGAGGCATGCTCTCTGCTCAAGAAGATGCTAAAATCACATATAATCCACACCAGAATAGAAGAGTCCCCACTGAGACGACAGACCCTGTGAACCAGTGTTCAGTAGAGAATGTCCTCCAATATATTCCTAACTATCTATGGTACCCTCTGGGAAGCGAGGGTAACGAATAAGGAAAGGAAGAAAAGAGCAGATCTTAACTCCTCATCTTCCAGCAATGATGAGAAAGGGGAGAATGGGGGCGGGCTGCCAAGTTAAACTCACCCTTGCTCCTATATTCTTTCCTTTACAGCTCTTGGTAATAAGGCAGCAGTCCCTGGACACCTGACAACCTTCTTAATCCCTGGAGTGCTCAGTCTGGTCCTCCAAACTCATTTCCAGACCTTGAGAGGCTTGTGACTACACTGGGGATCCATATAGACAGTGGTGGGCTAGTTAATGTTTACCAAATGGCTCTTCCCACCTCCCAAAAAGGAATTGTAGTTGGAGCACTTTTAAGTATAATCTGCATTATTAATATTTTCTATCACTTTCTTAAGTCTAGGCTAGCAACAATACAATACCTGATGTAGCATTCGACAGTTTTTAAGTACAAATACTCATACTGAAAATCAGCTCTCTCAGGCACATTGGAGCTGGTTCTAGAATACCTAGCACCATGGGCCAAGACAATGTCTGGTTATCTACATCTCAGGTGGGGGGGGGGTAGAGAGGGGGATAGTTTGAGTCTAGTCTTCTCTTTCTCCACAATAATCCATAGAAGATTTTAACATGAAAATGTTTTTACATCCTTCATCTAATCACAGATTGTGAGATGATTCAGTTGATATAATAAAGAAATGATTTCTCACCATTATTTGTTTTTTATTCTTATATCACGGTCATTTTCCTATACATATCCACCCATTCAGCTTTCCCTTGTAACAGAGGAAAAGAAATTCAAGAGACCCAAGGACTCCCAGAACCCTAAAGATCTAGAGATGGCTAAGCTTTTGACTGATTCTATTCTAATTTTATTATGTTCAGTACACTATCTGACAACAGTATGCTAGCTCTGAGTCTGCAAATGCTGGGGTTGTGGCAGTGAGAGCAGAAGAATCTGGAGAAGTGGGAGGGCATGTGGAGGTGGAAGGGAACAGGAAATGCAAAGGGCACAGGGAGCAGAAGTTTGAGAAAAGGCCTTTGATAGAGATGCTCCTTCTCTCTGATCTGGACTCACCTTGTCGGCCTCTTTCTTAATGCCCACAACACCTTGCTTTTCCTGATCAACAATGACTGGAGGAAGAGGGTGGGGAAGTGGTTTTATCTCCTTCCTATTAAAGTCAGAGTTTTGCCCAAAGTCAGGTCAATAGCTGGCAGAGAGAGGGGACAACACTAAGAAGAAAACACAGGATAAAAGGTAAAGAAAAAAGACAGGAAATGGTATGTGTGGGAGTGGTGAATGTACACAAAGACAGACTTGCTTGGGATTGTGAGTGAGGAAGCCATAGAATTACAGATAACCACAATGCAGAAATTATTGGGTAAAAGATTTAGAGCTATAAGAGACCATCTAGTCCAACTCCATTATTTTAGATGAGGAAACTAATGCCCAGAGAGAATGCATTATTTGCCCCAGGTCACTTGAATAATAAGTGGTAGAGATGGGCACTGATCCCAAGTCTTCTGACTCCAAAGACAAAAAGTTTTCCTTGGTAGGAGGCATGGAACAGAGAGTTTGAAGAGGTCTTAAATGGGATAAAATAGAAATAGTCAGGGTTTGAATCGAAGCTAAGTATTTGGGTTATTGTTCAGTCATTTTCACTTGTGTCTGTCTCTTTAGGACCCCTTTCGAGATTTTCTTGGCAATGAGAATAGAGTGATTTGTCATTTCCTTCTCCAGCTCATTTGACAGGTTAAAAAACTGAGGTAAACATGGTTAAATTGTTCAAGATGGTGGAGTAGAAACAGGACTTCCACACGGCTCCAGCTTCCACCTCCTCCAATTCATGTGAAAAACGACTGTAGACAAACTTTGGAGCTACAGAACCCACAAATGAAAGAGAAGCTAACCTCCCGCTGAAGACAGCCCAGCAGGCCAGCAGGAAGGGGCAAGCTCAGCACACTGGGAGCCAAACCCAGCCACATGCAAGCCCGAGGTTTTAGCCTCAGGGTGGCCACAGCCAGCCACCAGCTGGAGGGACTTCAGATCATCAGCAACTGTAGTGGTTTCCAGAATTATCAACCCATAGATGTCAAAGACAAAGTGAGAGGTCAGTGTAGACTTTGCAGGAACAGGTCATTCTGGACTGTGATCTGGCCTTTGCCCCGGGGTGAGAAGGAGCTGAGGCTTCACAGGTATACTGCTTCAGAACTCCTGGCCTGCAGGTTGTAGGGGGACCAAGCAATCAGTCTGAGGGGTAATCGCTCTTGCTCTAACCTGCTTGGATCTTGGATCTGTCTAGGGTGGAGATCCTGGGATATGTGACCAGTTTGCCAGAACGTGTTGAGGCTTCAGAGAGGGTACCCAAATAATAGGTCCAGCAGCTGTGAAAACACCAACAATTGGGATAAAGCTCCCCTTTCTGGTAGCAGAGTTCTACTGTGGCAATAGGCTCAAAAGTCAAGTAATTGAGTGTCAACATGAGTAATCAAAGGAAGCAAAGCAAACAGAGCAATTTACCATTAGACACTTATTTGGGGGACAAAAAGGATCAAAGCATGGAACAGGAGGAAGATACCAAAGTCAGAACTCCTGCACCAAAAGTTTTCAAAGAAAATATGAAGTGGGTACAGGCCATAGAGGACATTAAGAAGGATTTTGAAACTAAATAAGAGAAGTGGAGGAAAAATTGGTAAGAGAAATCAGAATAATGCAAGAAAATTATGAAATGAGAGTCAACAACCATGATTGAAGAAAATAACACCTTAAAAAATAGACTAACTCAGATGACCAAGGAGGCTCAAAAAGGCAATGATTAGAAGAATACCTTAAAAAGCTGAATTTGCTAGTTGGAAAAAGAATCTCAGTGGGGCGGAGCCAAGATGTCGGAGTAGAAGCATGACCTTCCCGCAGCTCCAGCTTCAACCTTCCCCAATCCATGTAAAAAGGGGACTCTAAACAAAATTTGGAGCTGCAGAACCCATAAAATGACACAGAGAAGCTAATCTCCCACCGAGGACACATCGGCAGGCCGGCAGGAATCTGGCTTCAGAGGATGTGGATAGATACGCCTGGGTCCCTCCTCTTAAAGCTTACCCTCTCAGAGGGTGATCACACTCACAAACGTAACTATTACAATATAGGACATAGACAGGAGACCACATGGAGCTGTGTTAGAGCAAGAAGGATGCACTTGGAGCTGTGGGTGTTAGGAAGCTTTCCTGGGGGAAGCAGCATTTAATCTCAGCCTTTCTTTCTCCACAGATAGCAATGATATGCTACAGTAGCAGAGATCTGGGCAGGAGGCAGGATGGGGTATGAACCCAGAGTGCAGCTGACATTCTCTTTGCATTTCAGGAAAGAAGAATCAAAACTATTTAGTTACATCAGGTAAGACACCTGATGCTTTCATCCACATTTCCCAGCCCTCTACCCATTGCCCCTCCTCATGTTGCTTCCTTCTCTCAACTCAACCCCTGTTCCCCTCCTTGCATCCCTCTCTTCCTGGTGCATACTGGATATTTAATAGATGCTTGTCAACTTGACTTCCCCTCTTCCAGATTCCCCATTTTTCCTTTCCTCATTTCCTTCTCTCTCGTCCTCCCTATTCCCCCTCCTCATTTCCTTCTCTCTTGTCCTCTCTCTTCCCCTTTCTTCATCTCATTGATTCCGTTCCTGTTCTCCTCTAATTTTCTCTCTCCCTTTTCGTATTCACCTCTTCCTCTCCCTGTTCCTCTTCCCTGTTCCCTTTCTTCATCTCCTCTCCCTGTTTCTTTTTCCCATCTTTCTATATGACCCTGTCTCCCTCTCCTGTTCTCTTTTCCCTTTCCCAGCTTCCTGTTCTACTGTTCCTCATCCCTTCTCTTTCCCTTGCCTCCCCCTGATCTTCCTATTCCTTTCATTCTCTCCCCATCTCTTCTCCCTACAGGAAACATCAACAGCATGGTTCTTGGGAAGGTGACCCCACGGCTTTTCGTGGGGACGCAGCTTCTGCTCCTCAGAATTTTGTGCTTGAATTCTTCCTAGAGAGACGTTGGCTTTTTCCTGCCCTATCCCCACTGGCCTCCCTGAACTGCAGTCATACCAGATACCCCCATCAAAATCCTCTACAATTCTGACAAAGTACAAGAGGATAACTCCCTGTTGCCCCCTGGTGGTGAATATTCCCATTACAGCCCGTCACCACCTGGAAAGCCCTAAACCAACACCCCCACTCCAGAGTAATTGGCAGTTGGTGTTGACTTTTCCTGAGACTCCAGCCTCTGTTTGTTCTCACTGGCTACATTATGTGACGTCTAATTATCTGTGAAAAGGAAGCATGGGGTAGAAAAGACTCAGGGTTAGACTTTGGGTCTTGGCCTTTCTTGCCTCTGGGCTCCCTTGACAAACTACAATGATGCCCTTCCTTATCTCATCAACTTTCCAGATCCCTTCTACTCTTCTAGGGCTAACTCAGGTTCTGCTCCCAAAAATCTCCTCTTCCAGAGAGCTCAACAACCTCTTTTACCTGCTCTACTCATTGGCAGCCTTAGACATCCTTATGGTATTTCTTGTAATGGGAGATTTTTTTTTCTTTTTTAAATACATATGTATGATTTCATTAGCGTAAGAAATTCTGTGTAAGAAAACTGGCTCTATCATTTCACTGTGTTAAGATGGTGTCTTAGAGAGTTGTCTGAGAAACAGAGAGATTACATGACTTGTCCTGGGTCACACAGACAGTATGTTTCTAATTCCAGGTCTTCCTCGTTATGTGCCTATCCACTATGGTACACTGCCTTTCATTGGGGTCTTAGATTATTTTATTAAACTTTTCATGTTTGTATTGTCTCTCTCATATGTCTAGAGGCTCCTGAAGACTTCCATTTTTCTTCACCCAAAGCTCAGAAGGCACATAATTTGGTCCCCAAGAGAACTTTTAAAATGTTTGCTGAATTACTAGATAGCAATAATGTAGGGGAAGGAAGACCAAGACCTGAGGGAGAAGAAGGGAAAAGGAGAGATGGGAGACCTTGTACCAGTCTCATCTGGGCTACTCCATTCCAGCTGTGCCTGGATATGTCAGTAGCAGCCTGGGAAGGACTGCCTCTCTCCTCAGGATCCTAGCCCTAGATCCAAGCCAAGGAGGATGAAAGGAAGGTTGTGGGGTGGCCAGGTAGCACAGCGAACAAGAGCACTGGCCCCAGTGTCGGGATGACCTGGGGATCGAATCCGGGCTCAGATACTTACCGTGTTTCCCCAATAATAAGACACTGTCTTATTAAATTTTTTGGCCAGAAAAACACCAGAGGGCTTATTTTCAGGGGAGGGCTTATTTTAATGAACATTGACAGCAATTTTAATAAACAGGCAAATGTGAACAAAAAAAATGTACCTTTATTCAATAATGATCATGTCATCTTCTTCAACAACATTGTCATAAGTGTCCATACCCTGAATTCCATCCTGGATGTCTTGCGCCTCCATTTCCTTCAGAAGAAGTGGACCCAATCTGTCATGTCCAGCAATATAGCTCTCTTTAAATGAATATGTCTTGTCCAGGTAACCTGCTCGTAGTGCCTTGGCGACACAGCCGTCAGTAATTTTATCCCATGACTTCTTCACCCAAGTCACGACTTCTTGCAGACAGGGCTTCACAAAGTTTCCACGCTGATTTCTTTCCATTCTATTTTCAATGTAGTCATTGACTTCCATGCGCAAATGGTCCTTGAATGGCTTCTTTATTGCAATATCAAGGGTCTGGAGATAGGCAGTAATTCCTGCAGGAATCATTACTTGATCTATTCTTCTCTCTGCAAGGAAGTTCTTCATTTCTTTAGCGCGGTGAGTGTTGGCTGAATCCCAGACTATCAGACCTTTTTGGTTACCTCGCATAACAAGTGGCAGCACTAAATCAACCCACTTTCTTATAACGGCTTGTGTACACCAGGCTTTTTCGGTTTCCAGAACATAAATGCCAGATACACGTTCAATCTTATCTTTCTTGCCCTTACTGATGATTAGAGGTGTGGCTTTCTTTCCATCCAAATGAATTGCCAAAACACAGGTGACCCGTGCACTTTCATAGCCAGTGGTGGGAATGTAGATTGATGTTGCACCCCTGTGATGAATTGTTGTTTGAGATCCTTGTCCCATAAACACTGCAGTTTCATCCATAGCAATCATATTGCAGGTTTGGTACTTGGAAATGTCGATCCTATCAATAAAGGACTTGAATGCAAGTGCACATTTAATAACTTCAGCATCTTCCAATAACAGCATCTTCCAGCTTAAACAGTGTTGTTGATCTTCTTAGGGACAGTTCATACCATTGAAGGAAACTGTCCAACCAGTGTTGTGATGCTTTGAATCCTTCTGAGACCATTTAAAACTCTGGTGCCATTGAAAGGGCAAATGCTTGAATATCAGCCCTGCGCACAACCAAGGCCTTTGCTCTCCTGTCAGCAATCCATTCACCAATGAGGATCTCCAAGTCAGGATATAAGGGCTGCCGACCTGATCCAGACCTGCGCTTTTTCCCTTTTCCCTCATCCACCTGTTGATTGAGGTTATTATAATCTGCTCTCCATTTTCTGACCATTCGAAGATCCAAAAGTTTTTATTTACAGAAAAAAGATTCTTGCCATGTGACTCCTCTACAATTGCTTTCTTATACTCAACAGTATAGCTCTTTCTTTTTGTACTCATGTCTGGGGGTCAAAACAGACAGAATAATAAAATTATGACGATCAGTCCTTCTTTTCACTCCATCATGCCCCCTGAGTTCTTCTTTTTTCCTCCATCATGCCCTTTTTATCCTCCATCATGCCCCCTCAATCCCGCTTACATACCGGGTTTTTATGTTGTCCTGCCTCAGCTCTCCTCTGCGGCACTGCTCTCAATGGCTCCAGCAAGCAAATCACTGGGGAAGAACAGGATGACGCGCTCACTGCTGCAGCTCTGATTGGATGCAGCTCGGAGCGCTGCGTGCGTTTCACGGTGGGGGGAACGGTGCATACAGAGGGTACCATAATGTAGTGTGTAGCACAGGGGATCACCTTCACTACAGTAGCAATCTCAATAGGGCTTATTTTCGGGGGAGGACTTATTTTAGAGGAATCTTACACAGTAAGGGGAGGGCTTATTTTTGGGATAGGTCTTATTATTGGGGAAACACGGGTAGCACCACACCCAGAAATAACTGGCCGTGTAACCTTGAGCAAGTTACTTAACCCCAATTGCTTAAAAAATAAAAATAAAAAGAAAGGAAGGTTGCAGGGAGGAGACAGGGACAGGGAGATCTCCACCTTGCCCCTTTCCCATTTCCCCATGCCTGGCATATGTTGTTGATATTCTTTAGCCATTTCATTCCTATGCTACTCTTTCTGACACTATTTGGACTTTTCTTGGCAAAGAAACTAGAGTGGCTCACCATTTCCTTCTTCAACTCATTTGACACATGAAGAAACTGAGACAAACAGGGTTAAGTGACTTGCCCAGAGTCACACAGTTAGTAATGGTCTGAGGCTACATTTGAACTCAGGAAGTTGAGTCTTCCTGACTTCAGGCCCAGGGCTCTATCCACTGTGCCACCTCACTCCAGCCCCATCTCTGGCATATAAGAAGTTTTTAATAATATTTTTTCATTTACTCACTGAAGCAGAGCATGGAAGCATAGGGCTTTTGTGAATGAATACCACAGGACCTACACTCACATGCAGATTTCAGGACCATCAATTTCTCCCCAAACCCTCTCTTTTCCCCTGTAAAAACTACTGGTTATACCAACTAGATCTCTATATCTGCTCACTCTAAAATACTTCAGAAATACTGTTATTAGTGTGAGAAATCACTGAAATGTAAAGTCACATAAAGTCTCAAAGCTCAGATCACCAGAAGAGTGTGCCAATTTCAGCCAGGCCCACAATACACTTGTTCATACCCTTGCCTTCCTATAGTGGCCCACAAATTGTTTTACACTAGTCACATCCTCATTCTATAGAATCTGATCCATGCTCTCTTCCCTCAAATATATGTCCCCATTCTGTTTTAACCACCGCCCCTCTTCACTTGTTCTCCATCACTTTCTAAGAAGAACAGTGGTAAAGTGTTATAAATAATTTGTTCCATCTCAATATTGCACAAAAAGTCACCCAACATCCAATGGTCAGTTGCATAGGGGACACCATTAAAGTCAGGGCCAACAGAGGCAAACATGACCAATCATGGAACAGAAACCTGTATGTTAACTGCAAGGCTCTGTGTTTGGAGGTCACAAGGTTAGAGGGCCCCTGAGAAAAGCCCATGCTGTTCAGAAAGGTCCAGGAGGAAGATTCTTGATTCCTTGGCTGTGACCTAAAGTGCAGGAAAGTGCTCATTACTGGACAGCCCAGGCCCCCAGGGGTCTGTCCTCTGTCCTGATATGCCCAAGACAGTCATGAAGATCCAGCACTCTGAACTTCAAAGATTCAGGAAGTGGAATGCAGTTCAGGAATCCAGAGGACCAAAGGCAAGATTTTATCATTATCTGCCAGGGCTCCCTCCTTCCCCAAACCCCCAACACAGGCTAGGAAAAGAACACAAAACAAGGACTTGATTGGCTCCTGGGTGGGACAAGCCTCAATCCTGACTCAGCTTCCTGGTGGACTCTGACTATGTTAATGTGACTTCCTGTTTAATAAAAAGCATGAAAAGTCCCACCCAGGTGAGATCAGGGCCCCTCCCACTTGGTAGAAGTCTCCAGACCATGGGTAGCATTCCTTGCCCTGTTTACCAGAAGTTTCCATGTGGAGACAGCATCAGTAGGGCGCCAGTAGACAAGTTAGGCACCATTCTAGCCTTGCTGCATCTCCTTGCATGTTAAAGTTAAGTAAAGCTACTTTTGGTAATTGTTCGACAACTTCCAAGTGCCACATTTTATTCCAACATTAAATCTGAACTAACAGGGTGCTTGTTTCAGGCCCCCTCTAACACTGGTATAGTCAGTGACTGAAGTGAAATGGCATGGCTCCATGGCCCACATTATGGTTTAGTTGTAGGAAAGCCAATGTGAATACAGAGGGTGGGGAAATCAGAAGATTGTCAGACATGGAGCTAGGAGAGTGATGGCAAGGACCCACTCTGGGCCTTTAGGGGGCTCCTCTCATCGGAACAGAGAAAACTCCCACTCTTACAGAGGGATTAGCTCTGTGGTCCTGGAGGTGACTGCCAGAGAGAGAAAAGAAAACACCATGTTCTAGAATTCCCTTGTCATTGTTGACCATCCTAGAGAAGCTTGCCTACCAATGTGATATTGTTGTTAGTTCATTATGCTTGAAGAAGACCAAGACATCAGGGAGGTGATGCCATGACATGCAACTGAATTGGATTTAAGTGAGGAAAGGCTGTGCAAAGTCACCAGCCTCACTTTCTCCTCTGGAGCCATCTAGGTCCAGGGGCAAGATACAGATCAAGCCAACTCAAGATGGCCCTGGATGCAGTGGGAGACCTTGGCATTTTAAGAAATGGTCTTTAAAAGAACTCAGTTTAACAGAGGCAACACCCATTCAATGATTAAACACCAGCACAATAAAATTGGAAGTGACCTGTCTCTGCACATTCAACAACTAGAAGCAGAGTCTTGACTTTTAAGCACATTATAATGAAGGCCACAGGGCAACTAAGAGAGCTGGTGGCAGCACCACTCTGATGGGGGAGGGGAACAACAGGGCCCTGCTAGGAATCTGTGGTCTCTGATCCAGAGGTATGGGGGGATCAGAATGGCCAAATCTATAAACAAACCACTGAGGCAGAGATCTGAGCCAATGGCACTTTATTAAAGTGTCCATGGTACCCTCTAATGAAGTGGACCCCAGACCTTCCTAATGATCTGAGATGTCTCTGGTCCTCAGGACCTTGTATTTATAGGCTTTGATATCCAAATATGCAAAAGAGACATGGTAAAAAAACAGAACCTCATTAGTTGATAGACGTTGCTTTTAGAAACCAAAAATGACACATCAGCAGGGGTATCACAGGTTGGGCTAAGTGAGCATGTGACATCTCCACTGACCAGCAGGTCATAAGATGGTCACTCACTCATGTTGATCAAGACAGTGGTCCAGAGATACAAAAATAAATTGGGGGACTGTCCAAAGCATCAAGGCATCCCACCCATCTTGGGTCTGGACACGGAATTTGAGCAAAACAGGATGGAAGTATCTTTGTTAGAATTCTCATGGTTGTACAAGTGAGCTTCATAACTTGGTAAGCAAGTAGTGAGCCTCACATTAAAGTCTGAGGCCTGTGATAAAGACCAAACTATAAGAAGAACCGATCTTACCTAATTATCTCTGTATGATTTCTGTAAAATATCAAATTGATGAATACTGATTGGAATAAAATGAATTCTTTTTTTTTAAGCAATCGGGGTTAAGTAACTTGCTCAAGGTTACACGGCCAGTTATTTCTGGGTGTGGTGCTGAGTGTCTGAGCCCAGGATTCGATCTCCAGGTCTTCTCAACACTGGAGCCGGTGCTCTTACTCGCTGTGCTACCTGGCGGCCCCAATAAAATGAATTCTTTCTCATAAGTGCAGGCTCTTCTCCATCCTGCAGAAGAGAGAGCCATGAGGCAGGACCATGACAGCACAAGGGAGGAAGAGACTGGGGAGAGCCCTGGCTCAAACACAAGCTGGACACTCAGTCAGGTTCCCCAGGGAAGGAGCATTTCCTCTGCTGAGGGAGCAGGAGATGGATCCACCTTCACCAGCAAGGCTCTGGGCAGGTTGTAGGAGAAGGTCCAGTAGAAACCCGATGAGTCACTGGAGCCATGGGCCTGAGGGGGTGGTCTAATGGGCCAAAGCTATCTGATATCTGAAGAGGTTCCCTAGGAGAGCCCTCTGAGGCTGTTCTGTTACAGAGTCACTTAAAGAAGGGAGAGTCTCCTGATGGGGATCACCCTTTGTCCCTTTAGGTGACTGAGATGAGGAGTTATTCACTCTGTGACCAGAAAGCTGAATTCTCCCTGCAGCCATCTCCCAGAGGAGGATCTGCAGAGCAAGGGGCGAAGTTGCTAAAGGAAATGGGTTTGCTAGATTGGGTCTATGTTCCCCCCATGATCTGCCACATCCTGAGCCCAGCCTGGGGGCAAGGGAGCTGGCAATGAGATATCACCTTCTGGCTGGAGCCCATCAGCATGGCTGCAGACTTTAGGTATAGGTCTGACCCCTCCTTTCCCTGCACAGTACCCCCTTACACCAAGCACTCTACTATATAAGTACAGCCTGATTAATCTGGTGAAATTTTAATGACAGGTTGGGACACCTGTGGTTTGGGAGGGAAAAACAAAGCAACAACTCTCAGTCCAAGGAAGTGCTCTGAGCATGGAGGCAGAAATCATGGAACTTGCTGAGTGTTCAGAAGGCTGAAATACCTTCTGGGGTTTGGGATGGGGAGGTGGGGGGAGGCGGGGAAGCTTTGGCTGTGGCTGCTGAAGCACGGGGCTGATACGAAAGCCTTGGTGGCCAGTCTATGGGGGGTGCCAGGAAAGCTGGTCCTCAGAGGCATGGGGGCCCTTCATCCCCACCCAAGCCTAAGGCATCCTCCAAAGCCTCTGTCCAGTGTAATTGTTCAGGAGAAGTTATAGAGAGAAGACCTTGGGGGAAAATATCCTAGGCTCTTGGGAGGTGCATCTGTTGGAGCCGCTTTAGAAATAACCATACAAGTTATTGTAGGGAGAACCAAACGGAAACCCTTGGAGTAGCTTGAGCCATGCCATGGAGTTAGCACCAAATAATATTGGGGGCCCAGGGGGATAAAGGATATTTCTTCTCTAGTGATGGAGATAAAAGAAGCTAGTGTTATGTTATATTAGCTCCCCTTACAAAACCCTATGCTACCTATGAGGAAGGAAGATGACATCTAGCAACTTCCTATGACCTACAGGGAGCTGAACAAAGCTGACCATAATTATTGTTACCTGATAGGTAGCCCTACTCCAGGATGAGAGGTAGGGGGTAACAGCCCTCCGAAGTGTTTTTCTATTCCTGTGCCTGAGACTAGTCAGGAGCAGTTTGATTAAACTAGTAAGGAGTCAAATAAACCTTCACTGTTCTTCAGAGCTACTGGAATTCTCCTTCATACTGTCAGTCAATCAATCAATAAGTATTTATTAATCACCTACCATATGCCAGAGGGCACCTGGGTTGTACAATGGTTAGAGTACCCTGCCCAAAATCAGGAAGTCTCATCTTCCTGAGTTCACAGCAGCATAAACCAGGGTAAGTCACTTAACCATTCCTCAGTTTCCATTTTTATAAAATGAGCTAGAAAAGGAAAGGGCCAACCACTCCAGAATCTTTGCCAAGAAAACTCCAAATGGGGACATGAAGAGTCAAACATGACTGAAATGTCTAAAGAACACCATTTTTCAGGCATTGAAATAAACCGGGCATATATGGCAAGGCAAAAGTCAGTCCCTGTCCTCAAGAAGGTCACAGTCTAATGGGGGAGACAAAAGGGAAAGTGGTATGCACAAATAAACTGCTTGTGGGATTGATAGGAAGTAATCAGCAGAAGGAAGGTTCTGGAAATCAGAGGGATCAGAAAAGACTTCCTTTCCCAGAAAAAGTGGGATTTTAGTTTGGACTTGAAGAAGTCAGAGAAGCCAGGAGGAGAGAAAAGGAGGCCAGAGAAAAGGCCCAGCCAGAGAGAGCCCTGGTCTCGTTGCAGGAGCAGCTAGGGCAGTATTACTGGGGGGAAGACCGGGGTGGGGTGGCTTAAGGTAGAAGAAGATGGAAAAGGCGAGTGGGGGTTCTGGGTTATTCAAGACTTTGAAGGAAAACAGGATTTTGTCTTTTATCCTGGAGATGACAGGGAGCCACTGGAGCTTGGTGTGGGAGTGGGAGGAGTGACATGGTCAGACCTGTGCTGTTGGAAAATCCCATTGCTGACTTAATGGAGAGAGACCTAGGGGCAGAGTTTCCCTATTGCTCTGGCTGACCCCACACCCAGATCCAGAAGGAAGTGGGTGGTCATGGTACAGGGAAGATCAAGCTCAATGTAGGTAAAAGCTTCTTCACAAACAGAGCTGCTGCTGGGGGGGGTGTGGTAACTTTGGAGGTAGTGAGCTCCCCAGCACTGCTGGTATTCAAGGAGAAGCTAGATGCTGAAGGATTGCATTCTTCTGCCAGGGATTGTACTAGATGACCTTCCAGGGGACCTTCTGAAGTCCTAGGTCCTGATGGGAAAAGAGAGCAAAGTCCTCATCCATCAGGGATTTTTCTCTACTCTGCCTTCAAGGGTTATTTTTCACTGTTGAATTTAATCCTAATTTTAGAAGTTGTGCTAGATTTTCCCCTGCTGGCATGAAGCTGACCTGCAGGGGAAGTGACCAAAACAATAGCAGCTGATTTTTCCCTAAGACTTGACAGCTCACAAAGCACCATCCTCTCTTGTGAGCCTCCCAACGACCCTGAGAAGGAAGCTCCCAGGTCATTCTGACAGCCTGAGCCATGAAGGCACAGCTCAGGGAGGAGAAAGGACTTGCCTAAGTCGCACAGCTTCCAAGTGGGGAAAGGGGCTGATTCCAGGTTTCCGACTTCAAGCCAGTGCAATGGGAATGTAAATTTTAAAGATCTTCCCTGCCCCTAGGCTAAAGTGCACCTGGAGCCTGGGGTGGGAGACTTGTTTTTCAGTAGATACTTCTTGATTGGCCAGTGGATCAATAAGGTTGTTACATTCTCTGAGCCAGGAGAAAGGTATATAAACCCTGATTTGAGGCCTTGTTTTGGGGCTCACTTTGAGAAGTGTTCTGTGATTTGATAAAACTCTGGGCTAGCCGTTGTCCAGAGCCCCTCCCCCCCCCCCCTTTTGAAACCCAGATGTTGATTGGGATGTAATGGTTGGACAGTTTGGAAAGCTGTCTACTTGATCTGTTTCTGTCTCCATAATTCTTCCTGTATACTTTGAAGTTCGGGGTGCTGACCTTTTTCCCCTGAAGGAGGTAAACAATATATGTTTGACTGATTAAAGTAAACTTAACCCATTTTGAGTTGCTTTCCTTTAACAAAGCAGATCTAAGAACCTGTGTTGGCAGCCACTCTGGGGACACTGGGGTGCTTGCTGCTACAGCCAGTCTCTTTTGCAAAGGAACAATTCCACTTGCATAAATACACACTCTGGGCTCACTTCTCCAACATTGCCTTCACCTGGCTGGTTGGGTGATGGGTTTCGAGAATCCTAGTGATGAGGGATGGCTATTAGGTTCAGCAGTAACTCTGATTTTATTCTAAATTCAGAAAGCCTGTGATTCAGTCTGGAAAGAATTCAGTATTCCCAAGCAAACTTGGAGTCAGAGTTGTAAAAGTTTATTATACTCTTTACAGCAGGCAAGGGTCCTTAGGGGACATGCAAGTTTATTGTTAGGCTGTACAGTGGGCAAGAGTCCTTTAGGGGACCTGCAACCTCAAAGGGGTAGAATTAAGGTTTTTACAGAATAATCCATATTAGAACAGGTGCCAATTATGCTAACTAGGTGATTTAGGGTGGGATTAGGGAGGAGGGGCCAATGTTTAAAGGGACTTGAACTTTTAATGTAACTGCACAGGCCCATAATTCACTGGGAAAAAGCCCAAGGGGGCGGGGCTACCTGGAGGTGTGGTTTTAGGCTTGAAACATCACTAAGTCAGCTACCGGTCAAGGGCTGACTGAGAAGTGCCCAGTCTGCTACCCATCAGTGTCATGTTTGACAAGATTGATGTCTGGGAACCAAGGCTAACAGAGACTCAGTTTGTGGATAATAGGCTGAGGAGTTAACCCAGAGATAGGGTCATGAAGGATTCATTGAGGCAGCCAAGGAGTCAACCTAGAGATAGGGTACTGAAGGATTCATGGGGGCAGAGGGATGCTATACAAGGGGGAGATAATAGTTGCCTAAGCTGGAATGTTTATAGATACTTTTGTGAAAGATTCACAGGCCTAGCTTGTCACTGTTCCAAGCTGAGATAAACAATTCATGAGCTGTTGCTGGGCAGAGTTGATGCTCTGAAGCTGGGGGTGGGGGTGTGTGTGATTTTACAAACTGGATTTACAGACTGATGTTACAAATATAGATCCCAAGCACCCCATCACTAGGATCATAGACACAGGGCTGGAAAAGACCTTAAATCCATCTTTATTTTACAGATGAGGACAATGAGGCAAAGAAAAGTAACGACCTAGGTCACACAGCTAATAGTTGTTGGAGGCAGTATCTGAACTCATTTATTCCTGAATATATGCCCAACTCTATCTACTACAATGCCTTTCCTGAGTCTCTGGAGGGCAGCTGATTTCTGCTCTCCTCTGGGTTCTAGAGGTAACTCTGAGGAGTTGGGGTTTACAGCAGTGCCGCTCAACAAACCTCTATCAAATATGTTTCTCATTATAAAACAAACAGAAGAATTTATTTTTTAAAGCAATTGGGGTTAAGTAACTTGCCCAGGGTTACAAGGCCAGTTTTTTTGTGTGTGTGGGTGTTAAGTGTCTGAGGCCAAAACCGATCCTAGGTCCTCCCGACTCTGAAGCTGGCGCTCTACACACACCTAGCCACCCCAACATTAGTTTTTTATTTAATGGCCTTTACTGAAAGAGTTGGGGAGGAATGGGGGTTACAAAATCATTTCCTCTGCAAATTTGGGTATCTGAGATGGAGGGGAGGGATTGCTTTGTACATCCAAGGTCTCTGATGAAAGTGGATATGAACTTTAGGCATAGTAGTGCTGAGGGACATGTGAAGCTTGGACCTTTGAAAGATCTGAAAATGATTTATCAGATGACCAGACTGAGCTGTGAGGACTGTATAAGGAGGAAAGATAAGGTTGAATAAGCATAAATGGGCCCACAGTTCCTATGTCCCTTAGTGTGTGATTACATGTCCTCTGAGGCATCAGTCCAGGGCTGTGCTGAAGCTGTATCATATCAGTTCATAAAAGAGCAGCTGGACAAGATTTACAGCTCAGAAAAAGGCACATGCTACAACTCAGGGCTTGCTTCGTTCTTTAGTTGATTGTCTAGTCTTAAGAGATTGATCAAAAAAATTATTTATGCACGTTTAACTTAAAAGTGTGTCCTGCATACACTTTTCCCCCTGGAGAACTGATTGTTAAGCCTTTACCAGTACACCTCTCACCATCACCACTGATTTCTTTCTAGGTTGAAGGGGGCAGAAGGAACTGTGCTCATTTTCTGTGAACTGGAAAATAAAGTGAAAGCCTGAATCTTCTGTATTTGCTGTTCCTTATTCCCATTCTTCCTTGCCAATCTGGCTCATGTAGGGTAACTCTTGGGCTTCTCATCTTACCACCTGCTGTAATCTCAACTTGGCCACAAACTAGAGAAATACTTTCTTAGTACATAATGTCAGCTAGTTGGTCAATAAGCATTTATTATGCCCCTACTATGTGCTAGGCACTGGGCTAAGAATACAAAGAAAGGCAAAAATAGTGCCTACCTCCCCAAAGCTCAGAATCTAATAAGGGAAACAACATGCAAACAACTACATACAAGCAAGCTACAGAGCGGACAAATAGGAAATGATAACCAAGGACAGACACGAGAATGAAGAAAGATTAGGAAAGGCTTCCAGTAGAAAGTGGGATTTTAGTGGGAACATGAAGAAGTAAGGGAAGTCAGCAGGCTGAAAGGAAGAGGAAAGGCATTTCAGGCATGCGGCACAGCCAGGATAAATGCCCAGAGTCTGGAAATAGAGGGTCATTTGGGAGAAACAACAAGAACGCCAGTGTCACTGGGTCAGAGAATGTGTGGGGTATAAAGTGTAAGACTGGAAAGTTTGGGGTGGGGAGACAACATATTATGAAGGGTTTTAATCCTGAAACAGAGAATTTCTTGTTTCTTTGTGGAGGTGATAGGGAGTCACTGGCATTTAGTGAGGAGGGCAGTGTAACATGGTCAGACTTGTGCTTTAGGAAAGCCACTTAGACAATTGAGTCCAAGTTTGGACTGGAGTGAAGGGACACTGATGGCAGGCAGACCAAATGGCAGGTCTGAGCCATAAAGTGGTAAAAGCATGCGTCAGGATAGAGGCAATGTCAGAAGAGACCAGGGGTGAAAGGCAAGAGGTGTGATGGAAGGTAAAACCCAAGGCCTTGGAAACAGTTTGGAAACAGGAGGGTAAGAAAGGATGAGGAGCTGAGGATGACACTTAGATGTCAGCCTGAGACATTGACAGGATGGGCAGAGAATTCTCAGCAATAATGGGGAAGTTAGGAGGAAGAGAGGATTTGAGAGGGTGTGTGAATGACGCATTCCATTTTGGACAGTTGTGTTTAAGATGTCTTTGGACAACTGGTTCTAGGTGTTTAATGTTTAATTGGAGATGCCAGATTGGAGGTCAAGACAAAGGTTTGGGCTAGATAGACTTGGAGATGGTCAGTAAGTATAGAGATGATCATTGAATCCCTGGGAGCTGACAAGATAAAGTGAAATACTATAGAGGGAGAAGAGTGCCTGGAAGACACCCACAGGTGGCCTGAATGAAGATCCAGCAAAGGAGGTTGGAAGGAGTGCTCAGAGAGGTAGGAGGAGAACTATAATCAAAGTGTTTCCACAAAATCCTAGAGAGAAAAGATTATCAAGGAAAAGGGGGTGTAGGAAAACTTTGTGGCATTGTTAGACCCTACCCTTGCTTGACTCAGAAAACTAGACCTGTTGCTTAGACACTGGATTAATTTAATGCTTAACTCAGGACCTAATCCAAGCTGACTGGAAAGCCAGTCAGATCTGAAGATAAATGAAAGGAATGTAAGGAGTTTTCTCCTGTTACACACCTCAAGTAACCCATACATACTATCTAGAAACTGCCTCTGGGCTGGCCAATTAGTTACTATTTGTTTCTTCTTTTCTTTACTTTGTATATAATATTTAACTTACGGACTCTTAATGGGGGAGGAGGAGTATTTTTTGGCTCTCTACCTCTGCTGAATGATTTAATAAACTTCTCACTAAATTCTTCCAGTTTAGGAATCCTTTGTTCTCAACACACAAGGGCAATTTAGATATTTTCCCTCAGCCCAGGCCCTTTATTTTACAGATGATGAAATGGAGGTTCTGAAAAGGTTGAATGATTTGCCCAGAATCACAAAGATAACAAGCATTGGGGATGTATTTACAAAATAAGGGGCTCTGACTTCCCATCTAGTGCCCTGTTGCCTCTCACTTAATTTTCCTTGGAGCCACAGTCTTCTCAATGAATCAGATTGGCTTAAACACTGATAACAACAATTGGGGCCTTAAAAAGAAATAAGGTGCATGGGGAAATAGTGAAAGGAAAGAGTAACCCACTCTCACTGTGCATTTTATTTGTTTATATTTTATTTATTTATATTTATATGTGCATTTCTCACCGTGCAGTCTATCATGCCTTTAAAGCTCAGACATGTCATATAACTGTCTGGTTTCTGAGAGCATCTCCTCTGTGTGGTCTTCTGGAAACATTCTTCTAATGTATTGTGGAACAGGCCAGTTCTCTGAGTAATTTCTCCTAGCAGATCTGCTTCTCTGGTTCAGGTCACTTGTAAAGAGCTCCTTGCCGGTGAAAATCTCTGGCAAAACAGATGTCAATACAATTTAATAGCCACTTTAAATTTGCTTTTACAGTAACTAGGTCATGTGATGGAAACTAGTTCAAACCTTATGGTTATGACAATGTAGCAGCAAGCACCCCATACTCAGGGTGGCTGCCAACACACATTCTTAGATCTGCTTTTCTAAAGGAAAGCAACTCAAAATGGGTTCACAATCTTGCTTTAGTCAATCAAACATATCATTTAACTAGTTCAGGGGAAAAAGACCAGCACCCCAGACTTCAGAGAATACAAACAAGTTACAAGCAGAAGTTATAAGAATTCAGAGAAACATTTCAAGCAGACAGGCCTCCAACTGTCTGATCATTACATCCATACCTAGTCACAGTTACCAGAGAGGGAAGCATCAACATCTGGGTTTTCAAAGCCGTGGGATTCCACGGCTACTCAGGGTCTTGTCTGGTCAAATCACAGAACACTTCTCAAAGTGAGCCCCAAAACAAAGCCTCACATCAGGGTTTATATAGCCTTCTCCTGGCTCAGAGAATGTCACAACCCTCTTCATCCACTGCCCAATCACAGAGCACCAATGTGTGGGCATTCCTGAAAACCAAGCCTCCAGCCACAGGCTCCAGGTGCACTTAAGACTATGAAAGGGCATAGGGGCAGGGAAGATCTTAAATTCCTATTCCCATAAGAGACAGGGGTGGTGACACCGTGACCTTGAGTTCACATGTGGCCCTCTAGGTCCTCAAATACAGCCCTTTGACTGAATCCAAACTTCACAGAACAAATCCCCTTAATAACAACAGGCTGAATGGAGAATTTTTTTCAATTTATGCAAATCTGACTTGCAATTTCTAAAAAGTTTTTACCAATGTAGTTATGCAAACTAAGGCTAAAAGTGTTTTTTTGTTTGGCATTGACTGTATCATTTTAAAAATCCTACTATTTAGTTATTTTATTCTACACCTTAGATTCAAGTCCAAGAAAGAGAAGAAACTGCAGTTTATTATCTATAACTGCCTTGTGATGTAAGCTGGCAAATTGTTGTGTTGATATATTTACAAAATTCAAATAACCACTAGCCTTCTTAAATTGCCTTATTTGTTCAGAGGATGAATAATACAATTGCATGTATGGAAATCTGAACCCAGGTTTTAGAATTTGTTATTTAAACATGCACAAGGCTTTTGTATCCCATTAGAAACATTTATTATCATCTAATCTTGTTATTTCAAACAATATTTCACTCTAGTTATTAACTTCATTTGTTTACTCTTGTTATTAATTCCAGGTGCTCATTTCCCCCTTAGAAGGATCAGATGGCCACACAAAGGAATTTATTAAGAGTTTATTTTGCTCCAATAATAACAAAGGGCTGTGATGGGATGTCAGAATTGACTAAATAAATAATTTCAGATTGTATCAAATGAATTATCTAGAGGAAAACATGTTCTATTACTAACCATGTTCAAATGAAAAATATAATATGGCTACATAGAACAAAGTTTTCAAAAACTCTTTAAACCCTTGTGTAATTTGCTTGCATTTCAGAGCACACACACACACACACACACACACACACACACAGCAAGCTATGTATATGATAAATAGGAAAAAATTTTAAAAGGAAGGAAAGTTCTGGACTTAAGGGGGCTGGGGAAGGCTTCCAGTATAAGTGATATTTTAATTTGAACTTAAAGGAAATAAGGGAGGTCAGTAGATCAGTCAGAAGAGGGAAATAATTCCAGGCATGGGCAACAGCCAGAGAGAAATGCCTGGAGCCAAGAGTTGGATTGTCTTGCTTGAGGCACAGTCAGGAGGCCAGTGTCACTGGATTGAAAAGTACCTGGTAGGGAATAAGGAGTAAGAAGACTGGAAAGGTAGGAGGGGGCTAGGTTATGAAGGGTTTTGAATGTCAAACAACACAATTTGTATCTGCTCCTTGAAGTAATAGGAAGCCACTGGAGTTTATTGAGTTGGGGGTGGGGGATAAGGGTGATATAATTGGACCTGCATTTTAGGAAAATCACTTTAATGACTGAATGGAAAATGGGGAGTGGGGAGAGATTTGAGGCAAGCAGACTCACCAGCAGCCTATGGCAGTGATCAAGGCATGACAAGATGAGGGCCTGCAGTGGAATGGTGGCAATGTCAGAGGAGGGGAGGGGGCTCATTTGAGGGGCCTAGCAAGGTTGAAATTGACAGACCATAGCCATAGCTTGGACATTAGAGGTGAGAGAGAGGAATCCAGGATGATTCCTAGGGTTGGAGTTTGGAATGTTGGTGTTGCCTTCTATAGTAAGAGGGAAGATAGGATTGGGGGTAAGGAGGGTTTGGGGTAAAGATGAAAAGTTTTGTTTTTGACATAATGAGTTTAAGGTGTCTACAGGATATGCAGTTTAAGATGTCTGAAAGGCAGTTGGAGATGAGCAGTTTGGGCAGGACAAGGAGATCTAAGAACTGTCAGCTTAGAGGTGGTAATTAAGTCCTTGAGAACTGAGGAGATCACCAGGTGAGGTAATATAGTAGGAGAAGAGAAGAGGACCCAGGAGAGAAGCCTGAGGGGCACCTAAGGCGCCTAGGCATGACTTAGAGAAGGATCCAGCAAAGGAGGCTGAAAAGGGGTGGTCAGAGGAGGAGAACCAGGAGAGAGTGGAGTCCCCAAAACCTGGAGAGAAGAAATTATCAAGGAGAAGAGAGGGATCAACAGCATCAAAGGTTAAGGAGAGTTAGAACTGAGAAAAGGCCCTTGGATTGGGCCACTAGGAGATCATCAGTAACTTTGGAGAGGACTACAAGGTATTAGTAGGAGAGTGAGAGAAGAGAAGTGAAGGCACCTGTTGTAGATGGTCTTTTGGAAGAGTTTAGCTACAAAGAGCAGAAAAGAAATAAGACAATCATTAGGATGAAAAGATCAAGTGAGGATGTTTTCAGGATAGGAGAAAGATGACCATGTTTGTAGGCAGGAGGTAATAAGACAGTAGAGAGGGAGAGATTGAAGATAAGTAACAAAATGGGGATGACAGAGGGGGTAATATGTTGGAGGAGGCCTGATAGAAGGGGATCACTTGAGCAAGTAGAGGGCTTGAGATCAAAGAGTGTTAGAGCCCAACAGGGATCTAGGGAACATCTAGTGAAACTCCCTCTTCCAGAGAGGGGCCCTAAGAACAGAATGGGGAAGGAATTTTCCCAAAGTCACCCAGCTAGTCAATAGAAGAACCAAGGTTTCAACAAGGTCCTCTGATTCCAAATACATTTCTGTTTTCCCAATGACTAAGGTCTCCTTATTGACTTCGACATGGTCAGGCCTACAAGGGACATTAGTGGTAAGTTTGTCCAGGCCCTTCATCTTACAGATGAGGAAACTGAGGCCCAGAGAGCAGAAGTAAATTGCTCAAAGTCCCACAGTCAGTATGTGATAAAAGCAGGCCTAGAACCCAGGTTTCCTCTGATATGCTTCTGTCTTCTGCAGTCCAATCTTGGTATAATTCCTCTCTCCTCAGCTAATGGCTGTTCCTGCTTTCTATTTGAACAGATTCAGTCCCAAAGCAAACTTGAAGGTGAACCTGGGCAGGCACCTGGCTCATTTCTAATTTCACTCTGACCATCTGTGAACTGAGGGATTTGGTATAGGTGATCCTTTCTGCCTCTGACATGGGGATTCAGTTACAAACTAGATTAAATTGTTTAAATCTCACCCCAGTGAGATCCTTTCCTGAGAAGTGATCAAATGCCATAAAATTTATATAATGCCTTGAAAATCTATAGCTGAAAGGGCCCTCAGAGGACACCAGGTCAAGCCCCTTCAATTTGTAGCTATGTCTAAGGCCCATGGAGGGTAAAGGGACTTCCCAAGGTCCCACAGGCAGTAATCCTCAGGGGAAGGATTTGAACATAGGTCCTCTGACTGGACAGTTTATTTCTACTAGAACAATTTAGAGGGGAGGACATTACAATTCAGACAGGAAAAGGTCTTACACAAGGTCACACAAGTCTTCCAGAGCCAGACCTCAGGCTTTGGACACTAAGTGCAATGATTGTTCCATTATGCTGGACACCCTGATTGTCACAGGCTCAGCACTGGAAGGGATCTCAAGGGCATCTGAGCTAATTCAGCTCCCAACATAAATCCCCTTTCCAATATCCCCAGCAAGTCATCCTCCAGCCTCCAGGGAGAGACTCCGACCCAGTTCTCCCAACTAAGACTGCTCTCTTGTCCACACCATGCTGTTTCTCAAGATGAATCCAAGAAATAGAAACTGCATAGGGTTTGTGAACTGCATGTGAACTGCATGACTGGTTTGTGAACAAGCTAGTAGAGATGCCACTTCTGACACTCCTCTGTATAACACACCAGCTCAGATGAGGAGCTGATTTTTAATGAGAAAGATGGGAATTCAAAGATGTAATTTGGCAGGCAGGGTTAAGTGTTTGTCAGAGACTTGAGTAAACAAGGAAAAAACACAGGACTATATCGAGGGGATCTGAAGGAAGGAGAGACATAGGTCAAAGTCTAGGAAAAAGGTGGGGCTAAAGGAGAAGCACTGGGCAGACTGTCCCCTTCTTAGTGATGTGCTAACAGCTTTTTCCAAAGTCCAACGGTAAAAGCAAGATGAATGACTAGGGAGAAAACAGACTTTTCTCTTCCTGATAGTATGAATTCTCTCCTCCTTTCTGACTGAGGAGCCTAGAAGATCATTGGTATTCAGTTTGGTTATTCAAGGTGAGTCACAGAGCCTTCAAAAGGAGGTCCCTGTCTAAGGTCAGGGTGGGCCAGGGAGCCCTTTGGTGGAAGGTGCTTTGTTCCAAAGGGCTTGAGCTAATTTTCATGGTGCTCACTTTTGTCTGGGCTGTAGCCCTGTCTCGGAAACTTGGGAAGTGCATCTGGTCCGTAGTTAATCAGCCTCCTCTGAGCACAATGTCTAAGAGGCAGCTCAATTGTGAGAGGAAGCTGGGAGGCAGCCTGGCCTATGGGATAGAGGTCTAGTCTTGGATCCAAGAGTCCTGGGGTCATGTCCTGGCTCTGCTTCTTAGGAGCTGTGTGACCTTGGGGTTACTGTTTTTTCCTCTTTGTGCCTCTCTTACTTTAAAAAGCAGTTGGTTTGCACATGAAGGTGCCCTACATTGTAACTGGAAAGGATGCTGTTCTTCAGTTGTATCCAACTCTTTGTGACCCTATTTGTTTTTTGTTTTTGTTGTTGGCCTTTTTTTTTTAAAGATCCTAGGATCATTTGCCATTTCCTTCTGCAATTCATTATACAAATGAAGAAACTAAAGCCAATAGAGTTAAATGACTTGCCCAGGGTCACACAGCTATTAAATGCCTAAGGCCAGATTTGAACTCATGATGATGAGTCTTCCTGACTCCAGTACTAGCACTCTATCTACTCTGTCACCAGTGGCAAAGGGTTATTTCCTACCTTCTTTGTTTCCCTTCCATGGAGGCAGCCATATGGTACAGTGGATAGAGTGCAAGGCCTGGAGGCAGGAAGGCACAAATTCCAATCTGACCTCTGGAAGGACACAAGATTATTGTAGGGAGGCAGACTACCTTGACAGCTTTGTCAAATACAAGGCCAAATGTAAGGGAGCCTATCTATTCTTACCTCGTATGCCAAGTGTAGGGAAGTAGATCTTCTCAGATACCTGAAGAAAGAGGGGCCTGTTGCCAGCTTGGTCATACAATACGCTCATTAGGGTTTGTTAGGCTAATTGGGTTGTTTGGGGGAATATACTCATGAGTCCCAGTCCTTGGCAGCATTAAGACAAAATGATGTGATTCATGCCTGCACCAATCTCAGGTCAGGTTAGCTTTATATAGAAACAAAATAAAGAATGCCTAGAGACAAGGGAGCCCAGGGTCCTCTACAAGTTTTCCCATGGGATAGTTAAGCTTCTTTTGCTGTTTACATTTTCTCAAGGAAATTTACATTCTCTGTGAGACTCAGGGTCAAGTTCCTAGGCTCTGGCCTTGCCCATACTGTTGAGGTTCAGGGCACCCCAAAATACAGGGTTGCAAAGAGGTCTCGAAAGTATTCACTTAGACTGTCTCCCAATGAAGTAAAGGTATTTGTTGTGGATAACACACACACCAAACAGGCTCCTCCACCTCTTAAGGGAGATGCAGCTTAAGGTAGACCCCCAGATTAAGGGAGTGTGGCAGCCCTTTAAGGGAGGCAGCCTTCCAAGGGAAAGGGAGCCCCGAAAGGAAGATGGCCACTAAAGGAGTAAGTCTCCTGCTAAAGGGAGATGCCCAATTAAGGTGGGGATGCCTGCTAAAGGGAGACTCCTGTTGATGTTTAGGGTCTAGGGGTGCTTGAGACACCAAAATATTAACACCCAGGTTGCTGCAGAATGAATTCAACTCAAGTCTTCTCTCAAAGTAAAGCAAAGTTTATTAAAGATTCACCATAATGGGCAGACTCTTAAGAAGCTTAAATATCTGTGACTTGTACTGGACAAACAGGCCAGAATAATCTGACACAAAGTAAATGTGGACTAGATTACTCTCAACTCCTTCTTGAAGGCAAGATAGATCTTATATACAGAAAGATTGTGAGAGGATTGGGCGGGGAGGGGTCTAGAGGAGGAGTCTGGGGAGGGTCTTTGATGGAACTGAGGTCAGACTCCAGTAATGGGATTAAAGGAGGGAAGTAGCTGAAGGCTACCTGCAGAGGACAGACAATGAAAGGCTAGGCTAGTTTAAGGGTAAAAGGGTTGAGTATAGATAAGTTGATAGGATCAAGGGTGAGAAGTAGCTGAACAATGGAGGACTAGGATAGGTTAAGAGTAACAAAGATTTGGTCCTAGCAATAATGAAAGATTTATGACCTCAGGCAAATGCCTCATCAAGTGGGAAGATTAAAAGTTCAAGGGGTTTCCCAGAGCCTGTACCCCCTTATTCCCTTCTGAAACAAATGGGACCAAAATTCCTTTGGGGTAAAAGGCAAAGGTTTCAGCTTGTGAAAGTGTTTCCTGCTGGCAAGGGGCATAGAGCTGTCCCTGACTCTTTGGGTCCCTTTCAAGGGGGTCAGACTTCACATTCAAGGGGGTCAGACTTCAGAACCTGATTGATGTCAGGTCCATTGAGTTGGAGACCTTGGATTCAGTCAAAGATTGGTATTGAATGGTCATCTGGAGGTTGATGGCTTGATCCCTGGAGGAGACAAACCTGGCAAGCAGGCTAAGCAAAGGAAGACCAATCAGGAACAAAAAAGTATAGAGAAAAGACAATTTTCCTGGTTGGAATTAAAGATGACTATGGCAAGGCCAAAACATAAAGGGGCAAGTTTGATAGGGAAGTTTTTTGCTGTCAGATATCCCCATCCTTCTGAATTGCTCCATGTACATGAAGCACATGGAAAGCAATAGCAGTCACAGAGTCTCACTATTTTGAAAAATAGGCAACAACTCCCAAAGCCTGTCTTGTCCTTTCATCAGTATACACAGTGAAAGGTTTTTCTAGATTGGGTAGAGCTAATACTGGAGTAGTGATCAATTTAGCTTTCAAAGTCTCAAAAGCTTGGGGGTGGCCAGGTAGCACAGCAAGTAAGAGCACCGGCTCCAGTGTTGAGAAGACCTGGAGATCGAATCCCGGGCTCAGCCACTTAGCACCCACCCAGAAACACCTGGCCGTGTAACCTTGAGCAAGTTACTTAACCCCAATTGCTTAGGGGTGGCCAGGTGGCTCAGCGAGTAAGAGCACCGGTTCCAGTGTTGGGATGACCTGGATCAAATCCGGGCTCAGATACTCAGCACCACACTCAGAAATAACTGGCCATGTAACCTTGAGCAAGTTACTTAACCCCGATTGCTTTAAAAAAAAAAAGTCTCAAAAGCTTTAGCTTGGTTGGGGCCCCACTGTAGAGGGAGTGAGCGTGGGCCTTGAGTAGCAATTAATGGTTGTAGTCCCTCCTAGGTCTTGGGCTCAATTGAATGGCGACAGCTATGGCAGCACACAAAGGCTGGGGTGGCAGAAGTAGCTCACCCAGGAATTCCCTGATCCCAAACAATTGACTCAGCTATCTCCCACACTTCTGGGGTAACATGGGGAAAGGCTTAACTAGAGAAAATTGGCTTCTCAATTTCACCAGCAGGTCCCTTCCCAACAAGGGGGAAGAACAAGAGGAGATAATAAGGAAGGAGTGTTCAAACAACAGATCCTCAAATAGACAAGGAAGGGAGTATGTCTCAGACATCCCTTAGTTTTCCCTTTGATGCCCAAGGAGCCAGTAGGGCCAAAGTAACTGGTTAAAACAGAGAACTTAGTCATAATGAAGTGAGTAACCTTACTTTCTACCTTGATGTTTGCCCAGGGCTCAGTGAGATTTATGGAGAAAGTGGGAGCCCTGCCAATTCCAGGCTTCTCTGTCATTCCAAGTCTTGAGAAGACTGGAGGACAGGGTACTGGTGGGCAGCTTGACCTCTTTTTCAACCTTGGAGACAATCCTTCCTCAAATGTCCCTCCTGGTCACATGGGCACAATTTTAGAGACATCAGCTCCTGGGGCTCCCTCTGGGTTCAGGGGAGGTGCCCTGGAGGGGCACTCCTTTGACCAATGACCCTGTTTGTGGCATCGATAGCAGGTTTTCCCATTACCCAGGTGTCTTGGCTTCCTCCAAGGGGGTACCCTGAAGAGGCTTTTCCTGGCCATGGCAACAGCTAAGAATTGAGCATGTTCTCTGTCTCTGGTTCATTCCCTTTGTTCTCTCTCCTCTGCTGCAACTAGGTCTCTGTTGTTAAAGTCTCCAAAGGCCATCTCCAGTAATTGGACCTGAGGCATTTGGGGCCTCATTGTTAATTTCTGCAGTTTCCTCCTAATATCTGAGGAAGACTGATTAATGAAGTACATGTTAGGGATTGTTGCCCCTTCTATAGAGTCAGGATCTAAATTTGTATACTTTTTAATAGCTTCTATCAGCTGGTCTTGGAAAAGGTCAGGGTTATCCTTTTCTCTGAGTAATTTCCCTAATGTTCTGAAAATTTATTTGCTTTTGAAATGCAGTTCTTAGGCCTTCTAACAGGCAAAGTACCATATGGTCTCTTTTTCCCCTCTCCTCACTTCTTTGATAATTCCATTCTGGGTCACTAGTGGGAACAGCAGCTATTCCTGGGGAATATTTTGGGGGGTCATTGCTAGCCAAATGATCCTCAAATTTTTGGGTGTGTCCCCAATTCTCCTCTCTCCTTAGTGGAACAACAGGTAGAAAAGAGTATATGCAAATCACCCCAAGAAGCTTGAATTGTAGGCATATGTCTCTAAAGCCCTCAGTAAACTTAGTTAGGTTTTCAGAGTATCTCCCCAGTTTCTCCTTAACTTGAATGAGATCCAAACTGTAGAATGGAACATGCACTCTAATTGTCCCACTGGGTGAAACAGGCAATTCCTTTAGAGGAAAAAGCCCTGAAGGCTCTGTGGGGACAAGGACTTGGAAAGGGAAATAAGAAGTCCCATTTCTTGTGAGGGAGGGCCTGGGGGGTACTGATTGAACTGGATTAGACTGCAATGCCCAGGGATTCGACTGGCAAGGGAGAAGGTCAGCTGGCACATGAGGAGGGGAAGGGGTCAGAGAAGGAGATAGCCCAAAGACCGAAGGGAGAGGGAGGTAGGGTCTGTGGCCTGAGTGGGTAACACCTCAGGGGGAGGGGCCGCAGAGGGAGGCACCTCAACAAGACTGGTGGCTGGGAACTGAGCAGGGGCACCTCAGGGGGAAGGGGCCATGGTGGGAGATACAGGGTAGGATCTGTGAAGGAGGCAGGAAATGATGGGTCTTGGGCTAGAGGAAAAGGGAAGGGAAACCAAGGTGAAAAGGATTGATGAGCAGCAGGAGGGTCTGGAACAGCTGCCTTAGTGAGACCCATGGCTGGGGCCTGAGTAGGAGTCACAGAGCGGGGGAGGGCTGAGGCCAAAGCCCTGGGGGCCATAGGAAGGGGATTGTTTAATTGACCACCGCTTCCCCTTTGTGGGGCTCTAGCTTCAAGCATCTTACAATCTTTCCTGAGAACCAGGTTCTGAGAGATCTCTGCAAAGGCCATTTTCCTTTTATCCATTTTCCTTCTTAGCGACAGTATAATTCTAACTGCAAGAAAGTATTATCTTTTAAAGTCCCCCAAACCAAGGCCAAACAGTATTGCAAAAGAACACCAGCATTTTCTTTCTAAGTTCTTTAGAGAAACTAAATTTTTCCTTATGTTGTAAAAGGCAAACTTTTAGGAACTAAAAAGGATTGATCCATTGTAGGCACAGGGCCTGGAAGTCCCTTCCTCCATAAAGAAAAATCTGGGAGTAAACCTTGAAAAACAAACAAAACAAAACAAGACCAAAGAAACCCCACAAAAAAATACCTGAAGTTTTCCCAATTCTCTAGCACTGAGAGAATTGAAAGAATTGGGCTTACGCTTTCGAATGGGGCATCTGTCCTAGTCCTCCATGTTTTAGAAGCTGTGCCCAGGTCTGTCGCCTACAACGTAACCACTGGACTATGAACCTGGGAGCATCAGGCTGAGTACAAGACAGCCTCCTAGCTGTCTGACCTAATGGGACCTGAGACATCCGGCTCAAAAAGCACCTCCAAGGTACTTGGAGAGTGAGAAGGGATAGGATAGGGAGATGGAGAGGCTTACTTACCTTCCAGTCCTGGCTGGAGAAAACTTGAAATTAGCAGTGTTTCCTGGTCAGAGAACCACAAAATGTTGATGTTTAGGATTTTAGGGGTGCTCGAGACACCAAAATATCAACACCCAGGGTCCTGCAGAATGAATTCAACTCAAGTCTTCTCTCAGCCTAAGTAAAGCAAAGTTTATTAAAGATTCATTATAATGGGTAGACTCTTAAGAAGTCTTAACATCTGTGACACTTGTATTGGACAAGCAGGCCATAATAATCTGACACAGAGTGAATCTAGACTAGATTACTCTCAGCTCCTTCATGGAGGCAAGATGGATCTTATATACAGAAAGATTGTGGGAAGATTTAGGAGGGTCTAGAGGAGAAGTTTGGGGAGGATCTTGAGGAGGAGTCTAAGGAGGATCTTTTTTTCTTAAAGCAATTGGGGTTAAGTGACTTGCTCAAGGTTACACAGCCAGTTATTTTGTGTGGGTGCCAAGTATCTGAGGCCAGAATCGATCCCAGGTCTCCCGACACAGGGCTGGCACTCTTACTCACTGTGCCACCTGGCTGCCCCTAAGGAGGATCTTTGATGGAACTGAGGTCAGACTCCAGTAATGAGATTAAAGGTGGGAAGTAGTTGAAGGCTACCTGGAGATGACAGACAATGAAAGGCTAGTCTAGTTTAAGGATAACAGGTTTGGGTATAGATATTTTGATAGGATCAAGGGTGGGAAGTAGTTGGATAATGGAGGGCTAGGCTAGGTTAAGAATGACAGATTTGGGCCTAGAAATAATGAAAGGCTTATGGTCTCAGGCAAATGCCTCATCAAATGGGAATATTCAATCACAATTCAAGGGATTTCCCAGATCCTGTACCTTATCAACTCCCACTAGCCAGGAGAGGCTAGGGATTCTTAGAAAGGAAAACCTTCAGTAGTTGGGGAGATGATGTAACCCAGACAGTAGTTCAGAGCTTCTCACAATATTATTCCACTGTTCAGCCCATGGGGGATGGGTCCTACTTAGGTTCTGTATTTCATTGATCAACCTACTTGAATCTCTGTCTCCTAAAGTGCCTACAAGTGGTACTGAAGAAAATGGACTTATAGCTTTTCTATTTGAATCTCATCAATTGGCTTTTGTTTTGTTTTTGTTTTTGTAAAGACACAGAAGTGAGTTGCCATTTCCTTCTACAATTCATTATACAAATGAGGAAACTGAAGCCAATAGAGTTAAATGACTTGCCCAGGGTCACATAGCTATTAAATATCTGAGGTCAGATACTTACTAGCTGTATAGTAATAATAGCACTGTTTCCCAGAGTCCATGTGAGGATCAAACAAAATAATTGTAAAGCACATAAACAGAGTACCTAATACATAATAAGGCATAATAAATTATCATTTTCAATCTTCCTTTCCTCCTTCCCTACCTACTTCCTTCTTTTTCTTCTTTCCTTCCTTTTTTTCCTTTCTGCTCATCTTCCCAATTCTCCTTCCCTGGGTTGTTGTGAGGCCAAAGCTATGTAGTCCTGAGAGAAGTAAAGAAATGGGCTCCTGAGAAAAGACAAACCAGAGCTCTCCTCTCTGACCCACCATCACTGACCATTGTCTCTGTCCTTCCATGGGAAGGTCCTTGCCCTCTTAGACCTCTGAAACATGCTGTTCCTATTCAGAGTGGCCTACAATCCATTTTTATTTATTCTACCAGTCCCCACCTCCTTCCCTTTACCATCTTGTCTTTATTGTTAGATAGTTCATCCATACTGTGTCCTCTGACCTGGAATGTTTTACCCTTTTTCCTACTGCTGCTCCACTCCTTCCCCTTCCCATTGCAGTTCCAGCTGCCTCCCTGCCCCTTTTCCACCCTTCCCTCTCCCTGGAGCTTTAACTGATTCTCCTGCCCTCCCTCTTATAGCTCCAGGCTGGAGGATCTCCCCCCTCCTTCCCTGCCTGTTTTGGGGTAGGGGTGGGACTGGGTTACTTAGACATGGTCCTTGGGGCTTTTTGGGGTCCAGGTCAATGGGACCCCATCAATGGCACAATCCTTTATTTTCTATTGATTGACCCCCTACCCCACTCAGGAGTTTTTCCTCATCTTTAGCTCTTCCTTAACCTATTCTACCAGGGGAAGTCTTCATATGTTTGGGGAAGACACACCCCTAACTCACTAAGTATCTGAGAACCCTTGGTTACACTCAACATGTTTTGGTGAAATGGTTTACTTCTGTGTGGCCCCTGTGCATGCTACAACTTCTTGGAATGACAGCTGAGAATTGGGTGGATCAGGTGGACACCAGAGATGGAAAGAAGCCCTGAAAGGGGCTTGGCAGCCCTCCCACCAGAGGTACTAGTTTTCCCTGAACACATCCCCCCATACACCAGCCTTCTACTGTAATCCTTTCAACTGCCTCATCCAAACATTTCAGATGCTAGGAGGCTAATTGTGCAATATTGGTTTTTTTAACTTGATTGAATTTACTTTCTTTTTTTTTTCTTTTTCAATTAGTATATAATTTCTTTGATTTCATCTTCTGGAATTAACTTATTGAAATTCTTTATGTCTCATACTTTAACCTGAACATTAATCCATTTGATTTGTTGTCAATCTTGTTGTCATATAGTTGAGCAAAATCATTTCTAAAAAAGTTATTTCCTCTTCATTTATTAAAACTTTTCTTTTTTAAATTTTGATTCCTGTAAATTAGTTCTGCTCTCTGTTTAAAAACAAACAAAACACTACATTCTAGATTATAGAATTTCCTGAATTCTGTAGCCTCCCAAAAGTTTCTTGTCTCATTTTTGTCATTTTCTTTGAATATATTCTATTATTTTTTATGACCCATCAATTCTTTTGTATTAAATTACTTCATCTTTAAATTACTTCCTTCTTTAAAGAGCTCATTAATTTTAATTTTAATTCCACTGTGGTCAGTTAATCATAAGTTTAAAATTTTTATTTTCCTATATTTAAGTATACAATCTAATGCCCTACATATGGTTAATTTCTATGAAGATGCCATTCATAGCTGTGACATATGTAACCTTCATCACATTCCAACTCAGTAATTATGAGAGATCTAAGGTTTCTCACCTTCTATAGATTTATTCAAGCTATTAACTTCCATCTTTTGGTTGATTAATATTTTTTGAATGACTGAATAAAGTGAAACCTATGCCACGAGCACCACAGCTACCAAGGAATCAGTTTGGGTTTTAGAGAAGTCCCACCCCCAGCTTTTCTAGAAAATCCTTCACCCAACAGTGTTGCCCACAGAAAAGGGAATTGTATTCTGTATTCATCAATCAATTATCATGCATTTACTGGGCTTCTGTGGTCTTAGATCTGTTCCTAGTTACTCTGTGTAGAGGAAGAAATGGGAGACATAGTCCATACCCTCAAAGCACATGGACTTTGCTTAGTGATACTGATAATGAGGGTGTAAGTAAAGCCAAGTTGGGGCAGTTAGGTGACTCAGTGAATAGAGCTCTGGCCCTGGAGTCAGGAGGACATGAGTTCAAATTTGGTCTCAGACACTCAACTAGCTATGTGACACTGGGCAAGTCATTTGACCCTATTTGCCTCAGTTCTTCATATGTAAAATGAGCTGGAGAAGGACAAGGCAAAGCACTTCAATATCTTTGCTAAGAAAACCCCAAAAAGGGTCACAAAGAATCAGGCTGGACATACTTGAAGTAACTCAACAACAACACTATGTGTCAGACACCTAAGCTAAGCACAGGAGTTACCATGGAAAAAAAAAGCAAACTGCAGTCCCAACTTTTAAGGAATTTAACATCTAATTAGAAAGATAACACAGGAACCTTTATGCAAAAGAAGATATATGAAGGATAAATTGGAGAGAATATTAAGAGAGAAGATAGTAGCCTTAAGGGGAATCAGGAAAGACTTCTTGCAGAAGGTGAGATCTGAACTGGATCTGAAGGTGGCCAGGAAAGCCAAGATAGAGATGAAGAGGGAGAAATCCAGGTATGTTGGGCAGCCAGTGAAAATGCCCTGAGTGGAGAGGTAGAGTGTATTGAGAAACAGCAAGGAAGCCAGTGTCACTAGGTGCAGAATATATGGGGAGGAGGAAGGTTTAAGAAGACCAGAAAAGTAGGAGAGAGTCAGGTTCTGAAGGGCTTTTGACACTAGGAAGATTTTTATTTGATCCTGGAGGTGAGAGGGAGCCAAGGCATTTTACTAAAATTAAGCTTGGCGTGGTCACACCTGAACTATAGGTATGGAGGCTGTGATAGTAATGGAATATAAAGATTCCCCTGTATTGGCTTGGTTTTCAAACTGATTGGACTTGTTGATGTGAAAAGAAAGTCTTGAACTGGGAGGAGCTGGTGACGTAGATTTGGAGAGACAAGAGAGAGGCAGAAGAACTTTTTGGAAGCAGCACCTTCGTGGAGGCAGAGAGAGACTGAGAGGATTGCTGAGGGCCACTTTGAATCGCCCTGGACTTTTGAGACCTGCCCCTGGAGCTGCCAAGGACTGAGGAGACATGGCTGTTTTGCTGATACTTTGTCTGTCTGTTTTGATGTTGTTTTGCCAGATTTGTCCACTGGTGAAAGACAGTCCTGTTGAAGAAGTCCTGGAACCTGGCTACTGGCTAAGAGCTCCTGAGACTGTCCTGCAGACAGAGAGTGAATACTGTCCACTGGTGAAGGACAGTGCTGTTGTTGCAGGGGTCTGGGAACCTTTCTGTTGGTTCAGAGCTACTGAGACTGTCCTGCAGACAGAGAGTGAATACTGTCCACTGGTGAAGGACAGTGCTGTTGTTGCAGGGGTCTGGGAACCTTTCTGTTGGTTCTGAGCTAATGAGACTGTCCTGCAGACAGAGAGTGAACACTGTCCACTGGTGAAGGACAGTGCTATTGTTGCAGGGGTCTGGGAACCTTTCTGTTGGTTCAGAAGCCCTGAAGAAGGATTTTCTTGTTGTATGTTTACAGAAATCCTGGTAGAGGGTTTTGCTAATGTTTTCAGGGGTTCTAGGATTGTTGTGCAGACAGAGGATGAATTAATGAAGAGACTGGCAATGTATCTTGTGGCCTTGCTAAGCCTTGTCTCCCCAGGAACTAAGATTGCTGAGAACTTGCCTCGTGTCAAGATGAAGAAAAGACCTCCATTTCGGTATTAAGTGCTGTGCTTAAACTTGATGTAACTCTGGGGTAGATTCAATTGTGATCCAGGGGTGGGGAATTTTTTACCTTTTTGTGTTCTATGGTTGAACAAATGAATGTACTGCTTATGTTTGGAAACTAATCTCCATTTGAGAAGAGGGGTTTTGTGATGGACTAAATGAAGGTACAGCCTAGGGGTGGAGTAGTATTTAGAACAGGGACTTTGTAATTGATTGAATGAATGGAAGGTCCTGGGGTGGGGTAGTACTTACTTGGAGATTATTTAATCACACTTAGTAAATGCTGTATTTTCAACGATGTCATGTTTTGATCTTCTCTGTTCTTGGTTTGTCACTGAGTAAAATGGAGAGCACCTATGTTGGTATTCTGAACCTTGGGAAGTTGCCTTTCCTTGGCATTACATTACAGAGGCTGAAACAAATATGTGGTATATGGAGACCAACCTGATCTGCAGAACTGTATGAGGAAGGGAGGACGAGGGGGGATGGACGCAAGCTGGACCACAGTGTCTATGCCCTTTAATGTGTGCTTGCCCAGACTTGGAGACAACACTTCTGAATCCTGGGCTCATGGGTCAGTGGCAAGTATTTTCAGGCTCTGTTATCCTGATCTTCACCACCAACATCCTTTACTTGTTCTTAGTGTCTCCCTGGATGTGTTCCTCTCAGTCGTGGTCTGGAGCATAAAATGAAACCACTGGCCAGCTGCCTACAGCTTCCTTTATACCTCATATACATCATCCTTGAGCTTTCTTGTAGTCCTAGCTCAGGTAAGTCTACTTTGGTCTCTGTTAGTGTGGTTTTCATATATCACTACCACTGATATCTCAAGATATCAAGTTCAAGAAACAGATTCACACATACAGACACATATGTATAGAGATATATATATTATACATACATGTACATATTAAAAGGCAGGAACTTGGATGCCACCTGATTCAACTAACTTTGTTTCTTACTCCCTAGACTTACCCATTTGCATGTCTATCAAAGAAAATCTTGGGAATTAGTGGGACTTTGAACCCCAGAATCCTCCCACAGATCTGGTGAAGATTGTTGACCAATAGGTTTCCAAAATTGGTTTGGGGATATAAACTTAGAAACCATGGAACTGATGGGAATCCTGAGGAATTTTGTAACTACAAGCAACCTCATTCTGTGGGACCAGAGCTCCTGAACCAATACATTTAGCCAGGCGATAAACAAAATCCATCAGAATGTTACAAACTATGATTGGCCATTTTTTTTATTCCAGTGCTTCCTGGAGATGCTTGGTTAAAGAAAAGTATCAGACAAGGGGATAGAAAATCACTCAGAACTTCAGTGAAATAGTCACTTAAGAGTCTGTGTCCTGAATCCCATTTTGGATTCCTACTCCCACTCCCCCCAAATCCCAAAAAACTATCCAGTACTTGTTTGGAGGTTAGGACCTAAAGACTAAGGACCTAAAGACTACTACTAAGATCAGAACTTTGAATGGAACTGAAACAAATCTAGAGCCAAGAGTTAACAGTATCAGAGCATCTGTATTTCTGCCTCTGTAAGGCAAATCTGCCAGCAAGAGTATTGATCATTTATGGCCAGCAGACATCTCCCTGGTCTCCCAAATGGGCAGTGTACAGAGTAAGAGTCACAAAGCTTACAGCTGGGATGGCCCTTATACATCATTTGGTCCAATCCCCAACCCCCATTTTATAAGTAGGACAACTGAGGCTTGGGCTGGTCAGAATTTGTTTAACATGACACAGGAGAAGCAGGACCTGAATCCAAACGTTCTGACGTCTAGTTCAGAACTTCCCAGAACTCTGCTTCCCAAGGCTTGTGGGACTTCTGTGACTTCTATCCTATCCAGAGGAAGAAGAGGTAGTAAGCGCTGTCTCAAAGTCTGATGTCTGGGCAGATTTCCTTCAGCTGCTCAACAAATTACTTTCCAAACTCTCTCTCTTCCCCAATAAGGAGACCAACATGTGCTAGTGATCAGGACAATCATTGGGCCAGAAGGAAAACCTCTGCTGGGGAAGGAAAAGAAAGACTGAAAAGGGTGGAGCAAAACCTCATGCCAAGCTAGGTCAGGAAGCAGAGCTTTGCAGGGAAATGCCACATATAATGTACTTAGGAAGGCAGGAACCTGAATGGAAGCTTCAGATAGAAAGATCTGCCAGGGTTACAGGAGGCACAAGACCAGCAGCATCAGTAAAATGTGTGTCTGATGCAATCTGCATCCCAGCAGCTCTGCCTTTTAGTCCCAGCATTGACGATTGTCCCCTCCCGGCTCCTCTCCATACTAAGATCTGCCCTCTTGACATGTGTGTGAGGGAGATTTTGAGAACAAATGCCCTCCACGGATGCGAGAGTTCCATCATTTCTGATCCAGACCCACCTAAAAAATAGGAAAGGTAGAATGTGTCATCAAGGGCACTGCTATTTTTAACCTTCTGACAGAGGTAAAAAAAAGTCCAGATTTTTTTGTGAACTCTATAGCAAAGACCTTCAAGGAGATTTTCTGAAGTGGCACATACTTTTTAAAACTGGAAAAGGCCTCAGAAATGATTTAATTCAATCCTCTTATTTTATTGAAAAAAAAAAAAACAGAGACCCAGAGAGGTCTAGTGACTTGTCCAAGGTCACACAGCTAGTCACTAGCAGAGCTAATATTTAAAGTCAAGTCCTTTCCTTGCAGGTCCAGTCAACCAGGATACCATCACTACAGTAATGCCCAGGAAGTTCCCCACATTTCCATGGTCATACTCCCTCCCCCAATGAGTTTCACTGCTCTCTCACACAGGGGTCTCCCACAGCTCTCTGACTCAGCCTCCTTCTAAAACTTTCTGTCTCTCTCTCTCTCTGTCTCTGTCTCTCTGTCTCTGTCTCTCTCCCTCTCTCTGTCTCTGTCTCTCTCTCTGTCTCTGTGTCTCTCTCTCTGTCTCTGTCTGTCTCTCTCTCTCTGTCTCCGTCTCTGTCTCTGTCTCTTTGTCTCTCTGTCTCTCTCTCTCTGTCTCTGTCTCTGTCTCTCTGTGTCTCTCTCTGTGTCTCTGTCTCTGTCTCCCTCCCT
>NW_027187296.1:6536251-6621015 GCF_028583685.1 Petaurus breviceps papuanus | reverse complement strand
TCTCTCTCTCTCTCTCTCTCTCTCTCTCTCTCTCTGTCTCCGTCTCTCTCTCTCCGTCTCTGTCTCTGTCTCTTTGTCTCTCTCTGTCTCTCTGTCTCTCTCTGTCTCTCTCTCTGTCTCTCTGTCTCTCTCATGCTCAAGTCCAAAACCAGCCCAGAAGCCTGGGCTTCCTCTTCTGTAGGAAGTTATCTATAGGCAGTCTCAAGGGTGTGTCAGAGGCGGGTCCAAGGCCTTCCTGCCTCTACCCCCGAACTTTCAGCTCCCAATCAGCTGCCCTGGCTCCCTGAATATACAAGGGAGTAAAGGGGTAGAATGTCTTGTCTCCATCTCTCAGACATATCACACTGTGGAAAGTGATTTCCCCAGCTGGGGTAGGGGAGAGTGGGGCTCAAAGCAGATCATCTGAGCAGGAACACATTCAGCTTCGTGGTCCTGGGCTGCCCTGACCCTGCTCTGGAGGCCATGTTAGCTCCACCACCACAGTGATCTCTGATTCTCTTCTGTTTTGTCCTTGGTTCTCCACACAGGAACATTCTCAGTTGTTGGCCCTCTGGTCCAGCCCACACTGGCCTGGGTGGGGGAAGATCTCCTGCTCCCCTGTCACCTCTCCCCTGAGATGGATGCTAGGGGAATGACTGTGAAATGGGTCAGAGGTTCCCTGGTTGTACACTTGTACCACCTGGGGCAGGAGGTGGAGGACGTCCAGGCCCCTTTATTCCGAGGGAGGACAAAGATGCTGAGACAGGACATGGCCAAGGGGAAGGTGACTGTGATCATCCACCAGGTCCAGCTCTCTGATGCTGGCCAGTACACATGCTGTTTCCAGGCTGGCACCTTTTACAATGAAACCAGCTTTGACCTTCAGGTATCAGGTATGTCCCACCTGGGTCATGGGTTCTCTAGAGCTGGAAGGGTTGTTCAGACGTTGGCAGTGGCACAGATCTTTAGAGTGTGTAAAGTACTTTCTATACATTGTCTCATAACTGTCTTGTGAGTTAGTGTTTCTGTCACAGTGACCACCACCACCCACACCCTAAACATGTTTCTGAAGGATCACAGGGCCTAAATTGGAGAGAGCAATAGAATTCTTCCTTCCCCAGCTCAGTTCATGGTACCTGTGCTGTGGGTAAATAGAACTTTTTACCTTCTCAGGACACAGCTGGAAGGAGAGAGAGACAGGAGGGGAGAGACAGAGATAGAGAGAGAAACAGAGAGAGACAGAGACAGAGAGACAGAGAATGAATCCTAATCTGGTACTTCTGAAGTCAACAGCCAATTTCTTTTATGCATGCAGCCAATAGAAAGAGGCTAACCCCACCCAAGCAGTAAGGAAACCCACAGTCTCAGGTCCCTGGAATGTCCCACATGAGACCCTCCATGTTAGGCCAGTTTGACAGGCACAAAGCAAAGCCCCCTTATGTTCACCCCTCCATTTCAAATATTTGATCTGTATCTAATAGGCAGGGGTTACATTCTGAACCCAGTTCCTCTCCCCAGTTCAGAACAATCCTCTGGGGACGCTAGGTAGCCATGAGTGACTTCCTTTTATCTGATTGACCAGTGCCTTATAGGGAGGAATTTCATAGCAACCAATGCTACAGGATCTTATACAATCCCACAGATTCAGAAGAAAATCACAGTTATCCCTAAATATATAATTTTGCAGATTCAGTAAACCAGGACCATTTTACAATGATTACAGAATTTTCCTGACTGTTTAGCTTTAGCCTTTCAGGGCCTTTCTCAATCTTTTCTCTCTTAAATTAAAGAAAGAGCAAAGACAAAGAAAACCGTCTTTTGGATGGAAGCCCAGGTCCCCACTTAGCTTTCTCAGCTACATGGTGGTATCCTCACAGGGAGATCATTCAGGCCTGGGGTTTCCCACTGAAAGCTTGGGGGAACCTGCTCTCTGGTCTGGACCTCAGAGAACTGGGATAACTGTTCTCCCTTCCCTGAAAGCACTAGACCTGGATGGATTCCCAAGTCTCATGCACTGAGGAGGGTATGGAGGGGCTAAAGAATTCTCTCCTGTGTTCCTGGACTGCTCAGATTGGTTCCATAAATCCTTCCGTTGGCCCCTCTGATTCAGTGTTCAATCCCTTCACCTTCTTTGAGCACAGCATTTTGGTGTCTAAATCTTTGCTAGGTCCTTTGAAGAGAGAGTTTAATCTTTGGACTTGGTCAAATAATAACATTCTCAGATCTAGAATTTCCAGCATCAGTTATACTTTTATAAGAATTTTTATAGGAGAACTTGATCCATTTTTATGGGTATCTCACGACCAAAGATAGCCCATGATGTATGGAGGATTCAGAGCAGCAGGTCCTATGAAAGCTGAAATCTACCCATGAAAGGAGGTGAAGTGAAAATGAACAGGCTGACTATGGTCTGGTCTGGAAGCTTTTCATACCACCTTGAAACTTCAACAGAAACTTGACTTCTGCTGGTTCATCATAGGGGTCTTTCAATGACGGAGTTTTCAAGGAAAAGCAAAATTTGTATCTAATTTGTTTTTTCCTCAGAACTGTTCATTCCATCCCTCGTCTTCTCATCTTGTGGGGGAGAAACAGCCCCATGCAATGTTGTAGCTCTACATGCAGAAGATCTCTGCTCACCTCATATACTGTGCTTTCTAGTATATTTCTTAAGGGGCAGCTAAGTGGTGCAACAGATAGTGCACAGTCTCAAGTCAGGAAGACTCACCTTCCTGAGCTCAGATCTGGCCTCAGACACTTACTAGCTGTGTGACCCTGGGCAAGTCACTTAATCCTGTTTGCCTTAGTTTTCTCATCTGTAAAATGAGCTGGAGAAGGAAATGGCAAACCACTCTGGTATCTTTACCAAGGAAACCTCAAATGGGGTTACAAAGAGGCAGACACAAATGAATTTGGCCTCATATGGGTTGTTGTTTTTTTTTTTTAAGATGCTGGGTCACAGACATAGATAGATAGAAAGTGTCTGTGACCACATTTGAAATCATGTCTTCTTAATTTCAGGCCCATCACTTTATCCACTGTGCTATCCTGGACACAACTGCAATGGCTGAACAAAATATTTCTTGAGCTATGTTTTCATGTCATTTCGTTCCTTTCTTTGACATGCTTCTTTTTTTAAAACTTGGGATGACCAGGCCATAAAGAAGGTGGATGTTTTTACCCTACAGTTTTTCCAGTAATCTGAAAACAGAGTAAGCTGGATGGCTTCTTTTCCACTGTTTTATTTCTTTAATTTTTTTTTCAACAAAACCCACACAAATGAAATTAGCCTTTGATGACTGGTTTTATACTATATCCTCTGGAATAACTTGTCTAATCAGCAGCCTATTCCTGGCCACCACTAACACTGCAAATGCTTGCAATGGGATAAATTGTTTTTCTACATTAAAAGAGAGAGAGAATGCATTGGTCAGACCCATGCCAATGCTGGCATGACCTACAAGTGGAGGCCACACAGGCCCAGCCAGCTGCCCAGATGACCGGACTCCCTCACTCCTCACTGAACTCCACTTCTCTGCCACACAGAGCCCTCACTGGTTCCCCCATCTTCTTATACACTCAGCTGCACAGGAATAGTATAAGGGCCTGGCTAACACTGACCTAGAATTCTGGGCTGTCTCCTCAATTGTAAGTTACCTTTGGGCAGGGGTGAAAAAGAGGCTGGTGCTTCACCTAAGACCACCTATGGAAGCTGAAGCCTTCCTGCCCCTGCCCCAAACAGCTGAGCTACTCCACGACTACACAAGATAATCAAGAGAGAATGTCTTATCTACAAACGAATTAGAGTTTGGAAAGTAGGCCCAGAAGTGGGTCCATAGCAGAACAGCCAGAGATCCAGGAATGGACTCAGAGCTTTGAAGTCCTGAGATGGCCTGCCTCTGACCCCCGTCTACCCCCCACGTACCTGCCCTCTGTCCTTGTCCTACATTGTTCTCTGATTTCCTTCTGCTTTGTTCCTAGAACTCCCCACAGGACCCTTCACTGTGATCGGCCCTGATGAGCTCCTTCAGGCCACGCTGGGGGAGGACATCATGCTCACCTGTCATCTGTCCCCTAAGATGGACGCTAGGAAGATGATTGTGAAATGGTTTCGAAATAAGACCCTTGTGTACAGGTACCATGATGAGAATAAGTTGGAGGAAGACCACAACCCTGAGCTCCAAGGGAGGACTGAGCTGCTGAAACATGACCTGGCAGAGGGGAAGGTGATCTTGAGAATCCGTCAGGTCCAGGTCTCTGATGCTGGTCCATACTCTTGCCATTTCCTGTCACCTGACTATTACAATGATGCCCACTTTGAACTGCAGGTAGCAGGTAAGTCCCACTTGGTCTATGGCTTCCTTCTAGAAGAACATTGAGTCAAATCCCCTCATCTCACAAATGAGGAAAATGGGGCATAGAGAGGGACGATGCTTTGCCTAAAATCATGTAACTTAGAAATGGCCAGGCTGAAAGTCAGCTCTTCTCACTCCAAATTTCCCATTTCTTTCTCCACACACTCCATGTGTGAAATCATGTGTTCTGAGGAAGGGACTAACTCACTGTGAGAAGTGAACCTTGACCTATGGCTTCTATTCTCTTCTTTCATCCTTCAGGTCTGGAGTTTTTCACTAAAAAATTATGGAGGCCTTCCCAATGTGCTGGAAATATAAAAGTCAGATAATTATTTTCTCTCCTTAAAATATACGAGGCCTCATCTGGGACCCAAAGTCATACAGTGATCACATCTGAGGCTTCTTCACTGTCATTTGTTTACCTTCCATCCACTTTGGCCTAGTAAGAAATATACTCTAGGCTCCTTCTGTGCATTAGCTCTGTGTTAGATGAGGCTATGGAGGAGAAAAGGGAAGAAAACCTGGACTCATCCCTGGGAAAGTTTCTAGTCTAGCTGGGGATACATGATAATTAACATGCCCCAAATGATTAATCTACAGGAGAGTGAAAAGCAGTATTGCTCAGTGGATTAAGTCCTGGACTTTGAGGCAGGAAGACCTGGCTTCAGATGTTGCTTCTGACTCTTACCAGTTGTGTGACCATAGGCAAATGACTTAAGTACTCTGGGTCAACTTAATTCCAAAAGAGAATTCATTCTAGCTGGATCCACTGACAAAGGTACAGAACCTTAACATACTGATGTATACAGCTAAGTGGTGCAATGGATAAAGTGCCACTCTTAGAGTCAGGAACCCCAGAGTTAAAATTTAGCTTCAAATACTAGCTGTGTGACCACTTAACTCCATTTGCCTCAGTTTCCTCATCTGTAAAATGAACTGGAGAAGGAAATGGCAAATCAGTGCAATATCTTTTCCAACAAACCAAAAATGGGATCATGAAGAGACAGACATGACTAATTGTTGAAAGAAAAAAATAAAGCTATGTCCCAATTTGTTCACATCATTTGAAGAGAATATGCAGTGGGGATTCAAATTCAAAATTTGAATATTGCTTCTATACTGTGAGAGTTAGGAGTGTGGTGCCCCCATGATCTGGAAAATCTGCAGAGAATTTTTTGGCCTTCCCTTTGTACCAGGGAAGAAGTCTGAATTATTATGGTATGAAAAGATAAACTATGTTGAGATTACACAATACTATAAATGTTTTATGCATTTCTGTTTCTAAACTTTTTCTGTTTTGTTTGTGGAAGCCTACAGCTTCCACAAAAATCCCCCCAAATTCCCATTTAATTTCTTATGCTAACCCATAACATATGAAACTGCCATGGGGATAGTTGCAATGTGGAAGGGATAACTGTAATGTTACCACTTTCAGGAATTCATTATGCAAACTAGTCAGGACCTAACTATATAATGAAGTGGTCAATCATATGGACAATAATTTAGTTTAATTCCAAAAACAATTATTAAGTACCTACAGTGGAGAGACCCTTATGGTTTGGTGGGGGAGATAGAAAGTTTAGATAAGACAGGTTCCTGTCCTTGTGCTGTACAGTTTTGGAAAGACCTAAGACAGTGTAGCATCAATGCAATATTTACAGCACTAATAGTCACTATAAATATACTGGCATAGTACTCAATCACAAAATATAATAGACTCTCCATATAGAAGGCAGAAGCAAAACATTTATTCAGATCCCAGAAAACCAAATCCCCAAACCAGTAAGCCGATTCCATCATAGTAGCAAAGAAGTTAATAAGCCATAACAACACAAACTGTCACAGCATCCTTTAGCCTTCCCATAGGCCAACAAGACTGTCTTCCTTGGATGTGTTTGACTTTTCTCCCTTACTCCTTCCCTTCCATAAGGGCCTAGGACAGGTCTGGGCAGGCTCATAGAAGATTCTCAGTAGGGACTTCTGGCCTTGATAGAAAACTCTGTTCTGAAACATTTTAGAATGGGCCCTGAGGCAGGGATGGAGAACTTCTGGACTGGGGACCAGGTCTAGCCCTGGACTACACCATTATCCAACCTCTAGAAGATGTCCCTCTTGTTATACTTTCAACTCAGAGGATAATTAGCCCCAGAAAAGCTGCCCTTTTGTAGAAGAGTAGTTCAATTCTGAGCTTCCAACTAGAAGAAACCTTATACATCATTTAATTCAAAGTTCTTATTTCAGCTTTGGGAAACTGAGGCCCAAAGCAGTACAGAGACTTATTTACCCTAAGGTGCTGATAAGTGTCAGTGATGGGACTGGATCCTAATATCCCTACTCTGAGTCCATCTTTTTCTTTTGTTTAAAAGGAGGGTCTCCATTTTCTCCTTTCACAAATATACCTTGCACAGGCTGCCAGATTCATCTCCCTAAAACACAGCTGAGGTCATGTCACTTCAACTGCTCAAGAAACTTCCATGTCTCCCTTTTGTTATAGAGTCCTCTGTAGTCTGGCCCCACCATAACTGTCCAATGTCATGGTTCCTCCCAATACCCTATTGAGGAAATTAAACCACTGGGTTCCTGGGATTAGAGGACACAGAGGTTACTGGAAGAGGAGAGAGATGCTGATAGAGACTCTTTTGTCATTGAAGAAAGTCATCTTTGGAAGGGACCTTAGAGGTTATCTAGGCCTTGTCTTCTATTTACTGAGAGAGAAAGACTGAAACCCAATGACCTGTAGAAGTTCACTTAGCCATCAAGGGATAGAGACACAATCTGAAACCAATTCTGATTTCCCAAGTCTGGGGCTGTTTCTGCTCTCCTGTACCATACTGTTGCTCCCACGTCCATCCATTTTTTGGTGACCAAACCAAGGCCCAGAGAAGTCAATGGATCAATGTGACAGTTTGGTAGAAGGCTATTCCCAGAGCTACTGGAGTCCAGGCTGTTCAGTTAAGAGCCAGAATTCCTCAATAGGGATGTAAAAACCAAATCCAGAATGGACTTCAGAAGAGAGTAGTACCTATGGTATCAGGAGACCTGGGGTCTGGTTCTGTCTGTCATTGCCTCAGTGTAACCTCTTGGACATGTCTCTTCCCCTTTCTGCTCTCTGGACTTCTGTCTAATGATGAGATTGGGCTAGATGTGATCTAAGGTCCCATCATCCTCTGAAAGTCTCTGAATCTATAAAGACATCGCTGTGATGTAGTGGGAATTGGGAGTCAAAAGACCAGGCTTTAGTCCTGGCTCTATGACTCACAAGCTGAAGGATGAAGGGCTTCTCTCTTCTATTTTCCTCTCTGTAAACTGAGGCAGCTGGACTTGATTCTTTCTAAGCTCTCTTCTAATTCTTACATTCTATCCTCTGGAGTCCTGGGGGAAGCTTAGTTTGGGGGAGCTGTTTAGATTCTGCTGCATGGGGAGGAAGACGGCATCACCTGTGCACAAAGCCACCATCATTGCCCTGAATTACCTGAATCCTGATGCTCTCTCTGCTCCCTCCCCTAACCTGGGCCACAGGGATCAGGGACTGGGGTTTCCCCTTCTCTGATTTCCGCAGTAATGGAGTTTGGGGACCTATTTTCAGAGAATCTCCCCACATCTCAGAAGATACTTGCTATAATGATAGCTGCTATTGCCATGGTCTTCACTGGTTCCCTCATGGTGATTTACTTCTTCTGCCAAACAAAACTCCAGAGAAAAAGAGGTAAGGGGAGTGCCCTGTCCTTAGGCCTTTAGTCTTTCCATTAGTCTCTGGTCCTCATGATTATAGCTGTGAGAGGGATCTGAGGATCCCCTGACTTGCTGGTCTAGGGCACCTCCCTTGGATCTGAACACATGGTCTGGCCCAGAGCTGAGGGACCTGGCCTTTGCTGGGAGGATAGAGAAACTCCTGGAGTGGTCACTGTGCTATGTGGGTTGTATCAAAGATGATTATCCCCTGGGGGTCAGGAGGATGGACTCTTGGGAAGAAACCTCTTAGCTATGTTCTCTGCCTAATCCTCCACACACCCTCATGCAGGAGTTGGTTTCTTGGTCACTTTCTAAGTCTAGGTGGAGGGACAGGGGTTACTGGGGCTGCCCTTTGCCAAGAAGCCTGTTTCCTTCAATACTTGAATGTGCACCTGGTCCCAGGAACCAGACCCAGGCAATCCCTGGATGTTCTACACTGCTCTCTCATACTCCTCTGTACTTTACCCAGTCATCCTCAGCCCATGCCCTGACCCTTCCCCAGGCCTACACACCCACAGATTGAATCAGGAAATGAACTAATTTTTACTTGAATAAAAAGTTAATCAATGATTTCTAGGTGTGGCTTGGACTTTACCTCATCTGAGTCTCATTTATCTGCTTATTGAAACAGCCTGGTCCCATGTACCAGCTCCTCCCCCTACCTCCTGGCCCTCCTGCTCCCTGTCACTGCCTCACTGCCTCCAGCTCCTCAGACCTAAAAGGGACTGCCTCCTCCCCGTGCTCCTGCCCCTGGTAAACTGAGACCCTGAGACTGAGGCATGGGGCATATCCTGAAGGCAGTAGAATACCTACTTGAACCCAGCCAGGGCCTCCAGGGCCCCCTGATTTGTTATCTTTTACTGAGGCTGTGTCCCTTCAGTTGTCTGGAATTCTACCCCACCCTCTGCCAGCAAGATTCTTATTTGTCAAGTTCAATTGGGTCTTTCAGTTCAAATTTGTTTTAGAAAATAACTTATTCCTATTTTAAATTCATTTCTTAAGATTTTATTTGTATACAGCACTTAATTTTGTCTTCTCTCTCATTTGGTTCTTATGGATCCTTTTTCATTTTTACTTCCACACATTCTAGCTGTGTGACCATGAGCCAGTCACCTCATTCTCAGTCCTCTGTATAATTAGAGGTTGCCTAGGAGGCAGAGACCAGCATTGCTAATGAAAGTTCCTCTTTCAGAATTTGCTAGACCAATGAAATCCCAAGTCTATTTTCTTAGCCTTTAGAAAATCAGTTATAATTGCTTTTATAATGTTCTATCATTTAGAAAATAATTTAGTTTAAATCTGTATTTTAAATTTTTTTCTTATTTCTTCATTTACAAACATATTACTTTTACTTTATCAAGACACTGATAACCCTTAAGAAACAACTGATTCTTGTTTTATTGACAGCAGAGAGCATTCCATGGGATCCAGATACAGAAGGAGGACAGAGAAGCAGTATAGACCTATCAGCCTCTGCTGGGAGGCTCCCCCTTCTCCAAAGGCGATCAACTACTGATTCCAGTCTTGATTCAAGAGGGACAAGGCTGGGCAGCTTGAGTAGATAGTGCCTTCTTTTGTGCCCCCTTTCCCTCCCTGAGTGGGGATAGGCTCTGTTCAGGGAAAGACCATACCTCTAGTGTGAAGGATGCTAACTAGTACTACTAGCTACTCAGGGTTACTCATCTACCTTTGCTGTCCACCTCGTTCTCCCACCTCTCACTTGTGATTCCAAGAAGCTATAAAGGAAAAGAATCTATATGTTCTAAAATGTTTATTACACACAGCAGGGAACAAAAGAAAACTTACAAGGAAGCAGAGAAAGAATTGATAGCTCTGAACACACCATGTAGTATTGTAACGGCAAGCAAAGTAGGATTTTTTGCCGTTTTTCTGGATTGAGTTTTAACCAATCAAGTGCCTTTGGTTGAATCAAGAGTCTTTGATTGAATAAAGAACCTTTGATTGGAAATAGTATGTATTATATTGCTTGTAGAGAAAAGCAGAGCTGAAAGAAGCAACCATGAGCCTGTTAGGGGAACTTGTTGTGGGGAGGCCTAACAGGAAGGATATTTGTGATATTGGCACTCTGTCTGTTGATCTCTGTTTATTTCTCAGACAAAAGCCCTGTCTGCTTGTCTGTGTTAATTTCTCTCAAAGAAGCTCTATCATGAATTGAGCTGAAGGGCAGAGAACCAGCTATGAGAAGGAGGCTGAGCTTAAGTCTCTTTTAAGAGCTATTAAAGTGAATTGAAATGATGGTGCTTGTAATGCATGTAAATATAGTTGTAGCCCTGTTAAGCTTTATCTTCGTAAAAAACAGAAGTTGTGGGCAGGAAGCCCGGAAACCTGTGGTCAAATAGAAGTAGGAAGAGCTTGGAGTGGAGAAGTCCCTGTGAGTTGAGTCAGGAAGCAGGAGCAGAGAACTGCCTGTGTGTGAACCCAGGCAAGAGCTGGAAGCATCAGCCCACAAAGGAAGAGCTATGGGGTTTGGAAGTCTGCCTCAAGTCAAGACGAAAGAGGACTTTACTTGGACACTCTGTATTGACTGAGGAGATTGTAACTTACTGTGACCTAGGGATAGATGGTGTTTGTATTTTCTGCTAATCCTTAAGGATGATATGTTGTTCAAGGAAAGACCCTAGCCTGGAACCCTGTACTTGTGTAAACAAGTATTTTTGGGAATGTTACTGAATGCAATGATATATCTATGCACCACCGATGTACTGTGTTGTTTTATATATACACATATACACACGTATATGCATGTATATGTACATGTGTATAGTTGTATATCTATCTAATATATTTTGCTTAAGGATGGTGTTATGAATATTATGCTTTACTTTATTGAAAAATACTTTTGCTGAATGGAGAATTCATTATGCTATATGATTAGACCCTTGAAATTATTCACAGAAGCAGTCCTCAGGTACATTGATATGATTGGTGATACAAGTATTTGTGGGAAGCCAAAGAGGCCTGTTTTGGGACTCAGGTATTAAATCCTAAGCAAGAGCTCTTTGAGATGCGAATTCTTTCTTAAGTTAGCTCCTGAATTCTTTGTCATGGGTTATACTTGTAAGGATGTTACTTGAGTTCTAAGATCAATAGGCTATACCCCAAGATTTTAGTTATTAAGAGCTAAAATATTTGATTCAGCACTCAGGTATCTTTGGGTGGTCAGCTCTAAATGTGATGTCTTTTGAGGATTGCAGCTTTGGCTTTGAAGTTTGTTCTCAATTGTATCTGATTATGACTATGGCTACATTAGCAGATACCCGAGGCCTAGATCAAAGGTCTTACCCTAAATCTTTAGTCTCCTAGATAACAAATCCTTATCAAATTATCTATCTGTGCTACTTCCAGGATATAACTGACTAAGGTAATGATGAGAACACTCAAGTCCTATTCCTTTGTCTCATTTGCTCTATAAAAACCTTGTACTGATCTTCTGGGGGGTGGAGCCAAGATGGGGGAACAGAAGCAGTAACTTCTCTAAGCTCCTCCGTGAGTCCTGTCACTAAACTTTAAAAAGTGAATCTGAATAGATTTTGGAGTGTCAGAATCCACTGGGAGACAGAGCATGGCAGAATCCAGACCAGGCAAGTGCCCACGTGGGTCGGGGCAGGGGGAGCATGGAGCATGCAGGGACTGCAGCAGCTTGGACAAGAGAGTAGACTACAGCAGAGAGAGAAGGAGTCCCAGCCAGCAGACTCACCCACCCCAAGGGCGATTTGCAGCCATCTCACCAGCATCTCACCACGGGACAGGAGGATCCATCAGAACTGGGTAAAAGAAAGTCAGGGCCTGCAGCAGAGACAGAAACTTCTCCTGGGACTATCAACCCCCAGCCTGGAAGTTTAAAAATCACCTGCCTGATTTTCCAGGGGCCAGGATGACGAAGTAAACCCTAGCTGCCCCAATTCCCCCTCCATGACCAAGAAAACCCAGAGATAAATATCCCACCCAGAGTAAAATCCTGAAATAGCAGAAATAGCCTCAGGCTTAGGATTCACTGAGAAAAGGGTGTAACTAAGGCAGTAAGGAGTCTGAAGAGAAGAGCAGGAGGGGTCCTAACAAGCCCCACCTCACCTGACCAGCAAAAGCCTTCCTGAGCTGTAGCCTAGGGACATAGAGGCAGAAATCTGAAGTAGCCAGCCCACCCCTCCAGCACAGATTACTCTGTAAGCCTCAGGGTAACTCAAGTGAAACACTGAGAGTCCTGGCCTTGGCCTCAATCTAGACACCCAGAGGCTACAGCACACAAAGCCAACAACCAGGCACCTAGCTCCCAGACTTGAGAAGCATGGGCCAGAGCCCTCTGTACCCCAGGAGAAGAAATACACTTTAAAGGACAGGAAACAGGCAATTACAATGGTACAGAAGCAACTTGCAAAGGCAAGACCAAAGACAATAGAATCCTATTATTCTGAATGAGAAGAATCACTTTCAGGAGACACCATGGACTCTGTGTTCACACTGGAGACCACAGATGGAAATATGAACTAGTCTCAAGCCCAAAAAGAATTCTTGGAGGAGCTCAAGAAAGATTTTAAAGACAAATTAGGGAGGTAGAAGATAAATTTAAATCTACAGTGACCAAATTGGAAAAAAGTCTCACTGAAGAAAACAAATCTTTAAAAAGTAAAATTTGTGAACTAATTGGAGAAAATACCTCCCTAGAAAAGGACCTTCAAAAACTAACCAAAGAAAATAATTCACTAAAAATTATAATCAGTCAAATCAAAGCTCAGGACTCTATGATGCACCAAGAGTCAATCAAACAAAACATGAAGATTGAAAAATTGGAAGAAAGTGTAAAATATCTCACTGGAAAAACAACTGACCTGGAGAACAGATCCAGGAGAGATAACTTAAGAATTATTGGTCTACTGGAAAGGCATAATGAAAAGAGCAGCCTGGACAACATCCTCCAAGATATAATCAAAGAAAACTGTCCTGAAGTCCTAGAATCAGAAGGTAAAATAGTGATCAAAAGAATTCACCGGTCTCCTCCTGAAAGATATTCCAAATTGAAAACTCTAAGAAATATAGTAGCCAAATTCCAGAATTACAAGGTTAAGGAGAAAATATAGCAAGCAGCCAAAAAGAAACAATTCAAATATCGTGGAACTATAGTGAGGATTACACAGGACCTAGCAGCTTCTACATTAAAAGACTGGAGGGATTGGAATCTGATATTTCATAAGGCAAAAGAGCTAGGACTGCAACCAAGGATTAACTACCTGGCAAAACTGAGCATAATCTTTCAGGCAAGGAGATGGTCATTTAAAGAAATAAGGGACTTCCAGACTTTTCTGATGAAAAGCCAGAACTCAATGGAAAATTTGATTTCCAATTACAAGACTCAAGAAAGATATAAAAAGGTAAAAAAGGAAAACACACACTCACACATACACACATGCACACACGCACACTCATGCACACATACATATAACTTGGGATGCAATAAGAACAAACTGTTTATATCCCTATATGAGAAGCTGATTGTTGGGGGCCAAGAAGTAATGGTATATGGGCTAGTGCCTGCTTGCTTGATGTATGACCTTAAAAGGTAATAAATAGAGCTGTAGAAGATGATTGGCTATATGTACCTATAAGTTGCCCTGATGCGGAAGTTAAGGGCAGTCGCGATGTAGCTGAGCCTGAATAAACAACTCCTGCAAACCTCGGGTGCTCTGTCTGGTAATTCCTCCTAGGAGGCCGGTGACGACCGAAGACTTACTATGGGTAAGTGAGAGGACGGGATATCAATAGCCCCCCACAACTGGCGCCCAACGTGGGGCCTGGGTAGGGTCCGAGAAGACCATCTGGGCTGTAACTTAGCTCTCCAGACAGCCTCATTGGTAAAGAGTACCTTTGAGAAGATGGGAGGGGCAGGAAGTGTCCCCGCAATTTTGCCCGAGGAGAAAGGAGTTATTGCCGTGCAGCTTTACAAAGTGTGCACGAAGGGCGGCGTAAAGATACCGATAAGAACGTGCCGCCAGTTTGTAGAAAAAATATGGACCATCTGCCCCTGGATACAACATGCGGGGGTGCAGCCAGGCCGATGGGCCGTGGTGGGACAACAAATGGCTTCATATGAGGGAACAAACCCGGGGTCATTAACCCCAACCGATTTCACCGTTTATCCTTAGCAGGCTCCTCTAGTGAGGAGTCGGAGGAGGAATCGACTAGCCGACCTCCTCAATATCTGTGGGAGGAGTTGAGAGAAGCAGAGAGGGGATTAGAAAGCAGGGAAGATGGCGACAGCGAAGGAGCTGGCTCCGCGAGCTGTTCGCTGGGAACAAGAACCCGGAAAGGAGGAGTCAGTGGCGCAGAAAAAAAAAAAAAAAGAGGAAGTCCCTACATGGGAGGGGGACACCTGCCGAATGGGTGGAAGGAAGCCGTCCTCCTCCCTTCAACCTTGCCGGAGGCCCGATCACTTTTAAGAAGCAGATAGATAGCACCTTAAGTCCCACCTAATTACTCTTTCTGGTTTAGGTGATTAAATTGTGGGTTCGAGTCCCACTTAATTACTCTGGTCTGAGCAACTAAATTGTGGGTTCGAGTCCCACTTAGTTGCTTGTTTAGAATGAGTGGTACATGTTTTGCGTGATTGGTACTGTGCACAGAACTGTTACGTGTCGTATCTTGTGTTTCTGCTGTGTTCTGTCCCTTCTGTGTCTTTGTTTGTCCTATCCAGTCATCAGGTCCATTATGGGCCAAGGGTCATCCACAGCCGGCCCGTGTACTCCTTTGAAATGCCTTTTGGACAACTTCACAGACTTCCAGAAACGGGCCTCTGGATATGGGGAGTCTGTGACCAAATTTAATTTAGAAAAGTTCTGTACCATTGGCTGCAACTGCAGGACATTCCTTTGAAATGCTGTATCTCTTTCCCTCCTTCTTTCCCCTGCTGCTGAGTGCAGGCTGGAAAGGGAGAGAAAGAGAGCAAAATATTGTCTTGTTTAGGTTATATGATGGTAAATGCAAGTGAAAGAGTATAGGAGAAATGTTAGGTTGGAATTAGAAAGAAATAAAGTATGTATATGGTTTTAAAGGGGCTTTAATCAAAGTCCAACAGAAGGATGAGTAGACAGTAGTAAAAGCAAGAAAGTTTAAGCATGTAGCAAAGAAAGGAACATGAGTAGGAAGTTAAGATAGGTATAAGTTAGTTGCTATTGAAAAGTGTGAACAGAAGTTTTAAGATCTTTAAAAGTTTGAAAATCTCCTCTTCATTCCACTCTGGCCAAGTGGAGTGAGGAGAGGGTGATGGGAGGGGGAGGGAATCTTTTCCCTCAGAACAAAGAGGCAGGTAGATTAACATTTAACTATTTCCTGCCTCACCTAAAAGAGAAAAGTTTTGTGTAACAGAATGCAACTAAAAGGCAACTGAATGCATTCTGGTCATCTTTTGAAAAGTGTCATTCCTAATTTGATGATGAAGAAAAGTCAGAATTCATTTTACTATTTGGCATTTATACATAAGGTGAGGTTTTTGGGTTCTCTAGAACTGGGATAAGGGAGTAGGCGCCACTCCCTCTCCCCTTGCTAGGGAAGTCAAAGCTATCACTTTCAAAGAAGTTTCTAAGGAGTGGACACAAAATTTATTGGAGTAAAAGTTGGAACAGCTAAAAACATTGGGGGGAGGCATAGCAGCTATATTGAGGGCCCCTGGGGCATGCAGACGACCCTCTTTCCTTTCAAATCCCGGGGACCACAACCAAGCTCTGCAACTGGGGAGAGGAGAAAAGCCTCTGCACTTGGTAAGCCTAATTTTCTATCAATAATTTTGGTATGTGATGAGTCGGAAATGCAATTAATGTCATTATGTCATTGTTCTATTATGGTATCTCTAAATTGTAAAATCTAAATTGTGAAGTCCTCTTATACTGTAAAAATTGAGTGACAAATCAGTTTTCAATCTGAGTTTTGTTGAAACTAAAAGATGGAGAAAAAGTTGTGTAAAACTAGCTATGTTACTTTATCAGTTCTGCTAACCCTATGTTATAATGTTATTTTCATGTGAATTGGATTTTTTATGTTATAATATCTGATGGTTTAAAGCTTTTATATTTGGGATACAAACAAGTAGTAACAATACTGCCAATATTTACTGTGATAGCTGATTGTCCATTTAACTTTTTGGCTATTCTGGAAATATACAGTGATTATAAGTTGATTGGTTGTAAGGCAGCAAAAAAAAAAAAAGGATTTTAGTTTAGTATAACTTCATGTGGAGTTTTAAGGTCATCAGATTGGTAATTCATTTGTTCTTATTTCGAAGTTCAAACTTGAGATGATATCATTACTGGTAAACATCTGTACTATCTATGCTGTATGAAAAGCAGTTTCTCTTAAAGTTTTGGAGTATTGTAATTTGGGAAAATCTTAAGCTTCCAAGTCTATCTTTGTTTAAAAGGAAGTTTCAGTTAAGATTGTTTGAAATTGTAAGACTGTTAACTAAGTTATTGGGCTACTGTTTTAATGCTAAAACCTAAAACTGTGACAACTTTATACTGACTAGTTCTGCTCATTCAGAACAGTCCCTCTACTACTGTATAATGTTGTAAAATTACCTGGGAAAGCGAACTTGTATGAAGCTCCTAAACTATAAGCTTGACTTACTGAGAAGCAGCAAAGTCTATGTACAAAAGAGTAAAAAGGATCTCTAACAATTGGCCTTACCAGGACAATCTCAGAAAATTGTGAAGGGAAAGATGTTAAAGGGAATCCCTTATGTATATGAGTCCTGGCAAATCTTTGTGGTATATTGCAACTTAATGAGAGTAAATTGATGTTAAGATAAGAAGGTTTGGGGACAAATGGGGATTTCCAAGCCCCTCCTGTCTCTAAATAGTGGTATGGATACCTTTGTATCAGATGGTTTAAGTATGTTGAGAAGGGTGTGAGGAAGTTTTAAGGAAGACAGAAAGATTTGTAACTAGATTTTATAATTAATAGCTCAATCATATTTGAGAAGAAAAGGAAATAAGAATACAAATGCAATATTGAATCATTATCCCATGGACTGAGATTGGGATTATAAAGTTACTGTAGAAAAGTTATATCTGTGTATATGTCATAGGGATCCCAGTGTATTTCAAAGTATAATTGGGTATTAATGCCATTGACTGAATTAATTGTTGGGATTAAATCAGAGACACTTTAGTTGAGAGAACGGAAATTTTAGTGTGAGATCAGATTAAGCATAGTTACAGAAAGATGAGGAATCTTGGGCAGTAGATGCAAATCTATTAGGGCAATGATTTATAAACCTGATGGGAGATTTGACTTTACGAACACCTATGGGGTTCCTTTGAAAAGGAATGTTCCCCACCTATTCCTGAGTCTAGCATTGAGGTGGAATGGATACTGCATGGTTGGATATCTGTAACTAACCTGAATTTAAACAGAATCAAGGATGTTCTATCCTGTCATATTTGGAATGTCACAGGTCCCTGTTTTTTTTCCTTCTATAGCAGGTTTCTATGATTGGAGCAGGGAGTCAGTAAAGGATGTGAGCTCTTTCGTGTTAGCCTACTGGAAAATCTAATATTATTTTTATCTAAGATTAGAACATGTACAGAAAGTTATGCAAACTGCTTAAGATCATTCTAAAAGTTTTATGAGTCTTGAACTGTTTTAAAGAAGGGAAAATACTTTTAGAAGAAATTTTAAATCTCTAGTGGGATTTTGAAAGGCCTATTCTATGGGAAAATATGAAGGACAGTGAAATAGTCTGAGTAATGGGTTATACTAGCCCATACTCACTCCACTTCTGGTCAATTTTCTCTTACTCCTTTTTGGCCCTTGTTTGTCTAATCTTTTTGCTAGATTTGTGTTTTTTTAGGCTCAGCACCCTTCACTGGCAGGTGACTCTTCTGCCGGGAACATTGTCGGCTGAGTATCAACCGTTGCCTGAAGTCGTTACCCATCACCCCTTGGACCTGGCATCGGCCAAATTCCGGACCTTGGCTATGGACCCCACCCCTTGAACGATGATACCCTGAGAGGCAGGGAAAGCTCTTCGCCCCTCCCCAGCGGGAAGTAGCTCGAGAGGCTGAGATCATCGTCCTGTGCCCCCAAATGATTTCGGGTGTCATCTGTTTAAGGGGGGAATGATGGGGTACCTGGGGTCTAGGTCAATTTGTGAAACCAACTTGTGAAACAGTCTGTGAAATTGTAACTGCAATTTGTATTGTAAAATTGTTATCTGTAAAATTCCTTTCCCAACCTCCGACTCTGCCCATTCCACCTAGGCAACACCCTTCGACCCCTTTTGTTCTTACTTAATCTCTTGATTAAGTAATCAAGGCCAGGGCTGGCCCACACCCTCCTTTATCCTTGCCTTTTGTCTCCTTAACCACCTGGCCCAAGTCTTATCTAAACTGTCTATTCACATGCTCCCCTTGGGCAGCTCTGACCTTTGTCTATGCATTGAGGCCCCCTCTCCTTACTTTTATTCCGGTGAGGGTGGGCGAGAGCATGCAAATTTGCCTAGACAGAAAAGAGCCCCCATACTTGTACCTCTGCTTTTAGGACTTGGTATTGCCGGGTCCACTGCAGTAGGGACCACGGCTTTGGTTAAAGGTAATGAGAATTTCTTATCTCAGCAAGAGCAAATTGATGCCATAATGGAAATGGGTCTCATGGGGTGCCAATGGCACACAACCGGTCTTTGTATGACCTCTGCCCCATACCAAAGATATTCTAGGGCAGCTAATCTGTCCTATACTCTGGGTTCATTTTTAAACGGGACATGGAATAAGCAGTTTACACTGAAGTTAAATGAATTAAGACATGCTATAGTTGTATTGAATTCTACCACCATATCTGGTCCCCAATTATCAGCATGGACTGAGTGGTTCCAAAACATTACCCAATGGTTTGCCTCTTGGGGAGGTTTGGGGGCGTCAAGTATGGTGTTACTCTTGACCATAGGGTTGCTTGTCTGGTGCCTCTGCCGATTGCAGAGAAGACAACAAGGATATATGTTGCTCACACAAAAGGCCATTATGGCCATTGAGGAAGGAGCAGACCCTCAAGTATGGCTGGCTTCCATGGAAGACATGTAACGCCCTTGAAGTAAGACGGGATCCGTTCTATGACGGGCAACCTCTCCTGACCTGGCCGCCTAAGACAGGGCCCGAGGGCGTTGGGTTACCGAGGACGGGTAAGGTTCAGGGATCAGGAGATGACCCAAGCCAGAACATCCTGCATTCCCCTACTGCCGCCAGGGTCTGCTAAGTTCAGGTTATTGCAACTGCACCGCTTAAGGCTGTACCGGACAAGCGTCCTGATTAAACAAAAAGGGGGAGATGTTGGGGGCCAAGAAGTAATGGTATATGGGCTAGTGCCTGCTTGCTTGATGTATGACCTTAAAAGGTAATAAATAGAGCTGTAGAAGATGATTGGCTATATGTACCTATAAGTTGCCCTGATGCGGAAGTTAAGGGCAGTCGCGATGTAGCTGAGCCTGAATAAACAACTCCTGCAAACCTCGGGTGCTCTGTCTGGTAATTCCTCCTAGGAGGCTGGTGACGACCGAAGATTTACTATGGGTAAGTGAGAGGACGGGATATCAATAGCCCCCCACAGCTGATAATTGTCAATATTGAAATTTATATGATTATCATGAACTTTAAAAGGGATATACATAGAGGGTGTGGGTATAAATGAACTAATCTGATGATTAAAAAAAACCTTATTAAGGGGTTCAAATGGACTGTAATGGGATAAAGGGAAAGGATGAGGCAAAAAAGGTAAATTTTGCCATATGAAGAGGCACAAAAACATACCATAGTATAGGGGAAGGAAAGAGGGAGAGGAACATCATTTGAAAATTATTCTCATTGGTTCTGGTTCAAAGAGAGATCAACAATTAAGTTAAGATTCTAATGAGAAAAGACACAAAAACTCATTAAATAGAGGGAAAGGAGGGAGGGAGAGGAGCACTGTATGAAATTTATTCTCATTGGCTTGGGGTCAAAGGGGAAATAACATACTCTGATAAGTATAAAAATCTATTGTGTCCTATAGGCAATAGAACAGTAAGGGAAGGATAAGAAGGGATGGGGTGGGGATTAGAAGGGAGGGGAATAGTAGTAAGGGGAGAGGGTAGGTAAAGAAGTGGGGGACACAGGAGGGAAAACTGAGGGAGGTGGACAAAAGGAAAACCCTTAAGGAGGGGAAGGGAGAAGGAAGAAACAAAACCATAAGCAGGGGAGGGAATAGGATAGAGGGAAAGAGACAGATAGTAATCATTACTGTGAATGTGAATGGGATGAACTCTCCCATAAAACAGAGACAGAGAGCAGAATAGATTAAAAAACTATAATCCTACAATATTCTGCCTACAAGAAACACATTTGAATCAAAGGGATACCCACAGTGTAAAGGTAAAAGGCCAGAGTACTATATATTATGCTTTGGCTAAAGTAAAAAAAGCAGGGATAGCAATCCTTATCTCAGATAAAGCAAAAGCAAAAATAGATCTAATTAAAAGAGATAAGGAAAGAAACTAGATCCTGCTAAAAGACACCATCGAGAATGAAGCAATATCATTACTTAACATATATGCACCAAGTGGTACAGCATCCAAATTCCTAGAGGAGATGTTAAGGGAATTAGAGGAAGAAACAGATAGTAAATCTATACTAGTGGGGGACTTTAATCTCCCCCTCTCTGAACTTGATAAATCTAACCTCAAAATAAACAAGAAAGAAGTTAAGGAGGTGAATAGAATTTTAGAGAGGCTAGATATGATAGATCTCTGGAGAAAACTGAATGGGGATAAAAAGGAATATACTTTCTTCTCGGAAGTTCATGGCACATATTCAAAAATTGACCATGTACTAGGGCATAAAAACCTCACAATTCAGTCCAGAAAGGCAGAAATATTCAATGCATCCTTCTCAAATCATGATGCAATAAAAATCATATGCAATAAAGGGACATGGAAAGACAGACTAAAAACTAATTGGAAATTAAACAATTTAATCCTAAAGAATGAGTGGATCAAACAAGAAATTATAGAAACAATCAGTAACTTCATTCAAGAGAATGATAATAATGAGACAACATACCAAAATTTGTGGGATGCATTGAAGGCAGTTCTTAGGGGAAGTCTTATATCCCTGAGTGCATACATGATTAAATTAGAGAAAAGGGAGGTCAGCAAATTGGGCATGCAATTGAAAAAGCTAGAAAAAGAACAAATTGAAAATCCCCAATTAAATACTAAATTAGAAATAATGAAAACCAAAGGAGAGATTAATAAAATTAAAATTAAGAAAACTATTGAATTAATAAATAAGACTAAGAGCTGGTTTTATGAAAAAACCCATAAAATTGATAAACCCTTAGTCAATATGATAAAAAAGAAAGAAGAAAACCAAATTATGATTATCAAAAATGAAAAGGGTGAATCTACCTCCAATGAAGAGGAAATCAAAACAATAATTAGGAATTATTTTTCCCAAATGTATGCACGTAAATTTGACAATCTTAGGGAAATGGATGAATATTTACAAACATACAAGTTGCCCAGATTAACTGAAGAGGAAGTAAATTACTTGAATAACCCCATCTCAGAAAAAGAAATTGAACAAGTCATCAGTAACTCCCTAGGAAAAAATCTGAAGGGCCAGGTGGATTTACTAATGAATTCTATCAAACATTTTTAAGAACAATTGATTCCAATACTCTACAAACTATTTGGGGAAATTAGTGAAGAAGGAGTCCTACAAAATTCTTTTTATAACACAGATATGGTACTGATACCTAAATCAGGAAGAGATAAAATAGAGAAAGAAAATTATAGACCAATTTTCCTCATGAATATAGATGCAAAGATTTTAAGTAAAATATTGGCAAAAAGACTACAGCAACTTATCACAAGAATCTTAATTACTGATCACACTTTGATCAGGTAGGATTTATTCCAGGAATGCAAGGATGTTTTAATATTAGGAAAACCATCAGTATAATTCATCATATCAACAATAAAACTAGCAAAAACCACATGATTATCTCAATTGATGCAGAAAAAGCTTTTGAAAAAATACAACATCCATTCCTATTAAGAACACTAGAAAGTATAGGAATAAATGGAGCCTTCCTCAAAATAATAGGTAGCATCTATTTAAGGCCATCAGCAAGTATTATATGTAGTGGGGATAAGCTGGAAGCATTTCCAATAAGATCAAGGGTGAAACAAGGATGTCCACTATCACCCCTCTTATTCAATCTGATACTAGAAATGTTAGCAGTAGCAATTAGAGAAGAAAAAGAAATCAAAGGAATCAAATTAGGCAAAGAAGAGACCAAGCTATCACTCTTTGAAGATGATATGATATGATATACTTAGAGAATCCTAGAAAATCAAGTAAAAAAATTCTTGAGACAATAAATAAATTTGGCAAAGTTGCAGGATACAAAATAAACCCACACAAATCCTGGGAATTCCTGTATATTTCTAATGAAATTCAACAGCAAGAGATAGAAAGAGAAATCCCATTTAAAGTTACTGTAGACATTATAAAATATTTGGGGATCTACCTGCCAAAACAAACAGACCTAGATGAACACAACTACAAAACACTTTTCACAAAAATAAAGTCAGATCTAACTAATTGGAAAGACATCAATTGCTCATGGCTGGGTCGAGCTAATATAATGAAAATGACAATTTTACCTAAATTAAATTATATATTTAGTGCTGTATCAATCAATTTACCAAAAACCTACTTTATAGAGCTAGAAAAAATAGTAACAAAATTCATCTGGAAGAACAAAAGGTCCAGAATATCAAGGGAATTAATGAAAAGAAATGCTAGGGAAGGTGGATTAGCTATACCAGATTTTATATATAAATATTTTTGTATACTATTTATATACTTTATATACTATAAAGCAGCAGTCCTAAAAACTACTTGGTACTGGCTGAGGAATAGAGTTGTGGATCAATGGAATAGATTGGGTACAGGAGACTCAGTGGTTAATGAATATAGTAATCTATTTTTTGATAAACCCACAGACCCCACCTTTTGGGATAAGAGTTCACTATTTGACAAAAACTTCTGGGAAAACTGGAATATAGTATGGCAGAAACTGGGCATAGACCACTATCTAACACCATATACAAAAACCAAGTATAAATGGGTGCAGGATCTAGGTATAAAGGCTGATACTGTAAGCAATGTGGGAAAGGAAGGAATTGTTTACCTGTCAGATTTGTGGGGAGGGGAAGACTTTATGACTAAATAAGAATTAGAGAGCATTATAGAATGCAAAATGGATAATTTTGATTACATGAAATTGAAAAGTTTCTGTACAAACAAAGCCAGTGTAACCAGGATTAGGAGGGAAGTAGAAAATTGGGACAGAATTTTTACAACCTATGTCTCTGACAAAGGACTAATTTCTAAAATATACAGAGAACTGAGTCAAATTTATAAGAATACAAGTCATTCCCCAATTGATAAATGGTCATAGGATATGAACAGGCAGTTCTCAGAGGAAGAAACTAAAGATATCTATAAGCATATGAAAAAATGCTCTAAATCACTATTGATTAGAGAAATGCAAATCAAAACAACTCTGAAGTGCCACATCTCACCAGTCAGATTGGCTAAGATGACAAAACAGGAAAATGACAAATGCTGGAGAGGATGTGGACAAATTGGAACACTAATGCATTGCTGGTGGAGTTGTGAACTGATCCAACCATTCTGGAGAGCAATCTGGAATTATGCCCAAAGGGCTATAAATAATTTCATACTCTTTGACCCAGCAATACCACTTCTAGGGTTGTATCCCAAAGAGATCATAGAAGTGGGAGGAAGACCCATATGTACAAAATATTTATAGCAGCTCTTTTTGTGGTGGCAAAGAACTGGAAATTAAGGGGGTGCCCATCAATTGGGGAATTGCTGAACAGTTTGTGGTATATGCATGTAATGGAATACTATTGTGCTATAAGAAATGAGGGGCAGATGGACTTCATATCTACCTGGAGGTGCTTATATGAACTGATGATGAGTGAGAAGAGTAGAGGCAGGAGAAATTTGTACACAATTATAGACACAACATATTGTGACAACCAACTTTGATAGACTGGACTTCTCAGCAATTCAGGATTATAAGTCAACCCCAAATCTCTCATGATGGAGAAAAATATCTACATCCAGAGAAAGAACTGAATTTGAATCCAGATTGAAGCAAACTACCTACCTACTCTTTTTCTTTTTCCTGTTTAGTTTTATTTCCCCTTTCCCATTGTTCATTCCATCTGATACAATACCTCTTTATGACTTGAATAATGTCCAATGTGAAAGTATTTGCAGATACTATACTTTGTAGTATATTGTATGCCGCCATAGGTGGAGGGAGGGGGGGAGGGAGAAAAAATTTGAAAATCAAGAAATTGTCGAACTGAATCTTGTAAACTAAAAGTAAACAAATTGGGATGACCTGGGGATCAAATCTGAGCTCAGATACTTCGTACCACACCCAGAAATAACTGACCATGTAACCTTGAGCAAGTTACTTAACCCCAATTCCTTTAAAAAAAAAAAAGTAAACAAATCAATAAAGACCAAAAAAAAAATTTCTTTTAAAAGCAATTGGGGTTAAGTAACTTGCTCAAGGTTACACGGCCAGTTATTTGTGTGTGTGTGTGTGTGTGTGTGTGTGGGTGTGTGTGGGTGCCGAGTATCTGAGGCTGGAACTGATCCCAGGTCTCCCAATGCTGGCTCCGGTGCTCTTACTCACTGTGCCACCTGGCCGCCCCCAAAAAGAATTTTTAAAAATAAAAAGTGGGTGCTTCCAACTTCCCTCCCCCTCAGCCTGCCCTCTCTTCCATCATCCTTCATCTCATCCCCTTCCCCCCTACTCTCCTGTAGGGTGAGATACCCTATTTAGTGTGTAAGTCATTCCCTCCCTAAGCCAAATTCAATGAGAATAATGTTGACTCATTTCTTTCTGCCTTCCTGTTCTTCCCCTCCATTTTAACAGTTTTCCATTGCCTCTTCTATATGAGATAATTTACCCCATTCTGTCTCTCCCCATCTCCTCTCATTATATTCCTCTCTCATCTCTTAATTTCTCCTCTTAAGGATCATCCCTTCCTATTAAATTGATCCTGTGCACTCTGACTATGTATACTTATATACGCACACTCACATATGTTTTCATATGCCCATATACCCTCCTATATAGACACACACACACACACACACATATATATATATACATTTCTATTCCCTTCAACTATTTTCACACTGAGAAAAGTTTCATAAGTTACAATTAATATTTTTCCATGTAGGAATATAAATAGTTCAGCTTTGATAAGTTCCTTATGATTTCTTTTCCATGTTTACATTCTCATGCTTCTCTTGCTTCTTGTATCTGAGTGTCAAATTTTCTATTCAACTCTAGTTTTTTCATCAAAAATGCTTGAAAGTCCTCTATTCCATTGAATATTTTCCCCTGAAACATGATACTCAGTTTTGCTGTTAGGTGATTCTTGGTTTTAATCCCAGCTCCTTTGACCTCTGGAACATTATATTCCAAGCTCTTCAATCCCTCAGTGTAGAAGCTGCCAGATCCTGTGTTATCCTGATCGTGTTTCCACAATATTCAAATTGTTTCTTCCTGGCTGCTTGTAATATTTTCTTCTTGATCTGGGAACTCCAGAAGCTGGCTATAATATTCCTAGGAGTTTTCTTTTGGGGATCTTTTTAAAGAGGTGATCAGTGGATTCTTTCAACCTCTATTTTGCCCTCTGATTCAAAAACATCAGGGCAATTTTCCTTAAGAATTTCTTGAAGGATGATTTCTAGGTTCTTTTTTTTTTATCATGGCTTTCAGGTAATCCAATAATTTTAAAATTATCTCTCCTGCATCTATTTTCCATGTCAATGGTTTTCCCAATGAGATATTTCACATTGCCTTCTATTTTTTTCATTTGTTTGGATCTGTTTAATAGTCTTTTGATTTCTCATAAAGTCACTAGCTTCCATTTGCTCCAATATAATTCTGAAGAAATGATTCTTTTCATTGAGCTTTTGAGATTCTTTTTCTTCTGGCAAATTTGGCTTTTTAAGGCATTTGTCTCCTCATTGCCTTTTTGAGCCTCTTTTGCCATTTGATTTAGTCTATTTTTAAGGTGTTATTTTCTTCAGTCAGGTTGTTGACTCTCATTTCATAATTTTCTTACATCATTCTCATTTCTCTTCCCAATTTTTCCTCCACTTCTCTCATTTGGTTTTCAAAATCCTTTTTAAGGTCCTCCATGGCCTGTAACCAGCTAAAATTTCCTTGGAAGCTTTTGGTGCAGGAGTTCTGACTTCACTGTCTTCCTCTTGTTCCATGCTTTGATCCTTTTTGTCCCAAAATAGGAGTCTTATGTTGGATTTCTGTGCTTGCTTTGTTTCCTTTGCTTGCTCATGTTGCCACTCAATTACTTGACTTTTGAGCTTTTTGCCACAGTAGAACTCTGCTACCAGAAAGGGAAGCTTTTTCCCAAATGCTGTGGTTTTCTCAGCTGCTGGAACTATTAGTTGGGTGCCCTCCCTCAAGCCTCCACATGCTCTGGCAAACTGGTCATGCACCCCAAGACCTCTACCCTAGACAGCAATCCAGATCCAAGCAGGTTAAAGCAAGAGTGATTACCCCTCAGACTGGTTGCATGGTCCCCCTACAATCTGCAGGCCAGGAACTCTGAAGCATCCATATGGCAGTGGCTGCATGGCTGCTGCTTTTCAGTTGCTTCTCCCTCCAGGGGGTACAGTCCAGACACACTCTTGAACTTCCAGTTCCCAGAGTCCACACTGCACTGAGCTCTCACTTTGTCCTTAGCATCTATATGTTGATAATTCTGGAAACTGCCACAGCTGCTGGTGATCTGAAGTTCCTCCAGCTGGTGGCTGGTTGTGGCCACCCTGAGGCTAAAACCTCAGCTCTTTTGGGGCTGGGCTTGGCTCCCAAAGTGCTGTGCTGGCTGCTGCCAGCCTGCCGGTCTGTCTTCAGCGGGAATTTAGTTTCTCTCTGTCATTTTGTGGGTTCTGTAGCTCCAAAGTTTGTTTAGAATCAATTTTTACATGAATTAGAGGAGGTGGGAGCAGGAGCCACATGGAAGTCCTGTTTCTACTCTGCCATCTTGACTCCACCCCCCAGGTGTCCTTATTCTTTCCCACCTATGGGAAAGATACCATTCTGTTTAGATATCAGAGACATTGGGACACCCCAAAGCTTCTGTTTGGGAAGTTGTCCAGAAGCATCATTTGGCAGCTTCCTACATAAACTAATTCTTTTTATTATTGGGGAAAAAATTAAATTTTTATTCTGAACAGCCCCCAATAAAATGGTCATTTCCATATATAAAAAGAGGGTTGGGAATGAAATTGCTGCAGGCCTGTCTTATGTACAACTAACTTGATTTTCTTTTTAAGTATATGACACATTTAACCCACAGTTTTAAGGCTGTCCTGTTCTTCTGTGTTTCTTTATGGCCGTCTTTCTGTTCTCTTCTTTGCATATTTTTTTAAGAAAAGGTTACAGCAATGACTCTCTTCTCTTTCTTTTTTTGCTGTCTTATCCTTAACTCTTCCTTTCTTTAAACTCTCCCTCTCCTGAAAGAAAAACTAACCTCTTTTAGCCAATGTACATAGTCAAGCAAAACAGATTCCCATATTGCCTGTGTCCCAAGATGTATGTCTCATTCTGTATCATGAGTCTATCACCTCTCTGTCAGAAAGTGGGGAGTAGGTTTCATCATTAATACTGTGGAATGAGAGTTGATCATTACAGTGTTCAGTGTTCTCAGATCTTTCAAATTTAACTAATTATTTTTGATCGCTACATGCTAAGGCCAGCTGTTTCTTCACATTTGACAGCTGAGGGGCCTGATGGCTGGGAGGTGGGATTGATGTGTCAGCCTGTACCTCAAACAGATAATTCAGGGGAGGGATCTGAAAGAGTAGTTAAAGTTGACTTCCCCAAAGGCTCTCAAAAAATTCTCACAATATAATATAAGCTTCTTGAGGATAGGGCTTGGTTTTTTGTTTTGGTTTTGGTTTTTTTTGGTCTTTTCATCCTCTTTGCCTTGCATGGTGCCTTGTATATAGAAGGTGCTTGGTACATTGAAAGTGCCATGAGAAAACCTGAAGGGACCTTAGTAATCATCATTGCTTATATTTATTTTCCCAGACCTTAGCACAGTGCCTGGCACATAGTACCTGCTTACCAAATACTCTACTTATCCATCTGTCCATGTATGTAGTCCAAGTCCTACAGAGGTGGGAGTGGGGCCCAAGAGAGGAGGAGGCCAAGGTCACAGAGTCAGGTAGGTTCATTCAGCTCATTCTCACACTGAGACTGAGCTATGGCAGAGTCAAATATAGCCCACATCTCATAGACTCACAGATAGCCCTAGAAGGCACCTCTGTGACGTCTTGTCCAACTCCTTCATTTTCCAGAAAAAGAGACAAGTCTAGCTTCAGGGTCAGAGCAGGGATTGGACCCAGACCTCCAGTCTCCCAGTCTATTTGTGGTTTCAGCCTGGTGGCCAAAATTCACTCTCCCCACCCCCACCCTAGGGCTCTCCAGCTCTGCCAGCAAAGCACCTCCTGGCCTCAGAACTCAGGGTAAGCAGCTAAGCAGGGAGTGGGGCCTTTGTTCCTTCCAGGCTCACTCTGAGCCCAAGTTCATCACCTACACCCACTCCTAAGCCTCTGCTCTATAGGAAAGATTGAGAAGTTCAGGGGGCTAAGCTCGTAGGAAAGGAAATGTTACCTGGGATGGGAAGGACTTCCACCAGGAACAGAGGGGCTGAGGAACTGTCTCTCTAACCTACCCTCACTGCCTGTTCCCACCATCCCCAGTTGCTCTCTTCACAGGGACAGTGTTGAGGGGTGCTCAGGTATAGCTGGAGATAATCTGGACTTGGGGAAATGTTCCCATTACCATTGCACTAGGTCCCTTAAGCATTCTCTCCACTCACAAGGTGACCCCCTACACTTTCAACATGGAAAGATTTTGAAGGCAAGGAGAGTAATATTTGAGAGAAACAAAAAAAAGTCTTACCTGGAAAAAAGGGAAGCAGAACTATCCCAGGGAAGGCACATGCTCTAGCAGGGGTTAAGGTACCATCTTCTCCCCCATTCCAATTTCTTTCACATTTATTTATTTTTAATTTAATTTATGGAATAAAACAAGTATTTCCATCACATAGTGTAACAAAAATATGATTGCATATGAAACTGCAGATCTATTGTGTACAATTTTCTATTCCTTTTAAATATATAATAATTATAATGTAAATTTCTTTTTTCCCTTCTGTCCCCCATCTGCTCTAGGGATGGCTACCGTTAGACACAAATACACACACACACACACACACATATAATATATACATATTGTAGAGCAATATAAGAAAAACACATTACACATATATACATGTGTATATATATATACATATATATATATATACATACGCATGTAATGTGTAAATATGATGGGGTGCTTGGGCCCAGCCCTAAGATCATGTCTCTGGAAGCCTCCCAATTTCTCTATAGGCCCCTCTCCTGTGAGAAAATTGTCTCGCTGCAGAACACATTCTCTTATCAGAACAGACAGAGGGGTACCTGACCCAAGGATTTTTGTCCCTGGTTGTCCCAAGGTCTCTCTCTCTCCCTCTTGGTGCCAGATCCCCAAGGTCCATGCCTCTGATAATTCCCTAGATGACTGGTATACTTCCTACACTTTCCCATCCATAACTCCCAAAGACAACTGCCATCTTAGATTACCTAATTAGCATCCCTGGAATTCCTTTCCTATATCCCTTTTTCATCCTCAGTCTCTCACAGGTTAAGGACCCATGCCTGCTTTTGCTAAAGTTTTACAATAAACTCTTTGCCACTTGACTAAGAGAAGGCTTGAGTGTGTGAATTCATTGCAGGCAGCCTTGTCTTGGCATCCTTAGGGTTCCAGGACCCCAAACCTCTTCATTTTTGGTTGCCCATTATGATGCTGTTATTCCTATACATCCTATAGTCCCTAACCCATACACTATACTCACCCAGATCCCAGTGGATGCCCAATGCTTTTCCACTCTGGATCTCAAAGATGCCTTTTTTCTGTATACACCTCTACAATGACTGACAATTTATTTTTGTCATTGAGTGGACACCCCCTGGAAAATCAAATCCATGCCAAATAACATGGATAGTCCTGCCCCAGAATTTTCAAGATAGCCCCATCTATTTGGCCAGGCCTTGGGAAAAGAGTTAAGGGACATGGAACTAGTAGATAGTTTAATCAGTATGTGGATGATATTGTCATTTGTAGCCCCAACTGGGAGGCTTCTCCGACTACTGTCACAGGGGCTCTTAAACTCTTGGGTACCTGAGGCTACAGGATCTCTCTGAACAAAATCCAGATAACATGTCAGACTTTAACAGCTGACTCCCACCTCTCGCTCCTTAACAATAGAGAGGAAAAGGGCAAGTCTGTTTATTCTTGTCCCAGCCACTAAAAAGCAACCCTCTACCTGTTTAGGCATGGCTGGATTTTTTAGACTCTGGATCCCTAATTTTGGTCTTATTGCAAAAAACCCCTTTATGGCTTTACTCAAGGCCATACTCAAGGCCACTCACTCCCTTTAGAGTGGAGCCCTGACCAGACTAAGGCTTTTGAAACCCTGAAAACTAAGCTGACCACCACTACAACATTAGCTCTACCTAATCTAGACAAACCTTTCACTCCGTATGTTGATGAAAGGAGAGGCCAGGCTTTGGTATTTCTAACACAATTCCTAGGACCAACCCAGGTTGGTTGCATACTTCTCAAAACAATTGATTCTTTGACTGCCAGATGACTTTCATGTCTGTCGGCAGTGGCTATAATGGCTATCTTAATTGAGGAAGCCTCTAAACTTATACTTGATGAACCCCTGGAAGTTCTGACTCCTCACTGAATTCAGAACATCCTGGAAACAAAAGGTCATCAGTGGCTAGCTAGCAGCAGGCTCATAAATTAGTTTAGGTAAAATTGTCTTTTTTGTTATATTAGCCCTGCCTACAAGAACAATTATTATTTCCCCAACTATTTTAATCTTCAGGGGATACGTCATACAGACATCTGAAAGCATCAAAAACTAGAATGGTCTGTATTATCCTGAAGCATCTACCCTCATCCAAAAAAATGACCATGAGAAACTATCCTGCATCATTCAAGACCCCATCCTGAACTAAGAGAAAGGCTATATATACACAGCTGCTGACAAACCACTAATTATAAAAACATCCATAGAATAGGATCACTGACTCAAAGCTGGAAGGGACCTTAGAGGCCATGTCATCCTAAAACATTATCTACAGAGGACCTAGAACAGAATATCAGAGTTGAAAAGGGCCTTAGATACTTTTTACTTTGAATGTCAGTGAGAAACGACCTTAGAATTCAATCACTCACTGTCATATGATGCTTGAAAGCACTTTTCTTATGACCCTGCAAAGCAAGCATGTTTTTATCCATTTAAAAGTGGAAACTTGGGATTTTTAAAAGGGTTAGTAATTTATCTGTGATTACCCGGGAGGACTCAAAACCAGGTCTCCTGACTAAAATCAGGTGCTCTCTCCATGAATGATGGGACATTTCTTCAGAGTAAAATGCAATATCAAAGCTGGGAGGGTCCTTAGAAATATAGAAAGTCAGATATAAGGACCTTAGAACATAGAGTACAGGGGCCTTAGAACACATCAGATCAAAAGTAGGAGGCTACTGATAATCCAAGACGGAGAATGAAAGTAATTCAAGGGACCTTGGAACACAGCTCATAGAACGTAAGGGTTTGAACTTTAAAGCGTAGAATATAAAATGTTAGTGCTAGAATCAATGGAAGGGACTTGGAAGCATAAAACCTAGAATACAAAAGACAGAATGAACTGGTGATGCCGCTTTCTCATTGGCTAAGTATTGTGGTCTTGTCTGAGACAAGATGGATGTGGTTGTGGTTGAGTGCATGGACACACCTGTCGTTTCTGTGGGGAATATGAGGAATGGGCCTGGGGCAGTGGCTAGCTAGAGGCAGTGATTGGGATCCCATCACATGGACATGCCTGCTGTTCTGTGAGAAATATGAGTTCATGGACACACCTGTTGTTCTAGTGAGCAGGGAGGTATATATGGAGAAGTTTGAGTATTGAGTGTATGTGGGAAAGTGGCTAGATAGGGGCAGTGGGCCTGCTGTTCAGTGGGGCCTGTAAGGAAGTTAGACTGTTGGAGATGTGCATAACTTTATTAGGATTTCATCATTCCATCCTCAAAGAGCTAGGACCCAAATTCATTTGGGAAAAGGGGTGAAGGTCTCTGCTTCCGTAGCTTCTTCAGGCTGAAAAGGGGTGTTGAGCTGCCCCTGCCTCAGTGGGTTCCAAGGAGGAGGTTGACTGGAACCTAGCATAGGTCACACCCAGGGGATGATGGGTGAGTATGGCCTGGTATCCATTGTTTGCTGCCAACTGTAGGTGAATTGGCCTGTAGTCTGGGTGACACAAATCTGACAAGCAAGTTCAATATGCAGGGACCAAGACATAAAGAAAAAGACAGATATATCTAGTAACAGGCAGTTGCCTAGGCCGAATACCTATTTACTAAATTATTTAGGCTATAGAAAGGAATATAATTTTAGGCTGAATAGCTCAGATCTACTACACATTTTATTACAGTAGCTCAGATGTATCCCAGCCTTAGTCTATGGGATAATGATTAACACTGTATTTATACCTTTGTTTCACAAACTTCTTATCTCTTGACCATGCAGGCAGGCAGATGACAAACCCCCGTACTAATTTACCCAGCTGTTTGGAATATGGAAGGACTACCCATTCAGATTAAAAACAGCAAGATTTCACATATTTGCATTGTATTCATATCTTTTTACTGACCACTTGTTCTAATTAGAGAAATTTCCCATAAAAGGAAAAAGCAGAGATATGCCAGATATGACAGGATAAAGCGTCCTTAGCTCTGTTTGAATTCAGATGAGAGTCACTTTAATTCCATCTCATAGCCAGACTAAGAAATGGCCAGGTGAGAAACATTCCTTTTCAAAAAAAGACACTGGAGAAACTGAGCCAGGAGGGTCCCAACTTAGACTGAGGCTAACATTGTTCTCTCCGCTTTTCTGAGAAGCAAACCTCCACCTATAGCAGAATCACATTCTATCTGAGTTGCTTGTGACATTTCTCTCAGATACTGACAATGCAGACAACTATTTCTAAATTCATAAAGTTAGTTGCTGTCCCAAGGGCTTTTACCTCAAATGGCATGCATGTTTCATCAACCACAGTTTAGGGCTAGACACAATTGTTTTTATTTTTATAGAGTTGCAATAAGCAATAAAAATTTACTATAATTTACATATATAAGAAGTTTCATTTAACATATATAAGATTGTAATTTCTCAGTAAGCCAAGTTCATTGTTTAGGAGTTCCATGACACAAACAAGCTTTTATTTTTTCCCAGGGGCTGATGACTGTAGCGGCAAGCACCCCAAGCATGTCCTCAGGGTTTGCTGCCCATACAGGTTCTTGGATCTGCTTTGATAAAGGAAAGCAACTCAAAATGGGTTAACAAGCTTACTTTAATCAGTCAGACATATATCGTTTACCTTGTTCAGGAGAAAAGGTCAGCACCCCGAACTTCAAAGTATACAGGCAGAATTATCAAGACAGAAACAGATCAAGTAGACAGATTTCCAAACTGTCCAACCATTACATCCATACCCAGTCAACATCTGGGTTTCCACATCTGGGTTTTTCAAAACCGGGGGGGGTGCCCTGGACAACGGCTTCCCAGAATACAGATCAAATCACAGAACACTTCTCAAAGTGAGCCCCCAAAACAAAGCCTCACATCAGGGCTTATATAGCCTTCTCCTGGCTCAGAGAATGTAACAACCTTATTGACCCACTGGCCAATCAAAAAGTATCTACTGAAAAACAAGCCTCCCACCCCAGGCTTCAGGTGCACTTTAACCTAGGGGCAGGGAAGATCTTCCAAATTTACATTCCCATTACAATGACCTTGCCCAGCAGATGGTTCCCAGGGATCTGACAAGTTTACAAATAAGAGGAAATCGACAGGGACCCCAAAAAAGGGGCTGATCTGCCTGTCCACACTATGATATTCTTCCTCTGGACTAATGAAAACCACATACTTTCTGTGTGGCAAGTCCCCTACTTTCAGTCTTAACCTAATTTGTTTGCCCTGACTAATTTTTCCTTTTTCTTTGCCGGGATGTCTTTCAAGGTTACCATATTTTGTTTTTAGTATACCAGAATTCTTTGAGACAGTTCCACCACAACACATCATGATATCACAACAGTTTTGGGGGGACAAAGTCCCCACCTCAACAGTTTTGGGCGTCCCTGTGTTTAAACCGCAACAATTTGATGGATATGGAAGAGGACTTCTGAGGAACATATGAGCTTCCTGATAGGGGTTGCTCAGCTTCAGGGAACTTGAAGCAGGAGCTCCAGGTTCTGGTGGTGTGGGAGCAAGGACTTGGGGGTTTGAGAGAAGAGGTTCATCTGATTGCCTAAGAGGAGTGGGCTTCAGGGTGCCCAGGGGTCTAGGACTGTTGCCAGTGGGGCCGCCACTGTAGCTTCTGTGCCTCCCCCCTCATTCCTTTTGCCAGATTGGGGAAGGTAACTCAAATTCCCTACCATTCTTCAGCACTCTCTTTCCTTAATCTGATTTGGGATGAGAAGAGTTAACAGAATCTGCTCAAATGTTTTCAGCTATTCTCACTTTTCACTGCAGCCTTAGCTTGGTCAGAGCCAGGACTACAGGGTGAATGATCTTAATGGTTCTAACTTTCCCATGTATCCTGAGCTCAGTCAGAACCAGATCTTATTCCTTTGTCACAGGCTCAGCTTTGGGAGGGATCTCAAGGGTATCTAGTTTAACTCAGCCCCCAACAGAAAACCCCTTTCCCAATAATCCCATCAAGTCATCCTCCAGCCTCCTCTGAAAGACTCCAACCCAATTCTTCTAACTTCTGTCCATACCATGGGGCTTCTGAAGATGAATCCAAGAACTAGAAAATGAACGGGGAAAAACATGACTGGTTTGTAACCAGCTGGCAGATATGCCACTTGTGAAACTCCTCTATATAAAATCCCAGCTCAGATGCAGAAGCTTATTTATAATGACTGATGACAATTCAAAGATTAAGCTTTGGTAAGTAGCACCATGTGTTTATCAGAGACTTGAATAAAGAAGGAAAAGACGTGGTACAGTGTCTAGGGTATCTGAAGGAAGGCGATTCCAAGCTCAAAGGTCTGGGGATAGCTTGTGGCTAAATGAGAGGAACCAGCATGATGGCAAAGAAGCCACTCCCATAACTAGTAATATATTAATGCATTTGTCCAACTTCCTACAGCAAAAACTAGATAAGTAGCTCGAAAGAGTACTGACTAGTCTATTTCTGGTACTATGAATTCTCCCCTTTCTGACTGAGAAGGAACCCAGGTGTTTTTTTCAGTAGAAACCTAGGTGAGTCACAGAGGAGGTCCCTGTCTAACCTCAGAGTGGGCTGGGAGGTGCTTTTGTTGGAAGGTGCTTTGTTCCAAAGGCCTCAATTCATTTTCATGGAGGCCACTTTTCTCTGGGCCATAGCCCTGTCTCAGAAACTTGGGAAGTGCAGCTGGGTCAGTGGTTAATCAGCCTTCTCTGAGCACAATGTCTAAGAGGCAGCTCGATTGTGAGAAGAAGCTTGGGAGGCAGCCTGGCCTATGGGACAGAGGTCCAGTCTTGGGTGCAAGAGTCCTGGGGTGGAGTCCTGGTTCTGCTGCTTAGTTGCTGTGTGAACCTGGGGAAACGACTTTTTCTTCTCTGTGCTTCTCTTTCCTTAAATAACAAATAGTTGGAGCATGAAAATGCCCTATATCCCAGCTAGGAAGGATTCCACTGTTCAGTCATATCCAACTCTTTGTGACCCTATTTGTTTGTTTGTCTGTTTACTTTAAGATACTGGATGGGTTTGCCATTTCCTTCTACAGCTCATTATACAGATGGGGAAACTGAAGCCAATGGAGTTAAGTGACTGGCCCAGGGTGGCACAGCTATTACATATCTGAGGTCAGATTTCAGCTCATGAAGATGAGTCTTCCTGACTCCAGTACCAGCGCTCTACACACTCTCCCACATACCTGCCCCTGTTGACACAGAGTCAGTGGTAAATAAAGGGTTGTTTCCTACCTTCTTTGTTTTCCTTGCATGGAGGCAGCCACATGATGCAGTGGATAGAGTGCAGGGCCTGGAGGCAGGAAGGCACATATTCAAATTTGGCCTCTGTGAGGACATAATATTATTGTCCCAGGGGAGGGGAGTGCAGATATCCTGATGGCTATGCCAGTTATAAGGCCATAGGTAAGGCTGCTATTCTGTTCTGACCTGATGTGGCAAGTGTAGGGATGCAGACCTTCTGAGACAATACTGAGATACCTGAAGAAAGAGGGACCTGTTGCCAGCTTGGTTATATAATAGGTTCATTAGCCTGTGTTAGGTTAATCAGTTGTTTGGGGAATTTGCTCAGGAGACCTCAGTCTTTGGCAACAAGAAGAAAAAATGATGTGATGGATCCCTGAGTCAAGCTCAGGCCAGGTCAGCTTTATATAGAAACAGAATAAAAAAAAGTATAGAGGGGTGGCTAGATGGCACAGTGAATGGACACTTCCCTGGAGTCAAGAGGACCTGAGTTCAAATGTGACCTCAGATACATAACACTTACTAGCTGTGTGACATCAGGCAAGTCACTTAACCCCAATTGTCCTGCCTTTCCCCCTCCAAAAAGGAAATAAATAAATAAATAAGGGTAGGGACATGGATGGCCTAGGGCCATGTATAAGTTGGAGCTTCTTTTGTTGTTTACATTTATTCAAGGTGTTTTACTTTCTCTGTGAGACTCAGGATTAAGTTCCTAGGCTCTGGTCTAGCCCATACAACCTCAGATACTTGCTAGCTGTGTAATAATAATAGCAATTTCATTGTTGTGAAGATCCAATGAGATAATAATTGTAAAGCACCTAAGCAAATTGCCTTATACATAACAGGGGCATGCTAAATGCTGCTTTCCTTCCTTCTTTCCTTCTTCCTTTCTGTCCTTCCCTCCCTCCTTCCTTCCTTTTTTCCTTTCTGCTCTTCTTCCTAATTCTGCCTCCCTGGGTTGTGGTAAGGCCAAAACTATGGAGTCCTGAGAGCACTAAAGAAATGGCAGCTGAGAAAAGGCAAACGAGAGCTCTCCTTTCTTATCCATCCTCATTGACCCTGGTCTCCTGTCCTTCCATCAAGCCCTTGCCCTCCTCTTCTTAAACCGGCTTTTCTTACTCAAAGTGACCCACAATCCATTCATTTTTCTTTATTCTCCCAGGCCCCAGCTGCCTCCCTTGACCACCTCGTCTTTATTGTTAGATAGGCCAGCCATGTAGTGTCGTCCAACCTGGAATTCCTTGTCCCTCGTCCTACTGCTGCTCCTGCCTGTAATCCTCATCCCTGGGCTACCCCCAACCATGTACTCTATGTGCTTCTACTCCTATGCTACTGAGAAAGTCACCCCACCTGGCCAGCTCTATTCCCTGCCAATTCTGATCTAATGATCAATTTCTCCCTTATAGCCACAGGAAAACCCATTATTTTTAGTTGATTGATGTACTACCCTCCTCAGCACTTGTTGCAGATCTCTCTCCTTTAAGCCTTAAGCTATTCTCAGAACCTTGTCCCTTTTTCCTTCAACTCTATTAGACACATTAACTTGTCCTCTCCTTTACTCAAGTCTCTGAGAAACACCTCTTCCTACTTGCTAAAGCTAAATCTTTCATTCTGCTGTTGACTCCATTCCTTCTAGTCTCTTCTAGGAGCTTTCTTTGTTAATCAATAAAGGACAGCTCAAAGTCTGAGAGTCTTCTCATCACTGCAGACTGACAAGCAGGAACTGATGGGAGTCAAATGAACGTTCTAACCCTAAGTCAGATAGAGACTTGCTCCACAGATGTTCATGTAATCCAAAACATTTTATTATGTACCTACTACATGTCAGCTGACTGCTTTAGTGTAAAAGGTGTAAAAAGAAAGATAAAACTCCTGACCCTCAAAGACTTTACTTTGATCTTGGTAGTAGGATGAAGTGAGTTTAAAAATAGACTAAAATGTCTGTGGGCTACAATAATCTGCCTGGCTGTTCTGTCCTCCAAAAGATCTTAGAAACAGGAGAAAAAGACTTTAGGAGCTGGCACAGTTCTCCCTTTATGCAGAGAAATCATTTGCCTTGCCATACAAAATAACCTTCCTTTCTGTCTCTTTGAAGAGGTTCAAGGGGACTCCACAGGAATGAGGAATATTTTGCAGCTACCTTGATTTCCTGGATTGCCTTGAACAAAGAATTCATTTCTAAATGACCAAGCTACTGGAGGCAATCTTCTCTGTATTTAGTCTGGTCCTCAGGCAACCAACTCAGTTTGTCACTAGTTTTAAACAAGACGCCTTTCAAACATGGTAGAATCTGTCAGATCTAGAATAGCCTTTGAGAACCAAGGTTCTTGAAAAGCACCTATTGAATCATGAGGATGCACAGAAATAAACTTGGTGAAGGATTTTCCTTCTCTTAAACCAAAATTTGTCCAAATATAACTTCCTCCCTTTGGCTACTTTGTTTTTAAATATGATTTGTTTTATATTTTGTACTTGACAAATGCCAGTTAAAAATGAGCATTTTTATGTATTAAGGAGAACAGGGAGGAAAAAGATGGCATATGAAACCACAAATTGTGATTTTTGTATATTTTATGTTTTTATAGTTGTAAGAGTGACTGTTTCTGCCCCTAATTATCTGAAGGTTATGTATGTTGCATTCCTTTTTCTTTGAACTTGACAAAATTTGCTTCCTGTTTTCTCTTTCCTTTGAGACTTAATTTATAATTTCTTTGATTTTATCTTCTGAGATTAATTTATTGAAATACATATTTTCTCATACTTTAACCTAAGCATTTATCCTTATAATTTTTGTCAATTTTGTTGGCATATACTTGGGTAAAATCTTTTCTAATAAAATTCCTTCATTTCCTTTTTGTTATGTTTTCTTTATTTTTTGATATTGTTAAATTAATTTTGTTCTCTACTAAAACACAATAATGATACGATATTATAGTTTATAACATTTTCCCAAGACTGATTTGTTAGCCTCCTAAAAGTTTCTTCTCTCATTTTTATAATTTTCTTTGAAGAAATTTTGTTAATTTTATTATTTGGGGTTTTTTTAACCAATCAATTTTTTTTTGGATTAAATAATTTTTAAAAAAGTATGAATTCTCTCTTCAAATGACTCATTATTATTTTTGTTCCATTGTGATCAGTAAAGTATATGCTTAAAATTTTTGTTCTGTATTTAAATATGGAATTTTATGCCTTAGCACATGGTTAATTTTTTTTTTTTGCTTTTTTTGGGGGGGAAGGGTAGGTGGGGTTTAAGTGACTTACCCAAGGTCACATGGCTAAAAATTGATAACTGTCTGAAGCCAGATTTGAACTTAGGTCCTCCTGACTCCAGGCAAATGCTTGATTCACTGAATCACCTAGCCACCCCCACATGGTTAATGTCTATAAAAATGCCATTCATAGCTATGACATATGTAATCTCCCTTATATTCCAACTCAGTAATCACAAAGGAACTAACATATCTCACTTTCTATAGATCTGTTCAAGGTTGTTAACTCCCATCATTTGGTTAATATTTTTAGAATGATTAAATAAAATGAAAGTTATACCACTTGTATCTCCAGCTAGCAAGGAATTAGCCAAATTCAATCATGCTTTTTCTGGGCCTATAACATTTTAGACCTTTGCTTTATTACTCAGTGTAGAGGATCAGAAGGATCAGACATAGCTCACACCCACAAGGCACATGCACTCTGCTCAGTGATACTGATAACAAGGGTAAAAGTCAAGCCACATCAAGAAGCATTTATCAAGAACCTAGTGTGTGCCAGGTACTGGGTTAAGCACAGGGGTTACCACGAAGAGCAAAATACAGTAACTACCCCCAAAGAGCCATGGAGAATAAAACCCAGAGAGACAAGGTTTCCAGATATTATTAATCGATTTATTAATTAGGGTAGCCAATAATCCATAAATTGATGGTCAATGGTTCCTCTAGGCAACCACAGATGCCAAAGGAGACTCTGAAACATCTTAAATCAGGCATGTGCTTTCTGACAGGAAACTCCCCTGACAAGTGAAACTCAACTTGATTGGTGGACCTTTAATGGGGGGGGTAGGCTAAAAGTCTTCAGCTCCTCCTGCTGAGAAGCAGAGGGGAGATCTAAGACTCGGTAACCTCAGGGCATCTGGACAAGGGAAGCCATCTCCATCCTGGTCTCACTGGCTAGTTTTCTTTCATGAGTAGGGTCACCCTAAATTCTAATGGAGGGAATCAAGGACAAGGGGACATGTCCCATGGAAAAGATCTAGCTGCTGCTGGCAAAGCAGACAAAAAGAAAGGGTCCCTGCCCAGGTAGATGCCTTGGGACTGGGAGAAGATTACCTTGCTCAGTTACACCCTTCAGAGATTTTCTGACCTTTTCAAGAATGTGATCTTAACAGAAACAGGAGGAAAATGAGGGATAAAACTTAACAATTAGTTATTAATATGGTAATATAAGATTAATTTCTCTCAAAGTTCCCAGTCTGATGATTGTTAGGAAAAATGATGGATCAAAATTAAGAATTATTTTATATATATATAATATTTTATTTTTATATAATATAAATATATTACATTTTTATATAATAAATAATTATAAATAATAAACATAAAATATCTTATATATTAATCTCTCTCAGAGTTCATTGTCTAATAACAACAACCTTTATGGAGGATAAATTGGAGATAATATTGAGAGGTAAGACACCAGCATTAAGGAGAATCATGAAAGGCTTCTTCAGAAGGTTAGATTGGAGTCAGAATCTGAAGGAGGCCAGGGAAGCCAGGATATGGAGATGAAAAGGGAGAATTCCAGGAATGTAGGATAACCAGTGAAAATGGTCCAAGTTGGGAGATGGAGTATATTGTTTGAGGAACAGCAAGGAAGCCAGTTTCACTATGTGGCAGAATACATGGGAAGAGGAAAGACAGAGGGAGAGGACAAGAAGGGAGAGGAGGTGAGGGGAAGGGAAGAGAGGAGGAAGAGTGGGATGAGAAGACTAGAAAGGTGGGAGAGAGCCATGTTCTGAAGGGCTTTCAATACTAGAGGGTTTTTTATTTGATCCTAGAGGTGATAGGAAGCTACTGTACTTTACTGAATTGGGAGTTGGGGTTGTGACACCTGAACTAAAGGAAAATCATTTTGACCACTGCATGAAGGAAGGACCACAGAGCAGAGAAAATGAGGTAGGGACATCAGTCATGTGATGAAGTTCTGCATGAGGATAGTGTAATTATCAGAGTAGAAGAAATGGGTATGAGAAATGTCTGAAGGGTAGAATGGCCAGGACTCAGCCTCCAATCAGAGATGACAGAGTAAGAGAAGAATAACTTGAGAATGGCAGGTAGGTTGCAGCCTGGTGCTGTCTTTGACAGTAACAGAGAAGTTAGTAAATGGAGAAGTTCGGGGAAAAGATTCAGCTTTGGACATGCTATCTTTAATGTCTGTGGGGCAACCTGCTCAAATTGTCTAATAGGTGCTAGAGGTCAGGGGACAGGTTAGGGCTGGATCAATGAGGCTTAGAGGCCTCTGCATAGAGAAAGTCATTGAATCTATGTGAGCTGTTGTGATCATGAAGTGAAATACACAGACAGTAGATCAATGAGAAAGAGGTTGATTCCACAAGTCTTTAGGGAGCAGATGTCCCATCAAGTTAGACACTAGAATGTTGGAATAAGTAGAAAGGAGCAGGGAGGACATTATAAGTTAGAAAAAATAGTTTAAGCTGTACTATGGAGGTGGAAATGAACATGGGGTGTGTGGGGACCAGCCTGCTCTGTGAGATGTGTATGAGGATGGGGGGGATGAGGTGGGATGGACAAAAGCTGGACCACAGTGTCTATGCCCTTTAGTGTGTAGTTACCTAGACTTGGACTCAACACTCCTGATTCCTAAGGTAAGGGAATGATTTTCAGAGTAGGTTATGCTGCTTTTCATGGCCATCCTCTTCTTGTTGTTTGTGTCTCCTGGTTGTATTCCTGCCAGCCATGATCTGGACCATAAAGCGGAATCCCTGGCCAGCTTCCTGCAGCAGCCTTACTCTACCTTTATACCTAATATGTCTCATCCTTCAGTTTCCTTGTATTCTGGGCTCAGGTAAGTTTACTTCTGTTTCTGCCACTGTGGCATTCACATATCACTACCCACTGATATTTCACTTCAATTAAACTATCAGCAAAAAATATTTATTTAGCCACTAAAGATGACTTAAAAAGAAGATTTAATAGAAGCAGAGTATCTACATTTCTGCCTGTGTAAGGCAAATCTGCCAGCAACAAAAGTCTTGATCATTTATGGCCAACAGAGATCTTCCTGGTCGCCCAACTGAACAGTATAGAGAATAAGAGTCACAAAGCTTTGAGCTGGGATGACCCTTACACATCATCTGATCCAATCCCTAACCCACATTTTACAGGTAAGACAACTGAGGCTTGGGATTTGCTTAACATGCCACAGGAGAAGCAAGATGTGAACCCAAATGTTCTGAAGTCCAGTCAAGAACTTCCCAAGATTCTGCTTCTCTGTCCTATAAAGAGGATGAAGAGGTATTAAGTGAGGTCTCAAAGGCTTTGATGTCTGGGCAGATTTCCTTCACAGTCCAACAAAGTACTCTGCAAACTCTCCCTCTCTTCCCCAACATGTGCTGGTGATTGAGGCAGTCATTGGTTCTGAAGTAAAGCCTCTGTTCGAGAAGGACAAGAGAGACTGAGAAGTCTGGAGCAAAACCTCATGCCAAGCCAGGTCAGGAAACAGAGCTTTTCAGGGAGATGCCACATACAAGGCACTCAGGAAGATGGGACCTGGATGGAGGCTTCAGTGAGAAGGATCTGCCAGGGTTACAGGAGGCACAGGACCAGCAGCGTCAGTGTAATGGGAATGTAAATTTTTAAGATCTTCACTGCCCCTAGGCTTAAGTGCACCTGGAGCCTATGACAGGAGGCTTGTTTTTCAGGAGATACTTTGTGATTGGGCAGTAGGTCGAGAAGGTTCTTACATTCTCTGAGCCAGGAGAAGGCTATATAAGCCCTTATGTGAGGCTTTGTTTTGGGGCTCACTTTGAAAGGTGTTGTGTGGTTTGACCAGATGAGACTCTGGGTAGCCGTTGAGCTCCCCGGCTTTGAAAACCCAGATGTTGATGCTTCCCTCTATGGTTACTGTGATTAGGTATGGATGTATGCAATGGTTGGACAGTTTGGAAGCCTGTCTGTTGAAATGTTCTTGTAACTTATGCATGTAACCTCTGTATACTCTGAAGTTCAGGGTGCTGACCTTTTTCCCCTGAACTAGGTAAATGATATATGTTTGACTGATTGAAATGAGCTTGTTGGCCCATTTTGAGTTGCTTTCCTTTGGTAGAGCAGATCTGGGAGCCTGTGTTGGCAGCCACCCTGGTGATGCTGGGGTGCTTGCTGCTACAGTCAGTGAATGAGTGTCTGATGCAATCTGCATCCCAGCAGCTCTGCCTTTTAATCCCAGCACTGACCATTGACCCTCCTGCCTCCTCTGAGGGGCAGACTCCTGAGGGTGTTGGTGTCCATACTAAGACGTGCCCTCTTGACCTGTGTGTGAGTGAGGTTGTGAGAACAAAAGCCCTCCACAGGAGCAAAGGTGCCATCACTTCTGATCCAGACCCACCTAAAAAATAGGAAAATGTAGAATGTTACTAAGGGCACAGCTACTTCTCACCTTCTGACAAAAAGGTAGAGAGGTACAGGTTTTTTGATGACTGTACCAAAGTGATTCAAGGAGATTCTCCCCAATGACACATACAACCAAGGGGAATACAAAGACAGAATCAAACTTTTAGAACTGAAAAAGTTCCAAAGACCATGGAGTTCAATCCTGTTATTTTACTGAAGAAACAGAGATGCTGGGGTGGCTAGGTGGTACAATGAATAGAGCACCAGCCCTGGAGTCATGAGGACCTGAGTTCAAATACGGCCTCAGACCCTTAACACAAAAAGCTAGCCATGTGACTTTGGGCAAATCACTTAGCCCCAATTGCCCTTCAAAAGAAAAGGCAAAAAAGAAACAGAGATGCAGAAAGGTCTGGTGACCTGTGCAATGTCACACAGCTAGTCAATAGTGGAGCTAATATTTAAAAGCAAATCGGTCATCACTACAGTAATGCCCAGGAATCCCCCACATTTCCATAATCACTTTCCTTCTCCCTTCTTGAGCTCCATTCCCATTGTAACACTTAGATCTCCCTCAGCTGTCTGGCCCAGTCTTTTTCTAAAACACTTAGCTATGCAGCCACAGAATCAGGACAAGTCCAACATCAGCCCAGAAGCCTGGGCTTCCTCTGCTGTAGGAAGTGATATCTATGAGCAGCCTCAGTGGTGGGGCAGAGGCAGGTCCTCCATAAGGCCATTGACAGGAGCTGTTGTCTTTCTGCCTTCACTGACATACTTTTGAAGTGTCCACCAGAAATTATACACCAAAGCCCCCTAAAACCTGCCAGAAGGGGCCCCTACCAGGATCCCTGGAAACCACCTGATAGGCCATAATAGTGAGGGAACTTTTCATATGTGTTACTAGAAACATGCCCCAGATTCAGGTCTGTTTATGTTTGTACCCAGGGCTTTGCTAGGTAATCAAGGCTTCACTAGAAATGGCATGACACCCCCTTGGAACCACATTTTGTTGATTAGCAACACCTAGTTCTATAAAAATGCATCTTGCAGAAGGCTCGGGGCTGTCTTCCCTACTGGGGAGGCAGTCACCGCGGTTAATAAACTCTCCTATCAAATTATAATTGGCTTTGCTGTCATGTGCATTTCACTTGGAGGTTCCACCAAGATATCCTTTGACTTTGTATTGACAGCTGGACCAGGCTCCCTGGAGGGACTGGAAAGCAATTCGACACTAACCGAGAGATGTTCCTTGGCCCCAGGCTTGCATTGCTTTTCTGATTGAACCAGGAACCTGAGTCCTTCCCAAATTCTTTCAATTCAATCCAAGAGTGTTCTTTTAGGTGAGTACTCATGAAGTGTAAAAGTGCTTGGGGGTGATCAACGAGAGATGTTCCTCGGCCCCAGGTAGAGTAGGAGGCTAAGCTAGATGCCTGTTAATGCCCCTACTGGCCTCCAAGGTCGGGATGCGGACAGAGTGCCCCTTCTTTATGTATTCTGTGTGTTCTCTGTAACTTTAAGCCTTTCTTTATGTGTGCTATGTATCTGTCACTAGTTGTTTCTGTAATCTGAACTGTGCTGTAACTTTAACTTTTTGTCTCCTTCGTTGGCCAAGTCTGGAAGATAAATTGCTTGGCCCTGAATCTCAGCATGGGGAGCCAATGCTATAGATCAAAAGCTCCTGCCAGCTCCCCGTCCCCTGACTCAACCACCCCATCAGGGCTCTTCCCCCTCCACACCCGGGATCTGACCAGCCTACCTGGGACAACTGCCAGCAGTTGTTCTGGACACTCCATTGCTACACCTGGGATCCCCAAAGGGAGGGAGTGAACTTTTGAAATCCAAAAATCTCAGTGCAAGGGGCCACCAGAGAGACAAAAACACTGCTGGAGTGTATTCTGTGTGTTGTGTTGTGTATATTCTGTCTGTCTGTAACTTTTATTTTGTCTCTGCCTGCATTTCTTTTGGTCTCTGTAACTTTAATATTCTGTCTGTGGATTGTGTAAGTAAATCTCTAAAGCTGCCACCCTGTAAGATTCAAAAAAAGGCAGCCAAAAGCACCCAAGCTGTAAGAAATGTTGTACCTGCACTAGAAAGATTAATAATCTCTTAAGGAATGGCTGTTGTCAGAAAACCATTTCTCCTTCTACTCCTTGAACTCCAGCCAAAGTTCTCAAAGTAGAAAGACAAATGGACAGAGAGAGAATGGGAAATTTCTCCCCTAAAATCTATCTAAGAGAAAAAGGGGTCGCTTCAATGAACAAAGAGAAGTAGGTTTCCAAGCTGCACTTTGAAATAGGACTAACACTTAACACTTTCCTGGGTCATAGAAAGAGAACTGTGCAACATCATTGGGAATATAGATCCAGGTAATTGAATTCATTCTGGTTACTATTTGGCACTACAAAAACTGAAGTTTAAGGTCACCAGATTGGTTATTCAATTGTTTTTATTTTAAAATTCAACATTAAGACCATGATTGTTATTGGTAAACAGTTGTATCATCTATGTTGTATGAGAAGCAGTTTCTCTTAAAGTCTTGAAGTAGATCTGAAATTTTAAAGGAATGAACACCTAAGAAAAGTTTACCTGAGCAAAAGGTCAAAAAGAAAAATCCACTAAGATTCTCTTCCCTGTAGCCCTACCTCTGACAAGGCTAAGGGCTACGGGGCCTTCTCACTGTGATCCAACTCTGACCAGACCAGTGCCACAGTGACAAGTTAAAACTGCTAAGATTCTCTTTCTTGTGGTCCCAGTTCTTCTTAGCTAGGGTTACAGAGCCCTCCCCTGTTATCCAGCTCTGATGGAGCTGAGGAGACAGTAAGAGGTTTGAACCATTAAGATTTTTTTTCTCCCTGTTGTCCTGGCCAGGGCTGCGGTGAAGTTAATTTGAGTTAACCTCCTCCAAAAAGAAAAAGGGGGGAAGGTACAGTAGCTACTTCGGAGCTACACAGGCTTGTCATCTGCCTACCTGAAAGGTTAAATCCCTGGAATAGAATATATTTTTCTGAATGGCATGGGAACAGTTAGACAAGGGAAAAGAAGCTTGTGAAACAAAGGTACAAACACAAGTTAATCATTATCCCATATACTAAGACTGAGATACATCTGAGCTACTAAAGTAAAATTATATTCTTTCCACAGCCTAAATAGTTTAGTAAAAGGGTACTTGGCTTAGCTCCCAGTAGCAATAGTTTTAGATCCCCAGGTACCCTGAAGTCCATCCCTCTAAGTAAGCAGAGCCTGAAGTTTTTACTTCAAGTTCCCCAAACCCTCTCCTCAATGCTCCAGGCTACCATCTCCTGGCACTCCCAAGTTGGCTGATAAGGTGCTTTGAGTGTGATGAATTTGGAAAAATGGAGAGTTTTCCCCTGAAATATAGAGTTCACTCCATACCATGAAGCCCCAACTTCAGTACCATCTAAGAGGTCTCTCCCTTGCTGCAAATGATCCCTTTGCTTGTTCCAGTGCCAAGGAATTAAAGAAGGTTGCTAAGGACTCCTGGGAAACAATGGAGCAGGGAGAAAACACCCCAGAATATAGGGCAAAAAGAGAAAAACACAAGAGGTACAGCTCAGAGAAAGAAGAAAGAGAGAAAATCAGGAAAGTGAGAAAAAAGCTTGTTAGTGAGAAACAGTGTGTTCCAAACTCTGCACTGACTGGTTGTGTGACCTAGTATAAATCATTTAACCCTGAGTCTCAATTCATCTGTAAAATGGGGAGATGAGAAAAAGAGAGGAGAAAATGAGGTCAGAAGTCAACTAGCCTCTTCACTTGGTAAGATCAATAATTCTTCTATATAATTGGGAAATGCAATTAATGTCATCTTGCAGTTTATATTATTATTGCATTTCTATACTGTATATTGTAAAACCTGAGTGAGGAGAAAATTGTGTAAGACCAGTAGTGTTACTTTAAATATGTATATCTGCTATTTAGAAAAACTTGTAGAACTATTAACTAAGCTATTTTGGGCTACTATTTTAATGCTAAAACCTATAATTGTAAATTGATTACCGTATGTGGAAAGGAGGAAACTAACTGTATGAAAACTTGTCTGACTAGTTCTGCCCATTCAGAGTAGTCTCTCCTGCTTACAATTCATATAAATTTTCCTTATGTTGTAAAATTGTTAAATCCCCTAGTAACTATCTCCAGGCAAAGTCATTCAGCCTGAGAAAGGAACTTGTTTTAGTAAATGAACCTAACTTGCTAAGAAGTTGCAAAGATTAAAAAGATTTTCTATAAATTGGCCTTTATATTTTAGAAGGATGGAAAATGGAATTCCTTATATTATAAGATCTGATACATTTTTATTGCTTATTCCAGCCCCATGAGAATAGAAATAATTATAACTGGCTCTAAACTGTTATTGGTGAGGCTGGTTGTTTAAGGGAAAAAGAATTTGGGACCATAACTAAATTTTATTTTGAATCTGAATTTGGATATAGTTGTCTGCATTAAATCAGTGTCTGAGAGAAAATGCCACTAGCTACTCTGAAGGAATGTGATCCTGTACTGTCAACAGGTGGAAGTCTACATTTGGTAAAGGCCGAAGGGACAATCTTAGCCTCTATCTGTGATGGGATCCCTCCTGGCTCAGTTTATCCATGAGATTCCTTTGAAAAGGAATATTTCCCACCTATTCCTGAGTCTAGCTATGAGATGGAACAGATGCTGCATGAGATGGAATATCTGTAACTGTACCTGAATTTATACAGAGCCAAGGATGTTTTCTCCTGGCACATTTGGAATGTCACATGTCCCTGCTTTTCCCCTCTATAACAGGTCTCTATGCTCAGAGCAAGTAATCAGTAAAAGACATGAGCTCTTTCATATTAGCTTATTGGAAAATCTAATATTATTTTTCATCTAAAATTAGAACATGTACAGAAAGTTATGCAAACTGCTTAAGATCATTTAAAAGTTTTCAACTAATTTTCTTTATAAAAGTTTAGTGATTATTTATAAATCTTGAAACTGTTTTGAAGAAGGAAAATATTTTTAGAAGAAATTTTTAAAATTTGTAGTGTGATTTTAAGAGACCTACTAAAACCTCCACTTGCAAAATTGATGTAACAATTTGTAAAGCAGAAGAGAACTTGCTATTTTTATCCATTATTTAAGCAAGTGTTAATATTTGTAATGGAATACATATGTGTAAAATTCATTCCCCTTTTTGAAATTCTGTTCAGAACTCCACCTTCTATTGTATTTTGGGTGACAAATGCTGTTATGTATGATTGTTAATTATGTACTTCTCAAGTCCCTCCAACCTCTCCAAAACATCCAGAATGCAGTCCAAGCAGTGTACCAGACCACTCCGCTGTTAAGGTGGCCGGAATAAAAGCCTGGATCCACCCCTCACACATCAAGGTGATGGCTCCTCCCAACCCACCAGACTTGTGGGTAACAGCCAGCCAGTAACTTACAACTGAAGATTAAGAGACTGTCCTGACACTCCTGTTCCTGGCATTCCTGCCTTTGGCAGGTTACAACTCCTATGCTCCCACCTTGTACTCTTGGACTCTTACTAACACAATTGATGGAACTCTGCTAGCTAAAAATGTGACTCATGGCCAGCTCACCCTTTTTCTTTGATCACTATGCCCTGCTTGACCCCAGGTTCATGTTGTTTCCCGTGTTTCATAAATTGCCTATCCACCTATGTTAGAAAAAGGATCCAAGCTGTCAAGCTGTTTGTCCTCTACACTACCTATGTCCCTGGACTCAGTCGAGTCCAAGTTTCAACTATGAACAAGAAAAGGGGGGAGGGAAGTGCCCACCAGAAATTATATACCAAAGCCCCTTAAAACCTGCCAGAAGGGGCCCCTACCAGGGTCCCTGGAAACCACCTGATAGGTCATAATAGTGAGGGAACTTTTTGTATGTGTGGCTAGAAATATACCCCAGATTCAGGTCTGTTTATGTTTGTATCCAGGGCTTTGCTAGGTAATCAAGGCTTCACTAGAAACGGCATGACACCCCCTTGGAACCACATTTTGTTGATTACCAATACCTAGTTCTATAAAAATGCATCTTGCAGAAGGCTTGGGGCTGTCTTCCCTATTGGGGAGGCAATATAGAGATAAACAAAAAATAATAGAGATAAACACTCCTATCAAATTATAATTGGCTTTGCTGTCATGTCCATTTCATTTGTCCATTTCACTTTCAGTCCCCAAACGGCTACTTTGCCTCCCTGAACATATATGGTAGTAAAGAGGGAGAATGATTTGTCTATCCCAAGACCTATCTCAGTGTGGCCAGTGATTTCCCCCTAAGAAGGCTCAAAGCAGAGCAGTATCTGATCAGGAACACATTCAGAGCTTCATGGTCCTGGGCTGCCCTGCCTTTGCTTTGGAGAACATATTAATTCCACCACCCCTATGTTCTCTGATTCTCTGCTGTTTTGTCCCTAGTTTTCCACACAGGAACATTCACAGTATCGGGCCCTCTAGTCCAGCCCACCCTGACCTGGGTGGGAGAAGACGTCCTGCTCCCCTGTTACCTCTCCCCTGAGATGGATGCTCGAAAAATGACTGTGAAGTGGGTCAGAGGTCCCCTGGTTGTGCACTTGTACCGCCTGGGGCAGGAGATGATGAGAGTCCAGGCCCCTTTATTCCGAGGGAGGACAAAGATGCTGAGACAGGACATGGCTGAGGGGAAGGTGACTGTGATGATCCACCAGATTCAGCTCTCTGATGCCGGCCGGTACACGTGCTATTTCCAGGCTGGCACCTTTTACAATGAAACCAGCTTTGACCTTCAGGTAGTAGGTAAGCCCTCTCTTGGTCATGGGTTCCAGTTCTCTAGAGCTGGAAGGAACATTCAGATTATTGGCATTGGCACACAGCTTTTGTCTAACAAAACAGAAGAGAATCAGAGAACATAGGGGTGGTGGAATTAATATGACCTCCAAAGCAAAGGCAGGGCAGCCCAGGACCATGAAGCTCTGAATTCTATACATTGTCTCACTGGAGTCTCACAACTACCTTGTGGGTTAGTGTTTCTGTCACAGTGCCTACCCAGGCCCCCACTCACTGAAGATGGGTCTTAAATTTCGACCCCTCCAGGTTCTGTGGCACCTCAATGGGGCTTGTGGGCATCCAACTTTTCTGTCACTGGCTCCCCAGTATTAGAGGGTCTTCTGTACCTTTAGTCCACATAACCACTTAATAGTCAGATTACCTTTTATACAGTAATAATTAATTCTACAGTGTCACGAGAACAAATATACAAATAACTCTTTCACTGACACTTGAGAACATTATCCTCCCCACACAGGTCACTTAAATTTCTGGAGAGTGTGGGTGTGGGGTTGGGTTCAGGCTCATTGTTTAGCCCAGTTCCTACATAATATAGTTTCCAAGTTCCAGCTCCAAAGACCCCATTGTACTCAAGTTCCATGCACCCTGCTGTCTCAGGGCTTCCCCTTTGTGCTGGCAGCAGCATTTGGCCTTGATTCCTCCCTCCAAGGTCACCATGGTTGGGTCAGGGTGGGGTGGAGGATCCATCACCTGTGCCTAGAAGTGAAAAAGTCAAAGAAGTAGACCCCACCCCAAGCCGTTTTTCTGGAGGGTTCCAGGGCCTAAATTGGGGAGGGCAACAGAGTCCTTCCTTACCCAGCTCAGTTCATGGTATCCATGCTGTGGGTGAGAATGCCAAGAGATGTGAGATGGAGGGTCTTGTTTGTAGAATACCCAGGAAGCCTGTGTCACTAGATTGAATAATGTGTGTTGGAGAGTGAGATGTAAGAAAGGTGTGATGGTAGGAGGGGTTGGGGTTACAAAGGGCTTTAAATGCTGAACAAAACATTTCAAAATTGCTTTCTGGGACAATAAGGAGCCACTAGAGTTCATTGAGTAACAAAGAGACATGATCAAGCCTGTATTTCAGGGAAATCTCTTTAGGGACTGAATGTAAAGTAGTTTGGAGTGAGGAGAGACTTGAGGCAGGCAGACCCATGGGCATACTACTGCAGAGAGCAATGCATGAGGACATGAGAGCCTGCCCTAGAGTGGTGGCAATGTCAGAGGAGAGAGAGGGGCTTATGTGAGAGATGTTCAATGGTGAAACCGACAGCCTTAGCAACACATTGGATGTGGGGAATAAGATACTGAGGAATCCAGGATGACTGCTATGTTGTGAGGCTGAGGGGTTGGGAGGATGGTGTTGTCCTCTACAGTCATACTGAAGGCAGGGTGCAGGCTTGGTGCAGGGGAAAAATTAATGAGTTATGGTTCGGACAAATGGAGTTTAAAATGTCTGGACATCCAGATTGAAACGTCTGGAAGGCAGTTAGAGATCTGACAGTGTAGATCATCAGACTGTCTGGAGCAGGACTTGAGACAGGAGTTAAATCCATATGAGCTGATGAGAAAGCCAAGGGCAGTCATGTAGAGAGAGAAGAGAGGAGCACCAAGGACAGAACTCAGAGAGACCCTGCCCTTCGAGGCATGATCTACATGAGAATCCAGCAGCAGAGACAGAGAAGGAGCAGTCAGGTAGGTAGGAGGAACATCAGGACAGTATCCTGAAAACAGGGAGAGAAGAGGAGGCTACAGAGAGAAGAACGAAAAGGAGGACTGAGAAAAGGCCACTGGATACGGCAGCTGAGTGATCACCAGTAACTTTGGAGAGTAGAATGACGAGGTCAGAAGCCAGATTGTAAAGGGTGAATTAGAAAGGGAGAGGAGGGGAAGTGGAGGCAGCCATTGTAGAAGGCCTTTTAGAGGAGCTAAGCTACAAAGGGCAGGAGAGACATAGGGGGTTAGGAACCAATTCATCCCTGTCTTACAGATGAGGAAACTGAAGCAGACAGAGATTAGTGAGTGTCTGAGATCAGGTTCAAACTCAGGTCTTCCTGACTCTGGAGCTCCATTCACTGCACCACCTCATGACCTCATGAGCAAAGGCATGTTAGCTGAGAAGAGCTAGTGTCTTCAGGAGACATTGAGTTGTCCAGTCTACCCAGAGCCCAGGGTACCGGGAATGGAGTCAAGTGCAATAGATGGGAAGGGCAGGATGGCACCAGATTGGAGAGCATTTTGATGCCAGTAGAAGTCTGAACTTCGCTCAGAAGGAGCACATGTTTTAAGTGAGGAGTGGTGTGGTCACTTCTAGGCATTAATAACAAAGAAAGAGGAGTCTGAAAGAGGGGGAAGGACTTGCCTGCAGTCATAGAGGAGGGTGATGGCAGAGCCAGGTCCAGAAGCCAGGTCTCTAAGCTCCCATAGAGTCTCTGTTCATTACAGTTCTAAGAGTGTGTGTTAAAGTCTAGATACTTCTGGGAGGGACTGGCATATTAAGTCATCCTCTGCCACAACACTTTAGCAAGAATGAATGGATCAAACCCTTCCCAATGCTAGCCAGGGGAGATCCAGACTAGGACAGCATGCAGACAATGACCAGACTCCCCAACTCCCCAATTAGCAGAACTCCTTCTCCTCAGAGACGTCACATGGCTCTCTGGCCCACCCTCCTTTTACCTCAGCTACACAGTCAATAGTGTATAAGGGCCAGGCAAACATCAGTTCAGCCTGGCCGCTCTCTGTGCTTGTAAGTTATCTATGGACAGTAGCAGAGCAGAGGCTAATGTAATGCCTCCCTTAAGGTCACTGATGGCAGTTGTTGCCTTCCTGCCCCCATCCCTAACCCTCTAGCATCCAAAAAGCTTCCCTCTCTTTCCCACTATGCAAAGTAACCAAGAGCGACAATGTCTTTCTATAAGGGAATTAGAGGAAGGAAAGAGGTTTGGCCAGAAGTGGACCCACGACAGAGTAGCAGCTGATCCATAAATCAGACCTTCATCTGCTGGGCCTCCCAACTACAAAAACAAATACTCTTAATCCTGGACCTACCTTGTTCTCTAATTTTCTTCTGTTTTGTCCCTAGAACACCAGAAAGGCCCATTCTCAGTAAGTGGCTCTGTTCAGCCCATTCAGGCCAAGCCGGGGGAAGATGTCACACTCTCCTGTGGACTCTCCCCTAAGATGGATGCTTGTGACATGACTGTGAACTGGTTCAGAAACAAGACCCTTGTGTATAGGTATCCTAATGGGGAGAAGCTGGAGGAGTTCCAAGGCTCTGAGTTCCAGGGGAGGATGGAACTGCTGAAACATGACACGGCAGAGGGGAAGGTGACCCTGAGGATCCAGCAGGTTCAGGTCTCTGACTCTGGTCCATATACTTGCCAAGTCCAGTCACCTGACTATCAGAGTGAAGCCCACATTGAACTGCAGGTAGAAGGTAGGTCCTGAGTGGTTTATGGCTTTCATCTGAATCTCAGATTGTTAGAGCTGGGAGAGATTTTAAAGAACATCAAGTCAAAACCCCCTCATTTAACAAATGAAGAAAATGGGACACAGAGAAGGGAGGGACTTTGTATAAGATCATAGAAGTTGGAAATGTCTGGTCTGGGAACCGGACTCATCTCTTTTCACCCCAATCTGACCATTTTCTTGTCCTTGACATTTCCCTTGGGTCCTGCATGTGTGAAAACACTGGTTTTGAGAAAGGACAAACTTACTTTTGTGTGTGAACCCTGACTCACAGCTTCAATTCTGTTCCTTCCCTTTGATCCTTCAGTCCTGGTCTTTCCCACTAAATGGTGACAGAGGCCTCCCCTCTGTCCTGGAGTTTAAAAATTGGGATGATTTTATTGTCTCTTTCAGAGATACCAGGCCTCACCTGTCCCTCAAAAGCATACACATTGAGTGGGGGTATAAGAGTATGAGGCCTTCTTGACTGTCATCTGCATAACTTCCATTCACACTGGCTTAATAACAAATGTTTACTATATGCCTTTTCTGTGCCCAGTCCTGTGCTGAATGAGGATGTGAAGAAGGGAGGGGAAGAAAAACTGACCTCATCCCTTCATGGAGCTGGAGAGATATCATGCTTAACCTGCTTTTAAAAAATTTAGTATATGAAAGAATGAAAGGGAGTATGGCAGAGTTATTGAGGTCAGAATTGGGAGAGCAGGTTCAGATATGAAAGAATTCACTTAGACAATATTCCCCTGACCAAGGGGAGCTTTACTGATGCAAAAGCAGCAGGCTAGCCATGGAAGAATGACTAGCAATTTACAGAGGGACAGGGGCTTTTTTTATAAGGACAGGATAATGGAGACAAGGGAAAATTGATGACTCAGGATAAGGGAGACAAGAAATTTTGTGATCCAGGACAAAGGAGAAGTTTTGTGGTATTCTAAGATGGGGGAAGAGACTTTAGGACTTTAGCCTGAGACTTCAGGCTCAAGCCGGGCCTCACAAGGTACTGAAAAAGCAACCCTTAATATTAACCCTTAGGGCACCTTTGTATCCACATCAGAGTGGGTAGAGTGCTGGGCTTGGAGTCAGGGAGAACTAGGTCCAGATACTGCCTCTGACTTATTTGCTGTGTGACTATGGGCAAATCATTGAAACTCTCTGTGCCAACAATTACAAAAGACCTTCATAGCTGTGCCCACATTGAAAAAATCATAGTCCCTTTCTGTATTGATGCATTTACCTAAGTCCTGATTAGTACAAATTTAATACATTTCAGTTCATACTATTTGAATTCACAATTACATGAAATACAGTCGTTGGTTTCAACCCAATGGAAATATGCAGTAGGATTTCAAATAATGCAACCACTTCAGGAGATTCCTTCATCAAACTAATCTGGCCCTCACTCTGTAATGGAGTGAGAGATCATTTGGGACATAATTAGGTTAATTTCCAAAAACTTGTTTTCATGCAATTTAATTTAATATATATTTATTTATATATCCATTTCAATACCATATAATTTAGTTCAATCCAACAACTATTGTGTACAGGTCCCTATACTTTGGTGGTAGCGATAGAAAGTTTAGGTAAGACAGGTCTCCCCTGCCCTCAAGTTGCCCAGTTTAGGAATAAGATATCTTAAGAAAGCAAGAGACATAACTGGAATATACAGTAATATATGATAAGTACATGAGAAAGGTAGAAAATGACATGACATGTGAAGATTGATGGGAAAAGTATTAGTGACACAGGAATCAGGGAAGGCTTACCATAGTACAAGGCCAAGATAAGCAGGGTGAACTCCACAGCAAAGACCCCCTGAAGATTTTGGAGGGCAGGAATGGCTTGAGCAGGCTGTGTGTAGGGCAGAGGAGCCTGGAAGCTGATGGAAGGATAGAGGGAGGAGGGAGAGGAAGTGAGGAATCATCTATGGAAGCTAGTGGAAGACTCCAGGCAGGGAGTGAGGGGGTTGGTGCTAAGGTAGTCCCAGTGAAAAAGAGAGGAAGGGATGGCTGGGGAACTTGTTCTGGAGGCAGGATGAAAGAGGCTTAAGACTGGGGAGACTTGACTATATTCCTAAGCCAATGAGAAGGAGCCACTGGAAAAGGAGAAACTGAAGTTGTGTGAGGGGGGAATGAGGGAATGACTATGGAGGAGGGTCCTAGGGGAAGGAAGGAGAAAAGGGGACAGTATCAATGGCACAGGGAGAAGAATCAGCTTTAATGAGTAGGGAGGTCTCTCCTTCTGTGGCCAGAGGAAGTAAGAGTGAGTGAGCATGCAGAGGAGCTCTCAGGATGAAGGAAGGGGAGGGAGAGTCCTCACTCTCAGGCTCACGTTGGACTGTCTCACCAGGACTCAGCTTACCCTTGGAACCTCAGAGCTGCAAGGGAGCTCAGAGACCACCTTGTCAACCAGCACCTGAAAGAAAATCCCTGAAATGTCTAAAACACATGGCCATCCATCCCCTGGCTGAAGACCTTCAGTGGAAGGAGGCCTTGGCCCCCTCTGAGGCAGCCCATCCCACCTGGGGCAGCTCTCCTGGTCAGGAAGGCTAACTAGGCCTCCCTAGACATGACTAGACCACTTCTACTGTTGTTACCAATTCAGTCTCTGGGGCCAAAAGAAATCAGGCCCCTTCCCCCGGACCTGGGCCATAGGGATCAGGGACCAGTGTTTCCCCTTCTCTGATTTCCACATTAATGGAATTTGGTGACCTGTTTTCAGAGAATCTCTCTACATTTCATAAGACACTTCCTATCGTTGCTGTACTACCCATGATCTTCACTGGGACCTACTTCTTCTACAAAACAAAAGTACAGAGAACCACGGGTAAGAGGAGGCCCCTTCCCTTTGGCCTTCAATCCTTCCATTACTCACCAGACCCTTTGAATATTGCTGTGAGAGCAATCTGAGGCTCCCCTGATTTGATGGTCTGGGGTACCTCACTTGGATCTGAACCAGGGCCTAAGGGACCTGAGCTTTGCTATGATAACAGACAAATTCCTGAGTGTTCCCTCTGCTATGGGCTATGTCAAAGATGATTATCCTCTGGGAGCCAGCAGGATGGACTCTTGGGGAGAAACCTCTTAGCCGTGTTCTCACCTCATCCTAATCTTCCCCATACTCCTACCCAGGAACTGGTTTCTGGGTCACTTTCTAGGTCTAGGTAGAGGTATGGGGGTTACTGGGCTTCCCTCTGCCAGGCAGCTTGTTCCCAGAACTCTTCCTTTTAATACTTGAATCTGCACCTGGTCCCAGGAACCAGCCCTAGTCAATCCCTGAATGTGCTAGTCTGCTGCCCTGACCCTCCCCCAGGCCTACACAAAGTCTGACTCAAAGAATTAAGCAATTTTTACTGGAATAAAAAATTAATCAGCTATTTCTAGGTGTCCTCATCTGAGTCTCATTTATCTGTTTCCTGAAGCAGCCTGGTCCCAGGTGCCAGCTCCTCCCTCCGCCTCCTGGCTGCCCTGCTCCCTGTCACTGCCTCCATGCCTCCAGCTCTTAAGCCTAAAAGGGGCTGCCTCCTCCCCGTGATCCTGCCCTGGTAACTGAGGCCATGAGACTGAAGGGGGACAACTGGAGCATATTCTGAAGGCAGTACACTACCTACTTGAACCCAGCCAGGGGCCCCAGGGGCCCTGATTTGTTCTCTTTCACCTGAGGCTGTGTCCCTTCAGTTGTCAGGCATTGTACCCTGCCCTCTGCCAGTAAGATTTTTATTTGTCCAGTTGAATTGGGTCTTTTCGATTCAAATATGTTTTAGAAAACAATTTATTCCTATTTGAAGATTCTGTTAGTTTTTATCACTAATTTTTGTCTTCTTTCTAATTTGGTTCCTTTGGATCCATTTCCATTTTTATTTTCACACATCCTGGCTGTGTGACCCTGGGCTAGTCACCTACCTCTCAGTGCTCTGTAAGATTAGAGGTCACAGAGGAAGCACAGACTAGCATTGGTTCCTCCTCCAGAATTTGTTAGACCAAGGAAATCCCAAGTCCATTCCCTTATCCTCCAGAAAATCAGTTATACTTTAAAAATGTTCTATCATTTGGAAAAGAATTTAGTTTAAGTTTGTATTGTTTTGAATGATTTTTATTTCTCATTTCTTCATTTAGAAACATATTACATGTACTTTATCAAGATACCTTGATATGTATGATATGATATGATATGTATGATATGATATGATATGTATGATATAACCCTTATGAAACAAATGATTATGTTTTATTGACAGCAGAGACAATTCCAGGGCTTCCAGCTCCAGAAGGACAGAGAAGCAGCAAGGACCCACCTGCCTCTCCTGGGACAATCCAGCTTCCCTGCAGGCCACCAACTGAAGAATCTACCTGTCCTTTCTTGACACAGGAAGGGGAAGTATGGCCAGTATGACCAGAGAGCAAAACCGTCTTCTGTGCCTTCTTTCCCTCCCTGAGTGGGGATAGGGTACATTCAGGGAAGAATAGTACTTCTGGTGTGAAGGCCACTGAGCCCTACTCAGGGCTTCTCTTCCACCTTTGGTGTCCACCTGGTTCACCCAATTTTCACCTGTGGCTCCAAGAAACTGTAAAAGAAAAGAACCTATTATGTTCTAAAATGTTTACTGCAGCTCTCTGTGTGGTGTCAGATGCCTCTGTGTCAGATGATTCTGGCCCATTTGTCCAGTACTGTAGTGGACATCTGAGAAATAACAGGACAGCAAAGCCAATTATAATTTAGGAGTGTTTATTAACTAGCTGGTGACTGACTCCCCAATAGGGAAGACAGCATTGAGTCTTCTGAAAGATACACTTTTATAGAATAAGATGTTGCTAATCAACAAAATATGATTCCAAGGGGGGTGGGGAACGGGGTACCATTTCTAGTAGAGTCTTGGGTACCTAACAAGAACAGACTTGTATCTGGGGTATGTTTCTAGCAACACATATGAAAAATTCCCATATATTATGGCCTATCAGGTGGTTTCCAGGGACCCTGATAGGGGCCCCTTCTGGCAGGTTCAGGGAACTTTGGTGTATAATTTCTGGTGGGCACTTCAGTACAAGCATCACAGATACTGAGGCTCCTTAAAAGTCTACTTGTTACGGCAAACTTTTAATAAACTTTGTTTTATTCTTTGACTGAGAGAGAAGACTTGAGTTGAATTCATTTGGCAGGTCCTGGCTTGTGTTGGTATTTTGGGGTCTCGAGCATCCCTAAGCCTATATTTCATCACAAGTATGGGAACTGCCAGTTGGAACTGAGTTCAAAAAAGGATTAGTTGAAAGAGATTATATACCCATACAGTAAGGAGATATTCCTTCCTCCCCACCCCCCACCGTTAAACTCAGAATGCCTGTGTCTTTTGTCAGCCAAAATCATAGTTTCCATAGAACAAGAGAGTGCTCCCAGAATGTCTAATTTCTGTCATCCATAAACAAGGGAATGTCATAAAACAAGAGAGTGTCATAACAAGATAGTGTCTTAACAAGAGAGTACCCCAAAACAACAAGAAAAAAAGAAAAAAATATCATTAATCAAAATTGAGACCAGTTCAGGGCACTTGGTCTTTATTAGTCATAAATAGGAGAATGCTCCCAATCAACTTAATCCATTCTTGGATTGCTGACACAGCAAGAGAACTTTTGTATTGTTGAGGTTTGGGGTTTAGGGGTGCTTGAGACCCCAAAATATTGACATGCTGGGTCCTGCAGAACGAATTCGACTCAAACCTTCTCTCAAAAGTAAAACAAAATTTATTAAAGATTCTCCATATTGGATAGACTTTTAAAGAGTCTAAACATTTATGACTCTTGTATTGACAAGCAGGACAGAACAATTTGACACAGACTGAATATGAACTAGATTGAATCTAAGTCACTTCATGGAGTCAAGATGTATCTTATAGAGAGAGAGAGACTATGGGAAGGATCTAGGGGTGTTCTAGAGGAGGGGTTTGGAGAGGGTCTTGAGAAGGAGTCTAGGGAGGATCTTGATGGAACTGAGGTCAGACTCCAGGAACCAAGAGATCAAGGGTGGGAAATAGCCAGAGGCAATAGGGAGGTAACAGACAATGGAGGGCTAGGCTTTATTAAGGGCAACAGAAATTCAGTCAAGATGATAATGGAAGGCTTATGGCCTCAGGGGAACACCAGATCCAGTGGGAAGATTCAAGGATTTCAAGGAGTTCCTAATGATGAGGTATGGCCTCTGGGAGCCCCCTTGAGCTCTTCTTGAGTCCTTGAGGTACGGGCTCTGGGAACCCCCCCTTGAACTCTGATTAAATTGTCCCATTTGATGAGGCATTTGCATGAAGCCATAAGCCTTACATTGTGGCTGGGCCCTGACCTCTGTTACTAGACTGCACAGCCTGTATCAATCCACCCTTGACTGGCCTAGCCCACCATTATCTGTAGTCTCCAGGTAGCCTCCAGCAACTTCCCACCCTTAATCACTCATTGACCTCATCTGACTTTTCCTGAAGACCCTCCCCAAACTTCTCCTCTAGACCACCCCTAGATTCCTCCCACAACTTTCTGTATATAATATCCCTTCTTCCCTCCATGTGTGTGAGAGACTATAGAATGACCTAGCACAGACTTACCCTGTGTCTAATACAAGCAAACTTTTAATAAACTTTACTTTTCTTTGGCTGAGAGAAGACTTGAGTCGATTTCATTTGGCAGGACCTGGCAGGACCTGGTGTGTTGGTATTTTGGGGTCTCCAGAGCAACCCTAACTCTCTTTATGGATAACCTCTTCCGCAGCCACACCCCAGTAAACCATTTGATAGTTGGCTAAACCAGGTGGAGGGTAACTGAAGGGTGTCAAACCCATTGGTGAGTTAGGGGGATGTCTACCCCACTCAAGCATGTGAAGACTTCTGCTGCTAGAATAGGCATATAAGAATAATTTGTTCCAATGGCCATGAATACAGCTGAAACAGGCACTGTGTAGTGCTCAAAGTTTGATTAGACATCAAGGATGCCAAGGTCTTCCACTGCATCCCGAGCCATCACCATGATGTGGATACAAATGGTGCCTTACAGGCTAACAGTAAGGGTTACTTTCTCCAGCCCCCCTGAGGAAGTTTGAGGCTCATTAACTTAAGGGTGTCTTAATGCCCTTTTCCGCTTATCTTGAAATACCATACAACTTGTACCAAAAGAATTGTTTTTGTTCCCCTTATTCTGTGTTCCCTGTCCTGTCATTCATCTTCCTCATCCTGTGTCATGACAACTTTTTCTTTTCTTCCAACCTTCCTCACCTTGTTTGTACTTATTCTGTCCTTAAATCTCCAATCCCCATAGGAAACCCTAAAAATTACATCATCATTATAAACATCTCTATATAAGCATTAAGTCCTCCAAATATTGGGGTCTCATTTAGTTTTCTTGCTAAGGAGGCCTGTGATGCTTCTGTATACAATAAAAACTCCCATTGGCGAAAAGAGAAGGTCTAAGTGAATTCTTTCACATTTGAACTTGCTCTCCCAAACAACACCACAAAATTTGGTGCTGAAACCCTCTGATCCAAATATTAATTGAACTCCAATGACCTTCTCCTAGCCACTGTGATGATAGATAAGCAAGCACCCTTTTCTTTTTTCTCTTCCCTAGACCTTTCTAATCCTACTGTCTCCCTGGCTGAGAGACCCTTGGCATGCACAGACACTGCCAGGGGCATCTGAAGTTCCACTGACTTCTAGGTGGTCAGCTGGACTATGGACCTTCATATAAGGGGATACCCTTGGACTGAGTTGGTCACATTTTTTTTCCACCACTCTGTCCCAAGATGCTGGGACAAGTGGTAAGAGGTTGGTAGGAGGGAAATTTGGGGAGGAGAATTTAAGGAATAGGGCCTAGTGTTCCATTGTAACACAGTCTAACTTCAATATAATCTAGAAAAGTGATTTGTGAAGGGAATTTCTAAACAAAACAAGTTAAGTAAGAAATTTGGTTTCCAAAACATAAAGAAAAGGCATCTTGCTCTGCTTTAGTGGACTTTTTACCCTGTGTTGTTCCTTCCCCTCCCATGTGGGATATTGGGGGAGAGAGGTAAGTGGGCCTCTTTGCCTGGTTTTCTTGGGGATCCCTATGCCCTGGTTTCAGGTCTCTGTGCTTTGTTGTTACCTTAAAACTCTGTATACATTTTCTAGTATATGCAGCTCGAAATTACCAGGTGAATAAGAATGGAGATGATAAGGTCAGGGTTCCATAAAATGTAAATGTATAGGGTTAGGGGTTCTCAAGACCCCAAAATACCAACACTCCAGGTCCTGCCAGATGAATTCAACTCAAAGTCTCCTCTCAGTCAGAGTAAAAGAAAGTTTATTAAAGATTCACCATAATGGGTAGACTCTTAAGGAGCCTCAATATTTGTGATGCTTGTCCAATGCAAGTGGGCCAGAATCATCTGACAGAGTGAGTCTGCACTAGATTATTCTCCAGCTTTCTCATGGAGGCAAGATGGAGTCTGATATACAGAAAGGTTGTGGGAGGAATCTAGGGGTGGTCTAGAGGAGGAGTTTGGGGGGGAGGTCTTCAGGAGGAGTCAAATGAGCTCAGACTCCAGTGATGAGAGATTAAGGGTGGAAGGTAGCTGGAGGCTACCTGGGAATGAGACAATGGAGGGCACACCAGTTTAAGGGTGTATAGATATTTGGGAAGGATCAAGAGTGGGAAGTAGCTGGACAAAGGAGGGCTAGGCTAATAATACAGATTTGGGCAAGCCACAATGAAAGGCTTATGTTCTCAGGCAAATGCTTCTCAAATGGGAAGATTCAATCAGAGTTCAAGGTGGGGGGGGGTAGTTCCCAGAGCCTGTACCTCATCAGAGAGTTGAAAGCTCAAATCTCAAAGATAAAAGAGACAAGGAACTACAGCTCTTCTCCAGCCAAGGCTTTCCCTTCTGCAACTGGGGTTGCTCTCCAAGCACCTAGGAAGTGCTTTTTGGACCTGACCTCTCAGGTCCCATTAGGGCAGACAGTCACAAGGCTGTCTGGAACTCACTCTGACACTCTCAGGCTCTCTCCATCCAGAGGTTCAAGGTCATGGACCTGGACACACCTTCCGAAGCCCTATCCAGAAAGGTAAGCCCAATTCTCCTAATTCTCTCATCACTAGGGAATTGGGAAAACTGCAAGTACTCCCTTCCCTCTATACCCCAAGATTCCCTGGCCCCACACTTGTTCCTGCAGGATCTCCTTTCTCTCCTGGCCACCAGATCCTCACAGTTGGACTCAGCAGGACTTCCCTGAGAATTGCCCTTAGGTTAACAAAGAAAAAAAAAAGAGATTTTTCTTCCTGTAGTCCTAGCTCTAACCAGGTCATGAAAAGTTAAAACAGCTAAAAACATTTTACCACATTCTGGAAGTTTTGTGATTGATTTTTAAGGAGCTTTGAAACAACTCCTCATAACCCAGTCACTGTCTTTTCTCCCACTCCCTTCCCATCAGTCAAGAGGATATCACAGTATACCAGGAACCAGCCCTGGGTTTTCTTTTAAATTAATTCCTCTCATCCCAGATCAGATTAAGAAAAGAGTTTCACCCTTCCCCTAACCTGATGAGAGGTGGGAGGAAGAAGGGGCAGTAGCTATAGCCTGGAGTATCTAGCACACAGACACAACCCTGGTGAGAGGGTGAAGGGGGATGTGTCAAGGTAAAGAAGCCAGCCAATCACCAGTCTGTACATGGTAAGATAGCCCATCCTTCTATCAATAATTTTCATATGACATGGAAATGCAATTGATGTCATATGAAGTTTATTGTTTGTGTTATAGTTAAAACAATTTGGCTATCATTTATGAAAATTCCAAGATTGCTGGTTCTGTTTTAATGCTAAAACCTAACGCTGGTCATTGATCTCTCTCTCTCTCTCTCTCTCTCTCTCACTCACACACACACACACACACACACACACACACATATGGAAAAAAGGGTTCTGCCCATTCAAAGCAGTCCTCAGGGCTACTCAAAAGCATAGCACATAGCAGCTCTAAAAATAGATGGGATAGATAAGGCAGGTCCTTCTCAGGGGTCCCTCTCCATCCTCCTTAATTTTATAAACTTACCAAAGAGCTTGTTTGGATTATGGAGTTCCTAAACAAGGAACTTGGCATGCTGAGAATGTGCAAGTATACAGAAATGATCACTAGTGATTGCTTTTGCATGAGGACAAGTGTAAATTTGAGATGTAAGTGCTGGTAAAATTTTTGATTAGTGAAACTTGCCATCTGAGGTAAAAGCTCTTGGGACTATAATGGATTTTGAGTTGTCTGATGGATCATAAAAATCCATCAATAATCAATAATCCACCATCTGGAGAGAAATGCCAAACGCTACTCAGAGAGAATGTGACTGTTACAAGTGGAGGTCTGCATCTGGAAAAGTTGAGAGGATAGTCTTAGCCTCAATCTAAGATGGGATCCTCCTGGCTCAGTTTCCCCATTGTGTTCCTTTGAAAAGGAATGTTTCTTACTTGACTATTCCTGAGTCTGACTATGAGGTGAAATTGATAAAAGTTCATGGTTGGAAAACTGGTGTTTTATCTAATCATATCCTTCCTTGCCTTTCCTTTTTATGGCAAATTTCTATGATCAAAGTCAGTAGTCAGTGAAAGATGTGAGCCCAATTCAAAGTATGTGAAAACTTGCTCTTTTCAATCCAAATGTGTAGTTATCCCATATGGCAAACAGTTGGGTAAATTACTGCTCCTGAATAATCATGGGGAAGATCAAACCCCTGGGATAGAACACTGAATGATATGGGAATAATTAGACAAAGGAAAAAGAAGTTTGTGAAACAAATGTACAAATACAATATTGAATCATTATCCCATAGACTAAGGTTGAGGTACATCTGAGCTACTATAACAAAGTTTGTGTCTAGGATCTGAGCTATTCAACCCATCCCAAGATTATGTTCCTTCTTCTATATTAAACAACTTTGTAAATTGGTATTTGATCCAGTTATCTGCCTATTACTAGATATATATCTGTATGGAATAAGGTCCTTAAATGTTTCACAATGTTGTAAGAATAATTGGGTATATAGGAGCAGCCAGGTGGCTCAGCGAGTAAGAGCACCAGCCCCAGTGTGGGGATGACCTGGGGGATCAAATTCAGGCTCAGATACTTAGCACCACACCCAGAAATAACTGGCCGTGTAACCTTGAGCAAATTACTTAACCCCAATTGCTTAAAAAAAAAAGAATAATTGGGTAGAGATACAACAGATTGAGGGACCTAGCTATTATTCTATTAATTACTGAAACTAGATCAGAAATATCTTCTGTTTGAGGAAAAGAATTTCAGTGCAAATGTCTTAAAGGAAGGTAATTTATGGAATACTTTCGTATTAATGGAAAAGTCCACTTCATTCAAAGTTTGTTACTATTATGGAAATAATACATTTATACTATGTGTACTGTGGTACAAACAAGTTTTATTATAAGCAACATTGATATGTACTGTTTTGGAATTAATTACTTAATGGATCCTCCCAAGTCTTATGACAACTGGAGTGAAAGTCAGTCTCTTATAAATAAATTCATTTGTGTAACTATGGGACGCAAGGATAGAAAACTTCTACATGCAAAAGCATTGTTACTTACATTTACATGTATAGTGTTAAATCCTTAACAGCATCTGATCCTCCTAAAAGAATTGTAATCAAAGTGGAAAGTTTTGAGAAAATAACAAGATCAAATAATCCTGCATATCCAAAGCAAATCATAGCATCCTGGGGCTCTTGGCTTCTTTGTTTGTTTTCCTCTATTCTGACACCACTTTTAATGCTCCTTCTGTTTGGGCCCTGCATATTGAACTTGTCTGTCAGATTTGTGTCTCCTGGACTATCAGCTGTCCACCTGCAAATGGCCATGCAACAAGGATTCCTGTTCCATACTCTCCTTATTCCCTGGATGCTACTTCAACCTCATTTTACTCCCCTCCCCACCCCCACTCAGGAAGGGGATAGCTCCTTTGTCCTCTCTCCAAAGCATGGGGGTGGATGGTGAAGCAGATAGGAGTGCTGAGGCAGATGAAGCAAGCAGGAGGCAGAATGTGAAGTGTGAGATAAGATGCAGGATGTGACCAGCCAGAAAAGTGATCAAAGAAGACTGTGCATTGAAGCCCCTCACCATGGGGACTCACCTGTGTGCTTTCTAGCTATGCTGTGTTCTAGGCCCCACCTTGAACCACTTCTGTTCCTAACCTACCTATTTCCCACCCTGTGTCTAGGGTTGAGGCCTACTTCTTTCAGACTGGAAGTCTAATGCCTTATTTCAAATGGAGAACTGTGTGGGGCAGGGCAGAGTACATGATCTCTGGGTATGTCACCATCATTCCCAGGATACTAGCTTACTCTCCATAGCTCTCCACCTATTTTCTGGAAACTCTACAAGGAATGTATCTTTTGAGCACTTGAAGGAGACCACAGGCAACCTCTTAGATGCAAGACATCCACTCCAGCCTGATATCTCCCCCTACCTTCTCTTGGGGGTCATGATTTCTCTCCCTTCTTTCACCCATTCTGACCTCATTATTAATCGTTGTATTTGCTCTTATATTTGATTCATGTTTGTTTAACCTCTTGGTTCACTTTGTCTTCTTGCCTACAGAAATTTTACCTTCAACTCTTAGGATAACGACTCCTACCCCTGGTGTCCCTGAGTGTTTTGCTTCTTTCCACCATGGCCTCAGCTGTTACCACATTCCACACCCCTACACTGATCACCCTTGACATATTCTCAACTTCTGAAATGGACTCTTTGTCCCTCTTCAGCAGGAATCAGCTACTGAAGACAATGACCTTCACCACCTTTTCCCAAAAGATTTCTCTTTCCTAGTGGTTGAGTGGGAAAATGATGTAGATAAAAAATGGTACCCTAAGGGTTAAGAGTAAGGATTATTTTCCCATGCCCCCTAAGGGGGTTTGAGATTCATTCTGTAGCCCATCCTATATTTCCAAGATACTGTAAGTTAAAGGTGTCTTTATGCCCTTTCCCCCTTATCTTGAAATACCATACAACTTGTACCAAAAGAATTGCTTTTGTTCCCCTTGTCCCGTGTTCCCTATCCTGTCATTCATTTTCCTCATCCTGTGTCATGACAACTTTTTTTTATCTTCCAACCTTCCTCACCTTGTTTGTACTCATCCTGTCCTTAAATCTCCAACCCCCATAAGAAACCCCAAAAATTATTTCATCATTCTGAATATCTCTATATAAGCATAAGTCCCCCAAATATTGGGGTCTCATTTAGCTTTCTTGCTAAGGAGGCCCATGATGCTTTTTTTTTTTTTTTTAAAGCAATCAGGGTTAAGTAACTTGCTCAAGGTTACAGAGCCAGTTATTTCTGGGTGTGGTGCTGAGTATCTGAGCCCAGGTTTGATCCAGGTCATCCCGACACTGGAGCCGGTGCTCTTACTCACTGTGCTACCTGGCCACCCCAGATGCTTTTTTGATATAAAATAAAAAAAGCTCCCATTGGCTAAAAGAGGTCTAAGTGAATTCTTTCACATCTGAACCAGCTCTCCCAACTGGTATATCAAAAGTTAGACATCAAGGACACCAAGGTCATCTACTGAATCTTGAGCCATCACCAGTCATCTTGATTCTGTCCTGCCACTGGACTATGATGACTCTGGAGGAGAGATGTTCATCAGTTTTGTATGTCCATTTCTTGATGGCATGCTTTCCTGGCTTCTGGGTAATGGACAATGCTTTGTGCCTTCCCAGTCACCAATGGAGTGAAACAAGGCTGTGTGCTTGCTCCCACGCTTTTTAGAATGATGTTGTAAAATGCTTTCAATGAGGATGAACACGGCATCAAGGTCAGCTACCTCACTGATGGTAAATTCTTCAATTTGAAAAAACTGTAAGCCAAGACCAAAGTGAAGAAAGTGGTGGTGCATAATTTTCTATTTACAGATGACTGTGCACTCAGTGTAACCTCTGAAGCTGAGATGCAGCAAAGTATGGATCAATTCTCTGCCGCTTGTGCTAATTTTTGGCCTAACAATCAACACCAAGAAAACAGGTGCTCCATCAGCCACTACCACACAAATGGAGAAGTTTTGAATGCTATGGATTAGTTCACTTACCTTGATAGTACACTTTCCAGGGATATATCCATTGCTAATGAGGTTGATGCACACATTGCAGGAGCTAGCTTATTGTCTGGTAGGCTCCAAAGGAAAGTATGGGAGAGAAGAGGTATTAGACTGATTACCAAACTGAAGGTCTATAGAGCTATTGGCTGACATCATTTTTGTATGCCTGTGAAACCTGAACAGTCTGCCAGCGCCATGCCAGGAAACTGAATCACTCCCATTTGAATCATCTTAGGAAGATTTTCAAGATCATCTGGCAAGATTAGATACCAGATACTGAGGTCTTTTCTCTAACTAACCTGCCAAGCATTCACACTCTACTTCAGAGAGCACAACTCTGTTGGCCTCATTGTTTGAATGCAAAACATACGCTTGCCAAAAAGACTTTTATGGAGAACTCACACAGGGTATGTATTCACATGGTGGTCAGAAGTGATATAAGGACACTTTCAAGGTCTTTGGAATTGAGAACTTTGGAATTGATTGTGTACACATGGGAGACAGTGGCAATAGGACTTTTCAGCATGGTGTGCCCATGTCAGAGAAGGTGCTGTGCTCTATAAGCAAAGCAGAATTGAAACAGTTTAAAGGAAATGCAGGGCACAAATTTAGAGAATCCACCCCACTATTTGTGTCCAACCTGTGGTAGAGTATTCTGAACTTGTATTTGAATGGGAAAGGTTAAAAACTTCTCAGCCCATAAGTTTTCTTGTGAGAGCAAGCTGGAGCTTCAGCTTCCCCTTCCCCCTTCTTTCCCCCTTCTTTACTACTGCCACTTCAGCATTAGGCCTCTTCAGGAGTCTTTTGACCTCCACCCTTGTTTGCCACACCCTTATTAGCATTAGGCCCTTTAGGGGTTTTCAACCTCCACCTTTGCTTTCAACCTTTTTCCCCCTCCCTTGCTTCAGGACCCTTACCCCTTTCCCTTGCTGTCAATCTGCAGTACTCTCTTAGCCCCTCCCTTCTTCACTTTGGCATTTGCTAAATAAGGATAGTTACATTTGAATTGGCTATCCCCTATCTCCTTGTTCTTTGTAAGCCTGCCTCCCAGCCACTGCTTCCTTGTTCCTTATCCCTTATCATTGGAGGAGAATTTATGCACAGATTGTAAGCCTGCCTCACAGCCAATGGGAGAAGAGGCAATGGTGGGAGGGGGCTTGACTGAGTTAGGGTATACATTCTTTTTTAAATTTTTTTTTGCTTTTTTGTTTTTTTTGGAGGGCAATTGGGGTTAAGTGACTTGCCAAAAATCACACAGCTAGTAAGTGTGTCAAGTGTCTGAGGCTGGATTTGAACTCAGGTTCCTTCTCACTCCAGGGCTGGTGCTCTATTCACGGCCACCTGGCCGCCCCTAGGGTATAAATTCTTCTGTATTCTGTAATATGCCTTCTTTCCCTGATTCCCCATGGAGAGGACTGCCCTCTTCCCTCAGGGGGAAGAGAATAAAAAACTTTCTGTTCCTTCATCAAGATACCTCAAGACTTTTAATTTTTCTATGTAGAGGATTTTTGGGGTCCACATACCCCACACATATTGGTTTGATCAACCACAACTGGACACACTGAAACTTGACTCTAGCATAGCAATGTGATTTTGGTCCTCTTTGAGAACAAAGGACAATAACCAACCAATTTTCTCTGTCCAAGGGTGACTTGATGACAGGTGACATCCTCCCCTCATTGGAAGGGTATGTAAACTATAAGCCTGCAGCCATGATTGTCTTTCATCTAAGAGAGATAATCCAATGGCCATTCTTTTATTAATAACCTACTGGTCTTATTAATAAAATTATTAGAAACTATGTCTCTCAGACCTTTTTAATTGCCACTCTCAGTTCTGGTGACCCCATTATTTCCAGCCTGGCTTGTCTTCCAGGTAGTGTTCATCAGTTTGTAGTCACATAAGTGCTCAACCCCTCCCCCTTATCTCCAATCTCATTTCCTTATGAAGAGGCAGTTGAAAAGGAGCTGATTTGACATTTGAGTGAGTCTATTTTTTAAGGTGTGATTTTACTCAGTCAGGCTGTTGACTCTCATTTTGTAATTTTCTTGCATTGTTCTCATTTCTCTTCCCAATTTTTCCTCCATTTCTCTCATTCGCTTCTTCGGGTCCTCTATGGCCTGTAACCAGATTGTATTTTTCTTTGAAGCTTTTGGTGCAGGAGTTCTGACTTCACTGTCTTCCTCCTGTTCCATGCTTTGATCCTTTTTGTCACCAAAGTAGGAGTGTAAAGTTGGGTTGCTCTGTTTATTTTGCTTTCTTTGCCTGGTCATGTCACCCCTCAGTCACTTGACCCCTGGGTTTTTTGCCACAGTAGGACTCTGCCACCAGACAGGGGAGCTTCATCCCAAACTCTGGTGTTTTCTCAGCTGCCAAAGGTATTAGTTGGGTGCCCTCTCTGAAGTCTCCACATGCGCTGGCAAGCTAGTCGCACACCCCAGGACCTCCACCCTAGATTGCAATCTAGATCCAATCAGGTTAAAGCAAGAGCAACTACCCCTCAGACTGGTTGCTTGGTCCCCCTACACTCTGAAGGCCAGGAGCTAAAGCTGCCACGTGGAGGAGGCTGCAAGGCCGCCTCAGATGCTTCTTGCCCCGGGGGCAAAAGCCTATGTACTCCCAACTACTGGATGCCAAAGTCCTGCACTGCACTGCACTGACCTCTCACTTTGTCCTTAGCATTTATGTATTGATAATACTGGGAAATGGCCACAGCTGCTGGTGATCTGAAATCCCTCCAGCTGGTGATTGGTCAGGCCTGCCCTGGGGCTAAAACCTCTGGCTTGAGCAGGGCTGGGGTCGGGCTCCAAGAGCACTGTGCTGGCCACTTTCTGCTGGTCTGACAGGCTGTCCTTTGCTGGAGGTTAGTTTCTCTGTGTCATTTTGTGGGTTCTATAGCTCCAAAGTTTGTTCAGAGTCCCCTTTTTACATGAATTGGGGAAGGTGGAAGCCAGAGCCACATGGAAGTCCTGTTTCTACCCTACCATCTTGCCTGAGTTTTGTATCTTTAATCAGGGCAAAGGCCCAAATACAGAATTTTCCTTTTAACAATCTGTTACTATATACTTTTCTGTATCTTACTTTTGTTACTTGCTGGAAGAAATAACTAGCTGTATCTGATACCCATGCTGTACAAGGAATTCTTTTGATCTATATTCGACCCTGCTATCTCCCTGGGGAGACAGTAGGTGTGAGCCACATTAAGTCATATCCTACAGATTTCTCTGGAGTTTACTCTGGGTTTGAGGCAGTTAGAGAGAAATATTACTTTGGGAATCATCCCCTCCCACTCCATGTATTCAGGTGAATCCTGGACAGAGGTCTGTGATGGAGACCCCTAGGCTATAAGTCACATTATAATAACAATACCTCCCATTTATAGAGACCATTAAGGTAGACAGAGAATTATAACCCCAAGCTCATTCTCCAATAACTTTTTAAGATATAAAGGGGAAGTACTATGGCTATTGCACAGATGAAGAAAGTGAAGCATAAGGGAAATTCAGTAATTTAGTCTTCAGGCCTTGCTGGCTTCCAGAAAGGGGGAAGATTTTCCAGCCCTACAAGCCTACTCCAGCCAAGACTTGAAATTCACCTCAGACCAAATAATGATTAAAAAAGCCAGTGACAAAGTGGTATAAGAACCTTGTTCCATCTCAAAATTGCACAAAAAGTCAACCAGAATCCAAAGGGCAATAGCAGAGGAGGACAACATTAAAGTCAGTGCCAGCAGAGGCAAACATGACCAATCACGGAATAGAAAACTGTGTGTTAACTGTAAGGCTCTGTGTTTGGAGGTCACAAGGATAGAGGACCCCTGAGAAAAGCCCAGGCTGGTCAGAAAGACCCAGGATGAAGACTCTCGATTCCTTGGGTAATGGCTATGACCAGGGCAGCAGGAAAGTGCTCATTACTGGACATCCCAGACCCCAAGGGGCTCAGAGGATCCCCGTCCTCTGTCCTGAGATACCAGAGACAGTCATGAAGATCCAGCACTCTGAACTTCAAAGATTCAGGAGGTGGAATGCAGTTCAGGAACCCAGAGGTTCACGGGCAAGATTGGATCATTACCTACCAGGGTCCCTGCCTTCTGCAATCCTCCCTCCCCCAACATAGGTCAGGAAAAGAGCATCAAGGGAGTCAAGATGGAGGAGTAGAAGCAGGGCCTCCTCCCCCGCTCCCCACTGCTCTGGCTTCCACCTTCCCTAGACCATGTAAAAGGGGACTCTAAACAAACTTTGGAGCTGCAGAACCCACCAAATGGCACAGAGAAGCTAACCTCCCACTGAGGACAGCCTGGCAGGTTGGCAGAAATAGGTCAGTGCAGCGTTCTGGGAGCCGAGCCCAGCCCCACGCCAAGGCTTTAGCCCCAGGGCGGGCCTGACCAGCCGCCAGACAGAGGGACTCCAGATCAGCAGCAGCTGTGGCCGTTTCCAGAATTATCAACACACAGATGTGAAGGACAAAGTGAGAGGTCAGTGCAGTCTGGACTTTGGGACCCAGTAAGTGGGAGTGCATGGCTTTTACCCTCAGGGTGAGAAGCCGCTGAGATGCTGGCACAACCAGCCAGTGCCACATGGTGGCAGCTTCAGCTCCTGGCCTGCATAGTGTAGGGGAACCAAGCACCAGTCTGAGGGGTAATCTCTCTTGCTTTAACCTGCTTGGATCTGTATTGTAGTCTAGGGTGGAGGTCCTGGTGTGTGTGTCCAGCTTGCCAGAGCATGTGGAGACCTGAGAGGGCACCCATCTAATATATCCAGCAGCTGAGAAAACCCCAGCATTTGGGACGAAAGCTCCCCTGTCTGGTGGCAGAGTCCTACTGTGGCAAAAAGCTCAGGGGTCAAGTGTCTGAGGGGCGACATGACCAGGCAAAGGAAACAAAGCAGACAGAAGATTCTAACATTAGACTCCTACTTTGGGGACTAAAAGGAGCAAGGCACAGAACAGGAGGAAGACAGTGAAGTCAGAACTCCTGCACCAAAAGCTTCTAAGGAAAATATGAGCTGGTTACAGGCCATAGAGGACCTTAAGAAACAGATAAGAGAAGTGGAGGGAAAATTGGGAAGAGAAATGAGAACAATGCAAGAAAATTACGAAATGAGAGTCAACAGCCTGACTGAGGAAAATCATACCTTAAAAACTAGACTAACTCAAATGGTAAAAAAGGCTCAAAAAGGCAATGAGGAGAAGAATGCTTTAAAAAGCCAAATTTGCCAGATGTAAAAAGAATCTCAAAAGCTCAATGAGAAGAATCATTGCTTCAGAATTAGATTGGAGCAAATGGAAGCTAATGACTTGATGAGAACTCAACATGCTGTTTAAACAGATCCAAACAAATGAAAGAATAGAAGGTAATGTGAAATATTTCATGGGAAAAACCACTGACCTAGAAAATAGATCCAGGAGAGATAATTTAAAAATTATTGGACTACCTGAAAGCCATGATCAAAGTAAGAACCTAGAAATCATCCTCCAGAAAGTGCTCAAAGAAAACTGCCCTGATATTTTAGAACCAGGGGGCAAAATAGAGGTTGAAAGAACCCACCAATCACCTCCTGAAAAAGATCCCAAAAGAAAATTCCTAGGAATGTTATAGCCAGGTTCCAGAATTCCCAGATTAAGGAGAGAATATTACAAGTAGCCAGGAAGAAACAATTTGAATATTGTGGAAACAAAATCAGGATAACCCAGGATCTGGCAGCTTCTACACTGAGGGATTGAAGGGTTTGGAATATGATATTCCGGAGATCAGAGGAGCTGGGATTAAAACCAAGAGTTACCTACCCAGCAAAACTGAGTTTCATGTTTCAGGGGGAAATATGATCATTCAGTAGAATAGAGGACTTTCAAGCATTCTTGCTGAAAAAAACAGAGTTGAATAGAAAATTTGACATTCAGATACAAGAAGCAAGAGAAGCATGAGAAGGTAAACAGGGAAAAGAAATCATAAGGAACTTATCAAAGTTGAACTATTAACATTCCTACATGGAAAAACAATAATTGTAATTTATGGAACTTTTCTCAGTAGTTGAAGGGAATAGAAATATATATGTCTCTATATGAGGGTATATGGGCATATGAATACATGTATGAATATGTGTGTACATGTTTACAGGTATACATAGATAGAGGGCACAGGACCAATTTAACAGGATGTAGCAGCAAGCACCCCACCGTCCCCAGGGTGGCTTCCAACACAGGTTCTTAGATCTGCTTTGCTAAAGGAAAGCAACTCAAAATTGGTCAACAAGCTTACTTTAATCAGTCAAATATATATATATATATATATATATATATATATATAAAATTTACGTAGTTCAGGGGAAAAAGGTCAGCACCCTGAACTTCAGAGTATACAAATAGAATTATCAAGACAGGAGGAAGAATAGGAAGGCAAAAGGGAATGCGTCAACCTTATTCTCATTGAATTGGGCTTGAGGAGGGAATGAAATACACACTAAATAGGGTATCTCACCCTCCAGGAGAGTAGGGGGCGATGGGGATGAGAGGGGGGAAGATGGAAGAGAGGGTAGGCTGGGGGGGAGGGAAATTGGAAGCACCCACTTTTGAAAAGGAACAGGATCAAAGTAGAGAATAGAACAAGTGGGAGGTGGGATAGGACAGAGAGAAATATAGTTAGTCTTTTACAATATATCTACTATGTTATTGTTTTGCATTAGCCACACATGTACAATCTATACTGAACTGCTTATCTTCCCAGTAAGGGTGGGTGACAAGGGAGGAAGGGAATGAATCTGGAATTCAAAGTTTTCAAATCAAATATTTAAATATATACTATTATTAATACTATTTTACATGTAATTGGGAAATAAGATATACAGGCACTGGGGCATAGAGATCCACTGGAAAAGTCGAAAGGGGTATGGGAGAAAATATGGGAGAGAGCAGATTGGAGGAGGGGATACCCTGTGGGGCTGCTATTTTGGGGCGGTGGGTAGGGGAAAAAACGGGGAGAAAATTTGTAACTCAAAATCTGGTGGAAAGGAATGATGTAAATCAGAAGTTTGCATTTGAAAAAAAAATGTAAAAAAAAAAAGAGCATCAAAAAGGGACTTGATTGGCCCCAGGGTGGGACAAAATTCAACCTTGATTCAGCCTCCTTGTGAGCTCTGGCTAAGTTCATGTGACTTCTTGCTCAGTTAAGGGCATTAAAAAGTCCTACCCAGGTGAGATCAGGGCCCCTCCCACTTGATAGAAGTCTCCAGAGTATGAGTTCGCACTCCCTGCCCAGCTTACTAGAACTGCTTCCATGTGGAGACAATATCAGTAGGGGTCAGTGGGAATGCCTAGGGAGTTATGTACCATTCTATCCTTGCTGTATCTCCTTGCTATATTAAGGCTAAACAAACCTACTTTTGTTAACTGTTCAACAACTTCCAAGTGCCATGTTTTATCCCAACATCCAACCTGAACTAATAGGCTGCTGGTTTCATGCCCCACTCCAATACTGGTATAGTCAGTCAGTCATTGGAATAAAATGAAAATTAGTTGTAGGAAGGCCAGTGTGAATACAGAAGGCAGAGTTAACTAGTAAGTGTTTCAGATCTGGTTGCAACTCAGGTTTTTTGACTGGTACCAGAGCTCAGTCAACTGCGCCACCTAGTGGTCTCATAAGCAAAGGCACGTTAGCTGAGAAGAGGGAGTGTTTTCAGGAGACACTGAATTGTCCAGTCTAACCAGGGTCCAGAGCACTAGGAGCTCTGGGGAATTAAACGCAATAAATTGGAAGGGTAGATGGTATCATGTTGGAGAAGGTTCTGAATGCCAGGAGAAGGCTGAGCTTCACTCATAAGGAAGTAGGAAACCACTAAAGATGCTTCAAGAGAGGAGTGGTCACTTCTGGGCATAAATAGCATAAATAAAAGCATAAATGAGCCTAGAGACCAGCCCAAATGAGAAAGGGTATGGAGCTGGGGGTCTACAGTTAGGAAAACATGTAAGTCAGTCAGTCAGTCGACAAGCATTCATTAAAGACTTATAGAACCTTGGTGGCAGAGTAGATAGACTTGGAGCTGGGCACACAGGAGTTCAAATTCTGCCAGACATTTACTAACCGTATGACTCTGTACAAGTCACTTAGACTCTCTTAGTCTGTTTCCTCATCAGTAGTATAGGAATGATAATAACAACTTGCATACCTGTAGCATCGAAGGTTTGCAAAGCACTTTACAAAAATTCTTGCTTATTATTTTCTACCCTGGGAGGTGGGTACTGTTTCTAATCCAGTTTTACTAATAAGTGCACTGTGACAGATAGTTTTAAGAGGCTTGTCCCATTTCACACAGCCAGAGCCAGTAAGCATCTGAGGTTGGATTTGAACTCAGGTCTTTTCCCAATTCCAAGCCCAGTGCTCTCTTTACTCACCTGGCACCTAACTACCTCCTAGGGTTGTGAGGAGAAGCAGGTGAGATAATTTATGGAAAGTGCTTTACAAATCTTGACAACTATAAAAATACTAACTACAAGTATTTATTAGTACCGGTATTGCTACTGTTGTCATTATATTGTTATTATTACTAGGGCAATAGCAATAAGGATCAAATAAGATCATAATTGTAAAGCACTTAACACAGTGCACAGAAATGTTGGGGATTCTTATTACATGTGGCAGGCATCATGGTGAGCTTTGGGGAAACAAAGAAAACCCCAAACACAGGCACTACCCCCAGGGAGATCACATCTGAATGGGAGAAACAACCTGCAAATAGCTGCCCATTTCAGATACAGAAAAGGCCAATGGAGACATCTTGAAGGGAACCAGTAGCAGGTACAAGGTAGAGGAGAACCAGGCCTAGTCTCCTACAGAAGGAAGAATTGAATTGTCTGAAATTCCAGGAGGGAGGTACAGCCAGTAAAAAGCCACAGAGATAGGGGAGATGGAGAGGAGTGTCATGTGTTAGGAAGAGTAAGGCCAGTTTGCCTGGACCATAGTACATATGAAGGAAAGCAAAGTGATAAATCTGAAATGGGAGACTGGGGCTCAGTTTTGGAGGGTGTTAAAAGATCCTACAAGTACCAGGGAGCCACTGAAGTTTCTTGAGCAGGAAGTTACATAGTCAGACTTATTCTTCAGGGAAAACACTTTGTCAGCTGAGTGGAGGATGGATTGGAGGAAGAGAAACTTGACATAAGGAGAACAATGAGAGGCTATGGCTATTATTCCAGGTGAGAGATGATGAGGGCAAAGTGAGGGTGGGAACTATGTAGGTGGAGGACAGAGGTAGGAAGTAAGAAATATTGTGGAGGTAGAAACTTCCAGAACTGACAACTGCCTATGTATATGGGATGAGAGAAAGGGAGGAGGTAAGAATGACACCAAAGAAGGATCTTGGTGTCCTCAAAAGCAGGAGGGATTCTTGGAAGAAGGGTGGGTTTGGAAGGAAAGAGAAGAGTTTTGTAGATGCAGTAAAAGAGATTCCCAATGTCTAAGAGACTTAAGTGACTATGAGAATCCAAGGATGGGGAGCCTTTAAACCTAGGCAGAATGATTTGGAGAATAATAAACAGTTACTATTGCTAATACACCTTTAGATTTTTTTCCAAAAATATTATTTTAGACTCAAATGCCAGAACACAAATAGAGAATAGAGAAAAGAATAAAAAAAACATCATAAACTTAAATATTGGAACTTCAATACAAAGTTAGAAAGAAATAAAAGCAAGTCAAGTGCATAGTAGAACATAAGAGAGGATTCAAAATAGGCAATAAATTTTCATTTCAAGAAAGCCTATATGATAAATAAATAATAAATGTTGAAAATTGTCCATTTTTTCGTTGCTTCCTTGTGAGTTTTCTTTTGTTCTCTGCTGTGCACTTTTTTACTTTGTTCTTTTTTCCCTCCCCCCAACCCCCCCAAAAGCCACAAGAAAGTTTAGATATGTTTCCTATAGCTATAAATACATACATACACACACACACATATACCATCCCCCCATAAGGCTACAATAAAGTTTAGATATGTTTCCCCATAGCTAGAAATATATACATACACATATATAGAAACTACATTACCAAACCTATTCTACTCTTGATCTTTGTTTTTATGTATATTCATATCTCGTTTCTTATCCCTCCTGACTCCTCCACTTTTCTTTTACCCTATATCTCCTATGACTTGCCTTTCCTCTGCTCCAAGGATCCCTCCCCTATCCTCCCATTCCCATAAATCTAAACACTCTTCTATTGCCTTATTTACCTATTCTCTTGCCCTACCCTCTAAAGATCCCTCCCTTGTCCTCTCCCCCACTCCCTATGCCCCTACCATTTTATTTCTTTTGAATTTGGAGGGCTTCCATACTCTTTTAAATATATTTGTATTGTTCCCTCTTACACCCATCCTCAATGAAAGTAGGTTACCAGAACTACCAGCCCTCCTCCCCATCTAATTCCGATGTGTCAGTTCTTCCTCTTGCATCTCATTTGTATAAAATAATTACTCTTTTTAGCTGTTCCTAAATGGTTTTACTTTTTAAATTAATATCATGCCCAGGCTTTCCCCAATCTTTCTCATGAACTGCCCAATTATTAATAAGAATCTTAGACATAAATTTTACATATATAAAAGGTAAACAGTCTGTCCTTATGGATCCCTTATAATCAATCTTTGTTATGTACTTTATATTTGTATTGGTTCTTGTATACCAAATCGTCTATTAAATTCAGGTTTTTTTCTTGTAAATAAAGTCTTGAAAATCTGAGCGTTTATCAAATGTCCATTTTATTCGTTCAAGATAATTGTTAATTGGGGTCCACATACTTGTCAGTTCTAGTCACTTGACTGTAATGATGAAGCCCACATTGAACTACATAGGTAGGAGGTAAGTCCTGAATGGTTTATGGCTGTCTTCTGAATCTCAGACTGTTAGAACTGGAAGAGATTTTAAAGAGTTTCAAGTCAAAACACATTTAACAAGTGAGAAAATTGGGGCACTGAGAGGGGAGGGCCTTTGACATTGGATCAGACAATTTGGAAATATCTGGGCTGGGAATCAGACTTGACTCTTCTCACCCTGAATCTGTCCATTTTCTTCTCCTTGACACTTCACTTGGATCCTACATGTGTGAAATCACAGGCTTTAAGAAAGGAACAAACTCATTTTGGCACATGACACTTAACCCATGACTTCAGTTCTGTTCCCTCCCTTTGATGCTTCAGGCCTGGTGTTTCCCATTAAAAGATTATGGAGACCTCCCCTCTGTCCTGGAGCTCAAAAAAATGGGATGATTTTATACTCTTTATTCTTCATTCTCTTTTTCAAAGATGCCAGACCTCACTTGGCACTCAAAAGTCATCCACTGAGTGTGATACTAAGGCCTTCTTGACTGTCTTCTGCATAGCATCCATCCACACTTACATAGTAATAAAATGTTTACTAGATACCTTCTCTGTGCCCAGACCTGTGATAGGTGAGGCTATAGGGAAGAGAAGGGAAGAAGACCTGGCCACATCTTTTGATGGAGTTGAAGAGATATGATGCTTAAACTGCTTTAAAAAAAATAATATAGGGAGTATGGCAATGTGAAAGGGAGTATGGCAGAGTGGGTAGAATGCTGGGCTTGAAGTCAGAGAGAACTGGGTCCAGATGCTGTCTCTGACTCTTATTGTCTGTGCAAATATGGGCAAGTCACTGAAACTCTCCATATCAACTTCATTACAAAAGACCTTCATAGCTGTGCCCACACCGACAAAATCATATGCTCTTTAAAGTATTGATGCACACACCTAGGTCCCAATTAGTACCAGTTTAATACATTTCAGTTTATACTATTTTAATTCATAATTGTGTAAATTATGGTCATTGTTTCCAACCCAATGGAAATATGCAGTGGGATTTCATATACTGCAAGCACACTTCAGGAGATTTCTTCATCAAACTAATCTGGACCTCCCTCTATCTGGAGTGATAGATCATTTGGGATATAATTTAGTTCAATTCCCAAAACTTTTATTTTAATGTTAGCTCAATCTATATTTATTTAGTTCAATCCTATATGATTTAGTTCATTCCAGCTGCATACAGGTCCCTATACTTTGGTTGGAGAGATAGAAAGTTTAGATCATTAGACAAATTCCCCTTGCCCTCAAATTTCTCAGTCTAGGAATAAGAGAGTTTAGGATAAGGAAGCAAGAGAAATAATTGTAACATACAATAATATAATATGAGTGCATGAGAAGGGTAAAAAATGAAATGAGATGTGAAGACTGATGGGGAAGGAGTCAGTGACACAGGAATCAAGGAAGGCTTCCTAGAGGTGGTAGTAAATCAAATCAGCCTTTAAATCCAAAGAAGAGGAGGAAGGGCATTCCCAGCATTGGAAACTGCATGAGCAAAGGCATGGCAGCAGGAAGAGCAGGGCATCGTTAGGGCACAAGGTCTGATCCAGTCTAACCAAAGTCCAGAGCTCATGGAGGAAGAAGGGATAAGATTAGAATGGTAGGATAACACCAGATTGGGGAGGTTTACCTCAGTATGAAGGCCAAGCTGAGAAGGGTGAGTTCCACAGCAAAGAGTCCCTGAAGTTTTTAAAGGGCAAGATCGTGTGCTGGGCAGATAAGTATGGCAGTTGGTAAAGGGAGGTAGGGAATCATGTATGGAAGCTAATAGAAGATTCCAGGCAGGGGGTAAGGAAGATTTGTGCCAGGTTGGTGAGAATAGAAAGGAAGGGAAGGCCAGGAAAGCTGTTCTGGAGGCAGAATGAAGAAGACTTGGCAGTGGTTTTTATGTTCAAGGTGAGAGAGATAGTGGGCATCAGACATTCCTCAAACAAAGAAGAATGGGTGCATCATGGTGCCTCTAATGTGAAAATCATAAAATCAGAAGGAGGACCAGGCTTAAGAAGGACAAATATGAACTCAGTGTGTGGTATGGAGAGTGTGAAAGTGTTGAAAAACCATCTGGATGGAGACTTCTTAATGAAAAGGATAGGTGAGGGTCTTGAGCACAGAGGAAAAATCAGGGCTGGAGATGAAAATTTGAAAACCATGTGGTTTATGGAGGTAATTAAAGTTATGGGGGAATAAAATTGTCAAGAGTGCAATTGTTGAGAGAAAAGAGGGTCAAAGACAGAGCTTTGGCCAATATCCACCTTTACTTAATATGGTAGGGATAAAGACTCAAGAAAAGAGACAGAGAAGGAACCTTCAGAGAGATGGGAGGAGGACCAGGAAAGTGTCTTGTCTTTTAAATCAAGAGAAGAGAATACAGAGAAAATAACTGAGAGGGGGTTGGGGTGGCCAGTAATGCTGGATAGTCCAGAGAGGTCAAGGACAATGAGGACTCAGAGGAAGTTCACAGCATCCATTTGTTAGGAGGTCAATGATGACTTTGGTTTTTGTTGTTGGTGTTGTTACTGTTTTTTTTTTTCTATTTAATAGTATTTTATTTTATTCCAAATATATGTAAAGACAGTTTTCTACATCCACTTTTGTAAGATTTTGAATTCCAGTTTTTTTCTCCCTCCCATTTCCTCTCCCCGGGATGGCAAGCAATCTGATATAGGTTGTACATATACAATTCTTTTAAACATATTTCTACACCAGTCATATTGCGAAAGAAGAATCAGAACAAAAGGGAAAAACCATGAGAAAGAAAAAACAAAAAAAGTGAAAATAGTATGCTTCAATCTGCATTCAGATTCCATAGTTCTTTTTCTGGATGTGGATAGCATTTGACAGCATGAGCCTTTTGGAATTGTCTTGCATCATTTTTCTACTCAGAAGACCCTATCAAAGTTGATCATCGTACAATGTTGCTGTTACTGTGTACAATGCTCTGCTGGTCCTGCTCACTTCATTCAGCATCAGTTATATAAGTCCAGGTTTTTCTGAAATCCACCTCTTCATCATTTCTTATAGCACAATAGTATTCCATTATATTCATATAGCACAACTTGTTCAATTATTCCCTAATTAATGAGCACCCCCTCAATTTCCAATTATTTGTCACCACAAAAAGAGTTGCTATAAATATTTTTGTACATGTGCATCCTTTACCATTTTTTATGATCTCTTTGGGATATATAGACCTAGAAGTGGTATTACTGGGTCTAAGAGTATGTATGCATAGTTTTATAGCCTTTTGGGCATAGTTCCAAATTGCTCTCCAGAATGGTTGGATCAGTTCACAACTCCACCAACAGTGCATTAATGTTCCCTTTTTTCCACATTTCCAACACCCATCATTTTCCTTTTCTGTCAATCTGATAGCTACACAATGATGATTTTGGAGAGTACATTTCAATAGAACAGTATAAGACAAGAAAGTCAGACTGAAGGCCATAGAAGAGAAGTGTGGTATGAGGCACTAGAGACATTTTGAGGATAGGCAAATTTACCCCAGTTTTAACTGTGAAGGGAAGAGTTACTGGAGATGAGTATGTCAACTGTACAGAAACTGGCCTCTAGCCTGTGAGTGGCAGGAGCCTGTTAGGCTAGAGACAATAGAGTCAGGAATCAAACAGAAATTTAATTTCCTTCAGAGGGAGTAAAATGCTTGCAAGTAGAAGTCCCCCCTCTACTCCTTCCAAGAAAGGCTTCTGGCAGAGGCAGGGTTTATATACATGCAAAACCACAAAGGAACTGGACCACCACACAATCATTCTTAGGTCTTGAGTAAGAATTTCCCATGGTTGGCACTTCTTGGGACAAATGCAGGGATTCTTGAGTCCCATGGTAACAGTCTCTAGAATCATTGCATACATTTTGTTTGAGCATTGTGATTATTCAGCGGGGTACAGAACCAGACTTAGTATGGTAGGAACAAGAGTGCAGAATCTAGTTGGGTTACACAAGCACAGAAATTTAGGAATTCTTGGCATGTCAGGAGATTTTGATAGATGGCCTTAGGCTGCAGCAAGTCAGATGCTTCTGGCTCTCAATGTCTCTGGGAAATGGGGAGAATTCCAACAAAGCTAAACAGTTATTGATTAATATGAAAATCATAAATCCTTAAGTGAAAACCTGTTACAAAGGATTGTTATTATGCGAAGCTCAGGGCACAGCCTACTTGCAGGGCTTTAGCTCTATGAAACAGGGTGTCTCCAAATATCTTGACAGGTAAAAAAATCATGGAAAATCTTAGGATTACAAAGTCTTGAGCATGCTTTTAGGACAATGGGAAGGAGCCACTGGAGAAGGAGACACTGAAGATGTATGACAGAAGAGTTGATTATGGAGCAGAGTTATTTCAAAAGAAGGAAGAAAGGGTAGAGGATCAGTGGCACAGGGAGAGAAATAAGCCTCAACAAACAGAGGCGTCTCCTTCTGTGACCAGAGGAAGAGAAGAGAGTAAGTAATGATACAGTGGAGCTCCGAGGATGAAGGAAGGGAAGGGAGAGGCCTCATACTGGACTGTCTCTCCAGGGCTCAGCTTCCTTAGAGAACCTCAGAACTGCAAGTGAACTCAGGGACCATCTAGTCCAACCAGTACCTAAAAGGAAACCAATAAAATGTATAAAACATCTGTGACAGTGGTCACCCAACCTCTGGCTAAAGGCCTTCAGTAGAAGTAGGCCTTGGCCCCTTCTGAGGCAGCCCATCCCACCTGGGGCAGCTCTCCTGGGCAGGAAGACTAACTAGGCCTCCCAATCACTTCTAGCTGTTGTTCCCAATTCAACTTCTGGGGCCAAAAGGAAGAAATCAGGCCCATTCCCTAGGACACTAATTCTTCTGGTAGAAGTCAGAGATGGAGTCTCTAAGTAGTTGAAGGGCTATCTGTCTGTACCCCAGAAGCAGATCCTACAGAGTCATCTGGTTCACGAACCCATTTACAGGGGTTAAGATCATTTCCCCAAGTAGACAGTGAGCTCCTTGGGTGCAGGGCCTACATTGTTTGCCTTCTCTCCTCTTCTCCTTCTCTACCCCAAGGGCCTAGGACAGGTCTGGGCAGGCCCATAGAAGACTCCCAGTAAGGCTATCTTGTCTTGATAGAAAAATCCTGCTCTGAAACATTTTAGGAAGAGCCCTGAGGCAGGGAGGGGGCACACTGACATGTGGATCAAATCTAGCCCTGGACTTTTCCATCATCCAGCCTCAAGAAAATGTCTCTCTAGCCATGGTCACAGCTCAGAGGATAATTAGCCTCCTGAAAAGCTGCCCTTTGTAAAATGAGGCAGATGCTTTCTTGAGGAATTTAGATCTCTCTTTCCCCAGAGGAAAAGATACTCCAAGAACACAAAGGCCAGTTCTTAAGATTTAAATCCCACTTTTCCCTAAAAGGAAGAAAGCCAGAGGAAGATAATACCCATGAAATTAAAGAAAGGTTTTTATTACACAGAGAAGAAAAAAATAACATGCCCATTGGTACTGTCCAGCCTATGCTCAACAGGACTGTAAGGGTTATGGGATTTAAAGACCTTCCATGCCCCGTTGGACTTGCTGACGTAGCAGGAAGGGGCGGAGC
>NW_027187296.1:6499032-6536241 GCF_028583685.1 Petaurus breviceps papuanus | reverse complement strand
ATATTTGTAATCTCTATAGGCATTGTGAATATGGCATTGCTGATACAAGGACACAAGGTAATGGATGGGAAGAATTCTTTACAAAGAAAGGAAGGTAAAGAATTTTGGGGGAAAGGTGGGCTTACAAAGGAATAAATCAGTGAGCTCTACCCCAAGGGGAGGGTGGAGTGAGGAATTCCAGGTGTCATAACTGTGGCCCTTTGATAACCAAATATGAAAGCATTCTTGGAGATAAACAGTTCACAATTCAATGCTTGATAAATAGATGTCTCAATAACCAGGATATTCCAAGAGCCCCATAAAGAAAATTAAGGGAGGGGCGGCTAGGTGGCACATTGAATAGAGCATCAGCCCTGGAGTCAGGAGGACCTGAGTTCAAATCTGGCCTCAGATATTTGACACATTTACTAGCCATGTGACTTTGGGCAAGTCACTTAACCCCAACTGCTCTGCAGTTTGTAAAAAGCAAAAAAAAAAAAAAAATTAAGAGAGTCTCTGGAGATGAGATAAAACAGGATGTGTCCATAGGTTCATAACCTACATCAGGAAAGTCTTCAAAGACTTTTTTACACAGGGATACATCTTGAAGGTCCATAAACCAACAAATGGCTCAGGATCTGTTTCAAAGCTGGTATGAGCTTAATTGGCTTCAGAGGTGGTGATTTTCTGCACAAACCAGGTAGGCTTACTCTTGTCACCACAAATGATTCTTGGTATGACAAGTCAATATAGCCAATCCTCATAGAGTTCTTCTGATTATCTGAATAATAGGAGGGTGGATCTCAAGCAAATCATGGTTTCCATTTTCACATTTTCTATAGAACAGAGCAATTGAAATCTGAAGATCCAGCTGGAAGCAACCTGGGGTCAAGGAGTTCAGGAAGTCCAGGAACCCCAATAATCAGAGTCCTGACCCTATTCTTTCATTGGCTAGAAGTCAGGTGCACAATCTAAGCAGGGCAATCTACCCCAAGTACTGGAACAAGGAAACAGTAGACCACCCAATGTACATTGGAGAAAGCCCTTCTGTCCTCATTTGGCATATCTTATGCTGAGGCATCACTGAGGAGAGGAGTGACTCCCTACTGCTCTGAGTTTGGAGTCTGTGTAGATCATGTGATTTCCGGTGTGCAGGGGAACTTGGGCCTGTTTCACGAAAAGCCTTACTAGATTTTAGAGTACAGTCTGAGAAGTTGTCACTTCTCTCACTCAATTTGAACTCACATCCTCCTGAATACCAGACTAGGACTCCTTCCATTGTGTCACCTAGCTCCCTCTTATGGCATACTTTTAAAATCAATAGCTATAGGAGAGATATGTTCATGTTATTGGAACATACTATGTCCAGTTTCTGGATTCTGCTATTTACTGCCTGTGTGATATTGGGCAAATCACTTAACCTTTCTGGGCCCCAGTTCCCTTATCTGTACAATGCGGGGCTGGACCACATGACTGCTGACATCTTTTCTAACTCTCATTGCTCTGTGGAATGCAACAGTCAGCACTGGGAAAAATGAAACAGACCATTCCTTAAGTGTTCTAGTTCTAATATTTTTATTCTTATGAATACCTAAAGACACAGTGAAGAACAAACTAAAGTAGACGTGATCATAGGCTGACTACAATGAATTTTAGCATAGATTCTGTGATTGTGAATTGAGTTCAAATGTGTTTTGTTCATCCTATTCTTTCAATGTGATTATTTTCTAATTTAAAATGTAACCAACTACAAGAACTATAACAATTGTGGGAAACTACAATAAGGAAACAATCTGATTACCAAATGTCATTTCAGTAGTCCTATAATTGGATGTGCTTTATAAATAAGAACCAATAGCATTCCACATTGCTTATTGGAACTCTTAAAAGTAACCTGCAGCAATACTTTCAATACTGTGCTGATCTTTACATCATTTGGCTTGGCCATTGGTTTATTAAATTAGCTTGAAGTATTAAAGAAAAACAAAGGCATACAAAAATCTTTAGAAATATGATAATCTGATTTGTTGGCTATGTTTTCAATATGGTCTGGTTTGAGTGCGGTTGAGTTAGATTAACCACTGATTCCAACTACTTTCCCAGGATATTGGCATAATCCAAAAATATTTTGATTTATAGAATCCCTTGTTTCTTTACAAACTGCTCAAATCACACCTTCAGGAGGCCTTTTTCACATCCCCAGCTTCTAGTGCCCTCCTCCAAAATAAATTTCAGTTGCATTTAATTTGTATCTACTTATTTGTGTACACATATCTCTTCTAATAGAACATGTATCTCTGAGAGCAGAGACCCTTTGATTTTTGTATTGCTAGTGCTTGGTCCAGTGTCTGGCACAAAGTAGGTGCTTCATAAATGCTTGTCAACTGATTGAGTTTTGCCCTGTCTTCTCACTCCCCTTTGCCAGTTTTTAATCAGGATGGTGATGTGAGTAGGGAGAATGGCTGTTGTGAGTGTATCATGGACACATAAGTATGATAAGGTTGGGATTTGGGACTATGGATGGACAGATAATAGTGAATTAGTACTGGCTGGGGGTAAATGTGGGAAAGGATGGGGGTGAGAGTGGACAAATTTCCATTATGGGCATTATGTCCAGTTTAGAGATATTTTTACAAGCTTAAAAAAAAAAAGGAAACATTGGACTAGGTTACTTCTCTGAACTCCTTCCATCATGGAGTTCATCCTTAGTAAATATTGAATGAATTAATGATTCTTGTTCAGTGAACACCCAGTCCAAATTGATGCTTCTGTGGGAATGTTTGTTGTAAGTTATATCCTTTCCTCACTTGGACTCTTAAGAGAAGAACTTAAACCATGAGGTCAGAGCTGCAGAACTCTATAACAGTCTTCCTCTTTTATTTTGATATTAAAAAAAAAAGTGATGTTGTGATACACTATGCTTAGGCAAATCAGGGCTCTGAACCATTTGTAAGGAAACAGATGGGAGTGTTTAAAATCTGCTGAGGCAGATTTCCTATTCTGGAAAACCATCCTAATTCTCTTTAAGGAATACTTGTCAATCTCTGGAGGAGTTCACAAGGAAAGCTGTTTGTCCACAAGTTCCTGCTGGGGGTACTCAGCGTCCCTAGAAATCACAACAATGTCATGGGGTGGTTGATGCCCAGGAAGCCCTAAGAACAGCTCTCCACAGAGTTAGAAGAGGAAGACTCAGGCACAGAAACCTAGCAATAGCAAATCATTAAAGTCCCTCTTAGTATCTGTTGCTACAACTAAACAGTAACCAAGGCTCTCTCCAACTGCTTCAGTTAATGATTGCTATTTTGACTTAAGCTTGATCTGAATCCAGTATTCAAAAAAGTGATTTTCTTTTTAATGTCAGAAATTTTTATTATTCTAAAATTGGTTTATCATTTAGAATTCAGGAGAGGAAAAAGTATAGCCTGATTCCACATTCCTTTCCAAATGTGTGTCTGTGAACCACAATGCTTAGCATACAGTCCAGGATAGATTCCTTCTAATTCTTCCTCCTTCAAACAACAGTGATTCATGCAAAAATGTTTTGGAGCCCATCATCTTTCTTATAAGACTTTAGCATTGCACTGTTTCATATAAAAATATCTGAAGTTCATCAGAGAAGAATGAGATACTTAGAGATTCCCAAAGAAATATTTTTAAAAATCTCAGCAACAACAACAAAATAAGGCTGATTGGGTAAACTTCTTGTTAAAGTGAACCTACACCACACAGCTAGGTTAGGATGAAATGACAGTCATTTAATAATTAAGCTGAATAAAAAATTTTTAAAAAGAAAAAGCACACTCTTTAGAAAGACAGGTACCCTGCAAATCAATCTGACCAGATATTTATGTTTTTGGAGATACTAGAAAGAACTAAAAGTCTTCAAGATTTTGCAAACTTATTTCTCAAAATTAATGAGGAAATGAATAGCTGGGTGGCTTAGTGGACAGACAGCTATCCCTGGGGTCACAAATCTTGACACAGACATTTCCTAGCTGTGCAATCCTGGGCAAGTCTCAGTAACATCTCTCAGCCTCAATTTCCTTATCTGTAAAGTAGGGATAATAGTTACACTAATAGTACCCGTCTCCCAGGGTTGTAAAGATCAAATGAGACAACACATATAGAACGGTATATCAATGCTGGTTATTATTACTTACTATTCTTATTACTAGTTGTCATTTATTATTATTTTTGTTGCTTCTCACCTTGAAGGCTTGCCTGTCAGCGCCCAGCACGTCATCTGGGCTAGTGGGACTCCTGTACTTGGAGTGTTCCAGACGTGGACCACTGTCAGGTCCTCTCCTCCCTCCGAGCCCCCCTCCCTCCTCCGTGGGTCACGGAGAGTTCCAGGCCTCCTTCCTGTACCCTGCGTTCCTTCCTGTTCCTGGGAACCCTATAGCTGAGTTCTAGGCGCCCCTTTGCGCTGTGAGGGCCAGGATGCGTCGGGAGGAAGGTCTCGTGCACCCCCCAAACTTTAGGCCTCCGCATCCCAAGAGGACCAGCATTGGCCATGAAGCCAGAGCGTTTAGGCGCCGGATTCTGTGTCCAAGACCCGAAATCACTTTGAATGCATGAAACTGACGTGGACTGAGAGGCCCCTGGCTAAACTGCTGCCTCCCTAGGAGGATGGATAGGTGTGTGGGTCCGGGGGAGCGGGTGGGGAGAACAGGTTGGGGCGGGGGGGGGGGAGGTGCTTGAGTTTAACTGGCTAAACTGGGCTGCTTGGGTGCGCCTGGGGCCTTCCCCGTCGGGGCTGGCCCCGGCTCCAGGGCCTCGCGTCGCTCTTCCAAGCCAAAGTTCTCGGCTTCTCGGGCCTCGGAAGCAGGCTGCGGGAAATACGTTAGAGGAAGAAATTCGCAGCTGTTGCGGGGAACCGGCTCATCACAGAGGCTGCCCCTTCCAAAGCTCCAGAAAGCCTTAGGGCCGAGGTCTAAGGCGAAGCACTCTTTCATCGCTGAGCGACCACCCCGACAAGGGAAAAGGCTGGGCGGAGGACCAAGCATGCGGCTTGGCGGTCCCGGGGGGCGCCCGTCCCCGGGGAGACACCGGGCTTGGGCAGCGCGGGGGCCCGGCCGCCGGCCGCCCGCCTCCTGCCTCCCGCCTCCGGCCTCCCGCCTCCCGCTGCCCGTTAGCGCTGCTTCCCGAGCCAGAACGCCCGAGGGTAGCCCTGGGTCGGCTGGGAGCGTGTTCGCTGGAGTCTCCATGGCGATGCTCCTCCAGCTCTCAGCACGCCCGCTTCGGTTGGCATGGAAGCCGCAACCTCGAGGGCCAGTCGTGCCTTCTGCCTTCGATTGGCCCGATTCAACAGACGCGGGTGGCTTGAAAGTAATTAGTGCTCAGCTCTCTCCAGGGCAGCTTCTGCAAGGAGCTGGAGCTGAGCGGCGCGGCTGGAATCTATTAACACTCCCCGCCCCTTCCCTCCCCTCCCCCACCCCACTCCCCCAACCCCACCCGCAGCCCCTCCAGCCCCAATCCCGGAGCGCACTCGTTAATTGGAAGGTCTATATATATACAGGCGGGACCAGCAAGCGCTGCGGGTTCCAAGCTGGTTTGGGCATCGCCCGTCTGGTCTGCGGGAGCAGGGCCGAAGAGCAGTGCCACTCCACTGTACAAGGAAGGGACGTGACCTTCACGTTGTAATGTATTGTTTACCTTGAGTTTGGGAGAGTGGAAGAGGGCACCCGGGGTTGGGGAGGGAAAGCATGCGACAATTCTCTCAAGTTCAGGGTTATACAGACTTTCAAATAAAATTAGCATTTAGTCGCCTTGAGTTGTGAAACGATTTCTAGGAGGAAGACGTGCTTTGTGCATATGTCTCTCAAAACTTCTCTCTTCCAAGCTCTCATTGAGGACTGCAAGAGACGTATTCTGGTGGGCTTTATTCAAAAACACTTTCTTCAGCCTCAGTGCTGCCTCTCCTTACTTCAGTAGTAGCTTTACTGGAGGAAAGAAAGCCTCTCTGTGACTGGGCTGACACCTATGCCTTTGTATTGGGCAGTGGGGAGGGGTATGGAGAGGGTGGATTATCTAGCTTAACTATCTCTCCCTGCTCACAGTGGCCTGGGGAAACTGAGGCAATGCGTCGAAGCATCTCTAGGGGCAAGATTCCTCTGGCCCCCTCAGTCCGAAGCCAGGAGATGTGTCAGGTGGTTGCCAGAGCCCAGCCAGTCCCGGACCGCCCACAAAGAACTGTACTAGGGCTGCTAACTGAAAATGGGCAGTACCGGAGGACTTGTGGCCAGGTAACTTTGAGAGCCCTGGGGGAAGCTTCGTTCTGAAAATCCTTTTTTTTAATCTAAGCATTTGGTTGCAGCAACTGAATGTTTTGTTGGCTTTTTTTTTTTTTTAAAGAAATACTAACTAGTACTGTTGCTAAACTTTAGTCCTCCATTTTAAAGTATCCCAGTGGGAGTACTGAGAGCTCATCGACTCTCTTTACCTATAATGCCCTTTAATAGAGTTCTTGATTAATGTAATCTCAGATTCTGTAAGCCACAGCACAAAGTCTGGACAGTTTCATGAAAGGGAGGAATCGGGACCAGCAGACTGTTGTTATTTATGATGGATATAGAACTAGCCTGGTGACAAGTTGTGAGCTGAAATCCAGAATCTGACACACCAGGCTAACTTACCCTGGGTCTGCAACTCCCTAATTGCAGATATGCATTGGTAGAGGGAGTTTATGAGGAGCTTCTTACTGCTGAAATCACTGCTGAAGTCTGGGCAAAAGAAGTGGAAAGATCACAGGAACAGAATAAAACCTTAACAGGCAGAAGTAACATCAAATTTCTAGAAGGGAATGGAAGGGGATGAGCATTTATGTGGCACCTACTATATGCTAGGCATTGTGCTAAGAGCTTTACAAATATCTCATTTAATCCTCACAAAAACCCTTAGAGGTATGTGCTGCTATTATCCTCATTTTTAGTTGAGAAACCTAAGGCTGTTTAGTTAAGTGACTTGCTGAGGGTCACACAGCTAGTAAGAGAGGACAGATTGAAACTCAGCTCTTCTTACCTCCAGGCCAAACACTATCCATTGTGCAACCAGCTACTTCCTAGGCTACTTATTGTTGCTTAAAAAAAAAAAAAGCTTTCAATAGTTATTACTGGGTAATATACAGGAACTAATTCATATTTTGAGGCCCAAGTTTACCCGAAAAACTTCAAAACAACCAGTTGCTGTTCTTCTGTTTTGTGATGCTCTGATGATGTGCTCCCAGGGCTTTTGTGAGAAAAGGTCTCTATAAACTTAATTGCAATAGAATAAGAACTCTTAACTATTATATAGGTACTGATGGAGACTAGATAGGACTTTAGACTAGTGTTCTTTCCATGCTACTATATTTCATTCTATGCTTGTGCTCACTTATCTTGAGCCTCTTCCCCACCCCCATTGTCTTTGGTTTTGCCTTTGATCTGTGGAAGTTCTCCTTTAATACATCACACTTGCGGGTGGGAAGGTTGGAATGGGGCAGTAACTCTCGTGAGGGAAGGAGAGAGAATGAAAGGCTTCTTGGAGTACAGATAGTCAAATCCTGTGGCATCTCTTTGATCAAGGGAGGATTGTTTTGTTAGTGTAAGAAAAAGGAAATAAATTCAGATGGAGTAGAACTAGAGGACTGCTAATAGGCTATACAACAGGCTGGAGTGGCTTTGGGGTTGTCAGATAGCCACACTGATAGAAACTCCAGTACCTTTAATTTATGAATAAGAACAGTAACTCTGTTTGGTGTATATGATCCTCAATATAACCCTATTAGGAATTACATCCATTTCACAGATCTGAAACAGGCTCAGAAAGGACAGCAATTTTCCCCAAAGTCATAACTGGAATTCATTCCGCCTCTGTCCCCTGTCCCCCTCTGTCCCCTGTCCCCCTCTGTCCCTTCCATCCCCCTTCCTCTCTCCCTCCTCTCCTCCCCTCTCTCTCTCCCCTTCTTTCTCTCTATTATATATATACACACCCACATATACACACATAAAATATATATATCACATTCCAAAACTATTCCTAAGGTATTGCTGTAATGACCATGTTAATTCTTTGGTTAAAAACCTTTATTGGCTCCCCATTCCTCCATAAGATAAAACACAAATTCCTTATCCTAGCGTTTAAGGCTGTTAAAGTCAGGCTGCTGCCCCTTTTCCAATAAATAACATTTCATTTTATTTACTTTTCAGTGATTTTATATCCCAGCCAAACTGAACTACTATCTCTTCCCAAAACAACTCTTGTCATCTCTACCGTGTTTCCCCGATAATAGATAATAAGACCTATCCCGAAAATAAGCCCTCCCCTTACTGTGTAAGATTCCTCTAAAATAAGCCCTCCCCGAAAATAAGCCCTATTGAGATTGCTACTGTAGTGAAGGTGATCCCCTGCGCTACACGCTACATTACAGTACCCTCTGTATGCACTGCCGCCCCCCCCCCCCCGGGAAACGCACGCCGCGCTCCGAGCTGCATCCAATCAGAGCTGCAGCAGTGAGCGCGTCATCCTGTTCTTCCCCAGTGATTTGCTTATTGAATAAAGGTACATTTTTTTTGTTCACATTTACCTGTTTATTAAAATTGCTGTCAATGTTCATTAAAATAAGCCCTCCCCTGAAAATAAGCCCTCTGATGTTTTTCTGTCCAAAAATTTTAATAAGACAGTGTCTTATTATCAGGGAAACACGGTATGCCTCTGCTCCATGACTGGAGTATTCACTCTCTTCATCAATTCAATACATAGCAACAAGCTTTAAGCTCCTACTATCTTCACAGAATTGTGAAGTGACGACAATTCAAAGAAAAATAAAACAATCTATCCTCAAAGAGCTTGAGTTTTGGGGGTATTGGTGGTGAGAAATATATTTATACATTTAATAAATGATATAAAGTAATTCCAAGGTTCTCATCTGTAAAATGAGCTAGAGAAGGAAATGGTAAGCCACTCTAGTATCTTCGCCAAGAAAACCCCAGATGGCATCAGGAAGAGTTGAATGTGACCAAAATGTCTGAACAACAACAGATTCCACGAATGAGGGTGCTGATCACTGAGCAGAGACTGAAGGAAACCCATTATGTCGAAAGTGGCACTTGAGCTGTGTTTTGAAGGAAACTAGGAGGTGAGGGATGGAATGCTTTACAAACTTGAGAGAGCAATTATGCAAAGGTAAATAAGCGGTGGGAAATAGAATGCTGTGTATAGGAGAAAAGGGTAGCAAACTTGTTTGACTAGAGTACTGTAAAGTATAACAATGTGATAGTTTTATGGTGTGTTGTGGAGGTCATCTTGAAAGAATTCGGACTTAGACCATATCCAATCCAAGCAAAGGCATTTATTGAGAGTGATACCTCTCAGGAAGTGGGTTAGGTTCCAACAGGAACCAGCAACTTCAGTAAAACAAGACAGGCAATTTTATAGTACGGTGATGCTGATTACATATCAAAAATTATGAATATTAAAAAGGCAGGAGGGGTTTGCCAAGGGATTACGTAATAGGGGAGTAGTTTCACCCTCAGTTGAACTGAGTGTGCAATTACCCATCATGCATATAGAAAAGCTCAAGGGGGGTGATATTATAATAAGCCTCTCTGTTATAAGTTCACCTAAAGGACAACTTTTGCTGTTACTGCACAGGTGCCTACTTAGGGAAAGTCTCTTCTGTTGATTTGGGGTCCACATCCTGCTCAGGCATCCTGGTAGTGCTGCTTTCTGATTGGCTGGCTATTATGGTCCTGTCTGAGACTAGATAGATGTGTTTGTGGTTGAGTGCATGGACATACCTGCTGTTTCTGGGAGAAATGAGAATTGGATCTGGGGGCAGTGGTTAGCTAGACGCAGTGGTGAGGATTCTATACCATGGACACACCTACTGTTCTAGTGGGGCAGTGAGGCATATATGAGGAAGTTAGGATATTGAGTAGGGGTAGGGGCAGTATCTTCAGGGCCTGCTGGTCAGTGAGGCCTATGACTGAGTCTGGGGACCTGTGGTATGGTTAAATCAGAACATGCCTGCCTCTTCCCCAAACAACTCTTGTCATTTCTATGCTTCATAGAGAGGCCCATAAGACCCTTAAGGAAGTTATTAGAGTATTGGGACTGGGGGCAACTTTATTAGGATTCCATCAGTAAGACTGGAATGGCAGGTGGGATCCAGGAGGAGGATTTTATATTTTGTCCTGGAGGTAATAAGGAACCATTGAAGATTTCTGAGTAAGGGTATGTGATGTGGTTGGGTAGGTATTTTAGGAATTATTAATTTGGTCGTCTGTGGTAGATGGATTGGAAAGGTGAAAGACTGGAGGGAGACAAGTTAGGAAGTTACTTTAGTAGTATGAATGAAAGGCGATGGGAGGCATGAACTAGGGTGGAGTGGAGGAACTGTGACTGTAGTGAGGAAAAGAACGGGAAAAAAGTTGTGGAGGTAGGGTAAATAAGACTTAATTGACTTCATATGGTGGTTGAAGAAGTAGAAGAAGTATGATGATTTGGAATTACTGGAAAGGTGGTTGTGACCTCAATAGAAATGGGGTAGTTGTAGGAAGGAAAGAGATAGGGGGCATTGGTGGTGGTAGTGGAATGTTTCTCTGTTGGATATATTGTGTCTGAGATGCCCATGATATATCCATCAAGGTGGGCATGTCCAACTAGCAGTTAGTAGTAACATGACACTATAGTTCAGGAGAGAGATTAGGTTTGGTTATTTCTTCCTTGATCTCCTCAAGTGCTAGAACCCTCTCCAAGCTACCTTGTATTTAACTACTTTGTACGTATTTCTGTTTACAGTCACTTTATATTTATGTTCTCCATATTTTTATATGTACTACTCTCTGTCATTAGAACATGAACATATTGTTGAGTAGGGATTGTTTCATTCTTTGTACTTGTGTCAATACTGCCTGGCAATCAAAAGGTCCTCGATAAGTACTTGTTGACTGATACATTTGGGAGTCATTTTCATGGAGATAATTGAACATCTTGGGAGCTAATGTGATCACCAAACAAGAGAATATACATAGAGAAGGAAATGTAGCCCAGGTCAGAACCTTAGGACACACTCAAACATAGTGGGCATGAACTAGCAAAAGAGAGAGTGAGGAGTGAGTAAAAAGTAGAGAGTGAGAGACGGATCCAAGAAGACAAGAGGAACAAGGGGTGGGAACTGTTGTCAAAAAACTGTAGGGAAGTCAAGTAGAATTAGGATTTAGAAAGGGTAATTGGATTTACAGTTGAGATCACTAATAATGTTAAAGAGAGTAATTTTAGTGTCTGGCTGCAGAAGATTGAAAAGTAAATTCTTGAGGGCAAGGTCTTTGGCTCACAGGTGCCTGGCATAGTGCTTGGTTCTATAGAGGTTTAATAAATGTTTGAGTCCAATTACTCAAACTGCTAAAAACAACAATTTGTAGGTGGACTTATACTCTATTGCTTTGGAGATTGAAGCTAATATGATGATGATGATGGTGATGGTGATGATGATGATGATGATGATGATGATGATGATGAGTATTTATATAGTACCAGACATCTGCCAGGCACTTTACACTTTATCTCAGTTAATTCTCACAACAACTCTAAGAGGTAGATGCTATTATTAGCCCCATTTTACATGTGGGGAAACTGAGACAAACAGATGAAGTGATTTGCCCAGAGTCATACAGGAACAATTTGAATTCAGGTCTTCTTGTCTCCAGGTCCAGTCTGCTATCTGCTGTGCCACTTAGATGTCTAATAGAGTTCAGATAAGATTAAGGAACATAATTGTTTGGTTTCCCTAATCATTAAGGTTGAGTTGCCTCTATAGTAAGAAAGGAGAAAAATCTCTCCTTGAAGCAATCATAACTTTGGGGGCTATAAATCTATGTGGTAAGTGGGATAGAGTATTGGAATGGAAAGAAATACAAATTAGATCAATACCATCTTTACTTCTAAAAAGGACATGCCAATCTCCAATTCACTGTCCTCTTGTACCACCAAACTTCCCTGCCTTCCCTGGCTACTACTCCCATATATGTGTTGTGTCCCCCATTAGAACATAAGGATCTTGAGGACAGGGAATGATTTATTTTTTTCTTTTTGCTGTCTAGTGCTTGGTACATTATAAGCACTTAAAAAATGTTGATCCATACATACAAGTATTTCCAGCAACAAGGAAGAATGTCCCCAGACTGGCAGTCTGGACAGACTTGGTAAATATAGTCTTTACTAAGATGGTGCACTTTAACTCTTGGTTGCTAGTTTCTGACTAGGTAACCCTCACTGCCTGCTTTCTCTGTGGCTTCTCTTTCCCTCCAATCCAACTAGCTTTTCTTAATCTCTTATTGTACATGCCCATACCCTCAGAAAGAGAATCATTGGTAGCTTCCTGTTTAGACAAACCTTACCCCAAGTTATCAAAAATAATATTCCTTATACTTGACATCCAAGAATCCTGATTTACTGGAGAGATTGCTTCTTAGGGGGAGGGAAGTGTGAAAGAGGGCTTGAAGTCAACCCCTCAAATCTCTCAAAATATATTAGAGATGGAAGGGTTCTTAAGGATTGTTCCAATCAATTCTAGGTTTTACAGAAGAGGAAATGGGGTTGGGGGGAATAGGGAAAATGATTTGCTCCAAAGTTATAGAAGAAGACCCTCTCAGTTTTTTTTTAATTGACTTTGAGCTGAGATGGATCCCCAAACTCATAGATTCAGACTGTCAGGTAAACAGCCTCATAGGCCACTTTGGCCAATTTGACCATTTTACAGACACAATTAGTGTCAGAGAAGGACCAGAACCCAATTTTCCTGGCTGTCAGGCCAGTCAGTCAATAAACATTAAGTGCCTATGTTCCAGGACCTGCAACAAACACTGGATATACAAAAAGAGACAGAAGACAGTCCTTGCCTTCAAGGACTCACAATCCTTAATCAGGTTGTTAAAATTTGACTCCAGTGGCCCCTGGTCTCTTGATTCAGTACAAGAATATAAGAAAGTCATTCATTTTCTTCAGTCACTTCATTTTCTCTCTCTTAACCCAGCACCCCACCTCTCATCTTAAGGAGCAAGAGAAGAGGGCAAAGCTTCCAGAGAAAGGGGGAGGCAGAGGCATTCTAGGAAAATGTGGTCCTCGCTTTTTTCCTGTTTTGTTTTCCTTAAGGTTCCCCCTGTACCTCTTCTTCCAGGATAGTACCTTTTGAGAAGATTCAGAGAACAGGACACCTGAGGAAGAATTTCCCCCACCTTGAGAGGGTTTGACATCCCACAAATATGCCCTTTCCTATTGTCCTTCTCATATTGTGGTTCACTTTACTTTTAATCTAATAATCCTTTATTAGGGCAGCTCAGTAGATAGAACACTGGGCCTAGAGTCAGGAAGACCCGAATTCAAATCTGACCTTAGACACTTAATATCTGTGTGACTCTGGGCAAGTCACTTAACCTTGTTTGCCTTAGTTTCCTCATCTGTAAAATAAGCTGGGGAAGGAAATGGCAAATGACTCCAAGATCTTTGCCAAGAAAACCCCCAAAGGGATCATGAAGAGTTGGATATGACTGGGAAAAAAAAACAACCCTAACAACAATCCTTTCCTACCCCTTGTTTTCTGAAAACTAGGGAACTTTGAGAAACAAAGGAGGTCAAAAAGTTGAAAATGGGGAGGTAGAAGTAACCCCAGGAAGGGTTGGGCCAGAGCTTTTATTTCCTCCTTTGCTTCTGCTAATCCTAACCTTTTTTGTTGGTCATTCACTGGTAGGATATGAGGAGGGATGCTTGCTCATCTTCGTCCATTGGCTATGAGATTGTTCTTCAAAGTGGTTCCTGGAGCACCATCTGCGGCCCGCACTGGACCCCAGCTTGCAGGCCTCATGTCTAGGCTGGACTGTCGTCTGATCTCTCATTTTACAGATGAGATACCTACTCCCTTCTTGTTAAAGAAAGTCCATCTAATCTTATTGACGTGAGATAAAGCACAGATTTTATCTGGCCCCTCAATCATTGAATACCTATTGGCTCATTCTTCTAGCATTTATTTGATGTCTTGCCTAGTGGACACGGAAGAAAAAACAAGACACTTATCAAGGCACTTACATGATGGTAGGGAGAAACAAAGGAGCCTACATGTAATTTACTGATACAGAAGAGAAAAGACAAAAGGGGAGGTCCTCAGAATTCAGAAGAAGCATGCAGAATTTATTATTCCAAACAATCTGGGAAGGCTGAGAAAAAGTAAAGTGGAGGAAAATCCATATCCCTCCCTTTCTGTTTCATAAGGCCCTCCTTCCCAAGTGCTAACCCTAAGTGCTATGTCCTTGATCTATACCCCTTGTTCTTTACTAACCCTTTACCTCGTTAATCTCTGTCTTCCATGAGTTAATAAGATGATAGACCTAGGAAGACAAGTTAGGAGGCACCTAATCTAACCCCTTTATTTTTTTTTTTAAAGCAATCGGGGTTAAGTAACTTGCTCAAGGTTACATGGCCAGTTATTTCTGGGTGTGGTGCTCAGTATCTGAGCCCGGATTTGATCCAGGTCATCCCGACACTGGAGCCGGTGCTCTTACTCGCTGAGCCACCTGGCCGCCCCTAAGCAATCGGGGTTAAGTAACTTGCTCAAGGTTACACGGCCAGTTATTTCTGGGTGGGTGCTAAGTGTCTGAGCCTGGGATTCGATCTCCAGGTCTTCTCAACACTGGAGCTGCTGCTCTTACTCTCTGTGCTACCTGACCGCCCCTAACCCCTTTATTTTTACAGAAGGAAACTGAGGCCAAGAGATTTAAATGTCTTGCTCAAGGTCACCCAGGTAGTAAGTAGCAGAGTCAAAATTGGAACCCAAATTTTCTGACTTCCCCTTCAGTGTTCTTCCCATGACCACATACTATCTCATTTTCTTCTTGCCTTCTAAGAAATTCAATTCATTTTGCCTTCTCTTCCATCCACCCAGCTTTCTAGGTCCAGTTCTTCTGTCCTCATTTGCTCCCAAATTTCTAGAAATAATCATGACCAGTATTTCCATTTTCTACCTATTTGCCCTTTAGCTTTGCTATCTGAGTTCCTGGCAAAAGTGCCCCAGTGAGACAGCTTTCTTGAAGGGTTACAACATTTGTTTTTTTTTTGTTTGTTTGTTTTGTTTTTGCTTTTTGGAGGGGAGAAGGCAGGGCATTTGGAGTTAAGTGACTTGCCCAAGGTCACACAGCTAGTAAGTGGTAAGTACCTGAGGCTGGATTTGAACTCAGGTCCTCCTGACTCCAGGGTCAGTGCTATATTCACTGTGCCACCTAGCCACCTCATGGGTTACAACATTTAATGTCAAAACATCCTTTATGAAGCCCTTGGCCTTTGTGTGCCTCTGATGTGGCACTCACCTGTTTCTTCCATTCTCATCATCCTTTCCTATTTTTCCCACTGTCTCTTCTTTCCACTTCTTTTTGGGGTACCTTTACCCCAAGGCTCTGATCCTTGCCAGCTTCAGTCCTGTGCGATTTCATCCATTCTATTGGTAGCTCCAGCCCCTTTCCTGAACTCTTGTCAGTTCAGTTCAGCATTTATTAAACACATAGTATGTGCAAGTTTCCTCCTTCTCTTAAGTCTTCAACTGCCTACATTATTTTCCATTTCTACCAGGATGCCCCACAAACTCTGAAACTAGCTAAAAAGAATACTTTTGCCACCAATTCCGAAGTTAATACCAAACAAGGCAACAATTTTCCCTTAATGAATAGGTTCCCAAAGTGCGTGATACTGGCCCCTGGGAGGTGCTGGAATTGGGGGGAGGGCAGGTGGTAGTAGCCTTGGGTATAATTGGGGGGTGTTGAATAGAAATAAGGTGACGGTGGAAGCATGAGGAAAGAAGAGAAGAACATTTTGAAAAACTGTTCATACATTTTTCATCTATTATGTAATAGAGTTAGTCATAGTGATTACATTGTTTTCTAAATAAACATACAAAATGCAAGCTATAACCAATCAGTGGTCAAGTCTCCTGACAGATCTTTTTTTTTCTTTTTTATTTTTTTAAATGCTTTATTAACTTCTGATTTACATCATTCGTTTCCGCCAGATTTTGAGTTACAAATTTTCTCCCCGTTTTTCCCCCACCCATCCCCCCAAAACAGCAGTCCCACAGGATATCCCCACCTCCAATCTGCTCTCTCCCATATTTTCTCCCATACCCGTTTCAACTTTTCCAGTGGATCTCTATGCCTCAGTGCCTGTATATCTTTTTTTTCTTAATAACATGTAAGATGGTATTAATAATAATATATATATATATACACACACACACACACATATATATATATATATACACATATATTTGAATATTTGATTTTAAAACTTTCAATTCCAGATTCATTCCCTTCCCCCCCTGCCACCCACCCCCACTGGGGAGACAAGCAGTTCAGTATAGGTTGTACATGTGCGGCTAATGCAAAACAATAACATAGTAGATGTATTGTAAAAGACTGACTATATTTCCCTCCCTCCTATCCCACCTCCCACTTGTTCTATTCTCTACTTTGATCCTGTCCCTTTTCAAAAGTGGGTGCTTCCAACTTCCCTCCCCCCCAGCCTGCCCTCCCTTCCATCATCCCCCCTCACATCTCCTTCCCCCCCTATTCTCCTGGAGGGTGAGATCCCCTATTTAGTGTGTATTTCCCTCCCTCCTCAAGCCAGATTCAATAGGAGTAAGGTTGACCCATTCCCTTTTGCCTTCCTATTCTTCCCCTCCATTGTAACCATTTCCCCTTGCCTCTTCTGTATGAGATAGCTGCCCCACTCTGTCTCTCTCCTCTCATTATATTCCTCTCATCTCTTAATTTCACCTTTTAAGTATCATCCCTTCCTGTTAAATTGGTCCCGTGCCCTCTATCTATGTATACCTGTAAATGTATATACACACATTCACATATGTATTCATATGCCCGCATACCCTCATATAAAGACATATATACACACATATTTCTAATCCCTTCAACTACTGAGAAAAGTTTCATAAGTTACAATTATTGTTTTTCCATGTAGGAATGTTAATAGTTCAACTTTGGCCAGGTGGCTCAGCAAGCAAGAGCACCGTCCCCAGTGCCGGGACGACCTGCATCAAATCCGGGCCCAGACACCCAGCACCACACCCAGAAACAACAACGGGCCGTGCAACCCCGAGCAAGCCACTCAACCCCGATTGCTTCAAAAAAAAAAATAGTTCAAATTTGATAAGTTCCTTATGATTTCTTTTCCCTGTTTACCTTCTCATGCTTCTCTTGCTTCTTGTATCTGAATGTCAAATTTTCTATTCAACTCTGTTTTTTTCAGCAAGAATGCTTGAAAGTCCTGTATTCCACTGAATGACCATATTTTCCCCTGAAACATGATACTCAATTTTGCTGGGTAGGTGACTCTTGGTTTTAATCCCAGCTCCCTTGACCTCCGGAATATCACATTCCAGGCCCTTCGATCCCTCAGTGTAGAAGCTGCCAGATCCTGGGTTATCCTGATTGTGTTTCCACAATATTCAAATTGTTTCTTCCTGGATGCTTTTAATATTCTCTCCTTAATCTGGGAATTCTGGAACCTGGCTATAATATTCCTAGGAGTTTTCTTTTTGGGATCTTTTTCAGGAGGTGATCGGTGGATTCTTTCAACCTCTATTTTGCCCTCTCATTCTAAAACATCAGGGCAGTTTTCTTTGAGAACTTCCTGGAGGATGCTTTCCAGGCTCTTACTTTGGTCATGGCTCTCAGGCAGTCCAATAATTTTTAAATTATCTCTCCTGGATCTATTTTCCAGGTCAGTGGTTTTTCCCATGAGATATTTCACATTGCCTTCTATTCTTTCATTTGTTTGGATCTGTTTAACAGCATCTTGATTTCTCATAAAGTCATTAGCTTCCATTTGCTCCAATCTAATTCTGAAGCAATGATTCTCCTCAGTGAGCTTTTGAGATTCTTTTTCCATCTGGCAAATTCGACTTTTTAAGGCATTCTTCTCCTCATTACCTTTTTGAGCCTCCTTTGCCATTTGAGTCAGTCTGTTTTTTAAGGTATTATTTTCTTCAGTCAGGCTGTTGACTCTCATTTCATAATTTTCTTTCATTGTTCTCATTTCTCTTCCCAATTTTTCCTCCACTTCTCTTATCTGCTTCTTAAGGTCCTCTATGGCCTGTAACCAGCTTGTATTTTCCTTTGAAGCTTTTGGTGCAGGAGTTCTGACTTCACTGATTTCCTCCTGTTCCATGCCTTGCTCCTTCTTATCTCCAAAATAGGAGTGTAATGTTGGAATCTTCTGTCTGCTTTGTTTCCTTTGCCTGCTCATTTTGCCACTTAATGATTTGACTTTTGGGCTTTTTGCCACAGTAGGACTCTGCCACCAGACAGGGGAGTTTTCGTCCCAAACGCTGGGGTTTTCTCAGCTGCCGGAGGTATTAGATGGGTGCCCTCTCTGAGGTCTCCACACGCTCTGGCAAGCTGGACACACACCCCAGGACCTCCACCCTAGACTGCAATCCAGATCCAAGCAGGTTAAAGCAAGAGCGATGACCCCTCAGACTGGTGCTTGGTCCCTCTACACTCTGCAGGCCAGGAGCTGAAGCCTCCATGTGGCACTGGCAGGCTGTGCCGGTGTCTCAGCGGTTTCTCGCCCCGGGGGTAAAAGCCACGCACTCCCACTTACTGGGTCCCAAAGTCCAGACTGCACTGGCCTCTCACCTTGTCCTTCGCATCTATGTATTGATAAATCTGGAAATGGCCACAGCTGCTGCTGATCTGGAGTCCCTCTGGCTGGCGGCTGGTCAGGCACGCCCTGGGGCTAAAGCCTCAGCGTGGTGCTGGGCTCGGCTCCCAGAGCGTTGCGCTGGCTGATTCCTGCCCGCCTGCCGGGCTGTTCTCAGCGGGAGGTTAGCTTCTCTGTGTCATTTTGTGGGTTCCGCAGCTCCAAAGTTTGTTTAGAGTCCCCTTTTTACATGGATTGGGGAGGGTGGAAGCCGGAGCCATGGGAGGGTCGTGCTTCTACCTCCTGACAGATCTTAACAAGCAAGTATTGGCAGGTGAACATGTTGCATGTTGTTGGAAATATGTACATGTAATGACCTGTTTACAATATGATACTATATGCTTACATAATACAATACTGTGTCATCAAAATTTCAATGCAGGAAAAAAACCCATAAATTTACAATAAATTATTAAATTTGAGATGTCATTTTTTAAAAATTTATTTTTTTTAAAAAATGAAGCAAATTAAAAAAAACATAAAAGGGTTAAAGAAAGTTGATTTCCTGGGGGGCACAATGAGTATTTTTTTTATTTGAAAATAAAAAATTTGGGTGGTGGGCCAAATAAGTTTGGGAACCCCTGCCTTAATGGAATGAGCAATCAATCATTTGTGCTTAAAATTTTACATTTTTGATTCAGTCTTATACCTTGCATCTAGTCAGTTTTATTGATTTTTCTTTGTCTCTTATATGGTGATATTTTAAATTTTTGCTGAACCACCATCTTTCCAGATTTCATTTCCTCTTGTCTGGTAGATTGCAACAGCCTGTTATCTGATTTTTAATCTTTTTCTTCTTTCTCCCTCTGATTTATTGCATTCTCTTCTGTCAGTAATATCTTCTAGTTCTGACCTTATCACAATTCTCCCCACTTTGAAATCTTCAGTAGTTCCTCATTTGTTTCCCAAATAATATCCATACTATTCAGCTAGGGATTCAAGGCTCTTTGCAGTCTGGCCTCTACCAACTTTCCCAGTCTTCTCTCATCAGAACTCTTCAAATACTCTCAATTATATGAGGTTGGATTGTTCTTTTCTTGAGCTTTCTGTACTTCATTAACTTTGCTCATGAACTTTCCTTATGATTAGTATGTTATCCTTTGCCTCCTGGACTCAAACCCATCCTTTTTAAAAAGTATTTATTTATTTATTTATTTTTGCTAGGCAGTTGGGTTTAAGTGACTTGCCTTAGGATCAGCTATTAAGTGTCAAGTGTTTGAGGCTGGATTTGAACTCAGGTCCTCTTGACTCCAGGGCCAGTGCTCTATCCACTGTACTACCTAGCTGCTCCAAACCCATTCTTTAAGCCAGAATCTCTTAGACATTTTTATGCATCAGTGAACCCTTCATCAGTCTGGTAAAGCCAATGAAATTCCTTCTTAGATGAGCATTTTTAAATAGTTGAAGGAAATTATAAATTTGAGTTAGAGGTTAGTAAAAACAAAGATTTATTTTTTTCCCTATCCAGTGTCATAGACCTTCAGGAATTTATTCACAGATCTCAGGTTAAGAACCCCTGCTTGAAGGCCTTGATGAAATGCCATTTCTATGATTTCCCCTTTCCCCATCTAGAAGCAACCTTGCTCTGAGCTCTTGAAGTATCTATCACCTTTTTTTATGCACTGTCACCAACCTTTATAGTATAAAGATATTTGTGTATTTTATCTTGTCATAAGCTGCCTAAAGGGGTGATTGATGACAAAGTGTTGGTATCCCTCATGGTGCTTAGTATGTTTTTTTTTGTCTTTTTTTTTTTTTAATGCTTTATTAACTTCTGATTTACATCATTCGTTTCCGCCAGATTTTGAGTTGCAAATTTTCTCCCCGTTTTTCCCCCACCCATCCCCCCAAAACAGCAGTCCCACAGGATATCCCCACCTCCAATCTGCTCTCTCCCATATTTTCTCCCATACCCGTTTAGACATTTCCAGTGGATCTCTATGCCTCAGTGCCTGTATATCTCATTTCTTAATTACATGTAAGATGGTATATATGAATATTTGATTTTAAAACTTTCAATTCCAGATTCATTCCCTTCCCCCCTGCCACCCACCCCCACTGGGGAGACAAGCAGTTCAGTATAGGTTGTACATGTGCGGCTAATGCAAAACAATAACATAGTAGATATATTCTAAAAGATTGACTATATTTCCCTCCCTCCTATCCCACCTCCCACTTGTTCTATTCTCTACTTTGATCCTGTCCCTTTTCAAAAGTGGGTGCTTCCAACTTCCCTCCCCCCCAGCCTGCCCTCCCTTCCATCATCCCCCCCTCTCATCCCCTTCCCCCCCTATTCTCCTGGAGGGTGAGATCCCCTATTTAGTGTGTATTTCCCTCCCTCCTCAAGCCAGATTCAATAGGAATAAGATTGACCCATTCCCTTTTGCCTTCCTATTCTTCACCTCCATTGTAACCATTTTCCTTTGCCTCTTCTGTATGAGATAGTTTTGGTGCTTAGTATGTTAAAATGTTATATTAAGAAGTAGGGAAGGGGTGGCTAGGTGACTCAGCGAGTAAGAGCACCGGCTCCAGTGTTGGGATGACCTGGGGATCAAATCTGGGCTCAGATACTCAGCACCACACCCAGAAATAACTGGCCATGTAACCTTGAGCAAGTTATTTAACCCCGATTGCTTTCAAAAAAAAATTCTCTTTAAATGGGCAGCCAGGTAGCACAGCGAGTAAGAGCACTGGCTCCAGTGTCGGGATGACCTGGATCAAATCCAGGCTTAGATACTTAGCACCACACCCCGAAATAACTGGCCGTGTAACTTTGAGCAAGTTACTTAACCCCTATTGCTTAAAAAAAAAAAGTAGGGAGATAATTGGGGAAAAAAAGCCTTAAGTTTGCATTTACCTGGAACTCTATGATTCATACCCATGAGTATACCTCAAAGATTAATCATTTAAAATCAAACAAACTTAATGCTGTTCTTTTTGACCCTAAGCAAATCACTTAACCTTTGCCTGCCTCCATTTCCTCTACTATAAAATGATGATATAATAGCACTTATCTTTCAGGTTTGTCACAAGAATTAAATGAGATAATATTTATAAATCTCTTGGCACAGTGCCTGGCACATAGTAGACGCTGATAAATGCTTGTTTCTTGTTCTTTCTTTTCTAATGTTAATAATACAAAATAATAATATTACATTATTATAATTATTATAATATATTACTACTACATATTATAATAACTATAATAATACAAAACTGATGTGAAAGTTCCTACATCTCTATGTGTGTATGTGTAACATATATATATATATATATATATATATATGGTACATATGTGTGTATATATAGTATGTGTGTGTGTGACATCACAGTGATATGAAAAGTCAGTAGGGTCATCCTCATTTAACAGATAAGGAAATTAAGTTTGCAGGCCATGGCAGGTGCTAATTGTTAAGAGGTTAGAATTGAGGCTCTCAGTCACGTGATGAAGTGTTTACATGAAAGCATACCACCTCTTTTTGGTAACTGGCTAGTGTTCTGCCTTGAAAGTGCTTTGGTTAAGCATTTGTAGAAGAGTAGCCTGAACGCTCCATAGCCTACACATATCATTGAATTGTGCTTTTAGCTCTTGAATATCCTAACTTGTCTTGAGACCTTCAATTGAAGTGATCTTAAAAGACCTAAGTTTTACCTAGTTGTATGTTGAAGTCAGCGTGAGTAGTGGGTATCTAATCCTTATGAATTTACATTTATCCTTCTTTCCAAATGCACAACATGACATATCTGTTCCTGGTAGAGCGCTTGGAATAATGGAGACATTAATCATGGTTTATGAATGACCCTGCCACTGTTGGATTGCTATTTTGGCACCACATCTATTTACCACAAGACTTATTTTCTCGTAATACCCGAAAGATATCTTTTAAACTAGATGCATAAATCACAGACTTCTATATGCCTACCAAAAGGGAAAATGGATAGCTCCAAATGCTGACTTTAGAAGTAACCTTTAACACTATATAAATACATAGTGTAATCATAAACAACAAAATATTTAATAGAACAAATGGAATTTCCTTTGGAATAAATCTAGATCAAATTTGTAAAATTACCTATCTTTTCACCTTAAGGTCACGTAGCACGATTGACCTCCCTAACATGGAACCTTAGAGTATCTTAATGTATCTTGTTGATTCCTGCTATTTACTAAATATTCATATTTTATGGTTGTTTCCTGAGATAACTCAGACAACTCTAGCTTTTTTTTTCTTTTGGTGAATGAAGTGGAAAAGGATTAAGTTTCACTAGAGTAGCTCACATAGTTAAGTACATGATCCTTCATCCGTTCTCTTCTCTTCATTCATGCTATTGCCGTTCTTGTTCAGGGCTTTGTTACCTTTCACTTGGGCTATTGTAATCACTTTCTGACTGACCATAACTTGAAATACTTCAAGTCTTTAATGCCATCTCTCATTCAGCTGTCAAATTAATCTTCTGGTTTAAAAAATGTCACTCCCCTTCTCAAAAATCTTTAGTTCCTACCGTCTCCTCAGATATTCTAAACTCTCTCCCTTTTCGGTTCCCCCAACCCTCACCCCACCATGATTCCTCTTCACGTCTTTATTTTAGTTACTCTGAGCAGCTGGCTCCTATACAGCCCAGCTCTCAGGCCTAGATCATACTCTACACTATTTTGCTATAATTTTCTCAGTTCTTCTTTCTCATTCTATGAAGACTAATTCAGGTGCTGCTTTTTCTATGAAGTTTCCCATGATGCCTCTCCCTGCTACATTTGTATGTCTGAAGCTATTAAAGATTAAAACGGCACTAAGATTTTTGGGACAATGTGTGTCTGTGTGTGATATACAAATATATATAATATAAAACAAAATCTTGGGTTCTCCTTCCCTTCTCCCCTTCCCTTTAAATTGTAAATTTTGAGGGCAGGGATTCTTTCTCTCTTCTTGTGTCTCCTATGCACTTAAATATATGCTGTCTAAACTGAAGATTGAATATCAGACTATTATGTGTCTTGTTATGAGAGTTGTACATTACTTTTGCAAAGTCATTCCTTACCTTATTATGTGTAAGTAGCAACTTGCTTTTGGATCTAATGAATAAAAGAAAATATTTAATTTTTCTTTTGAAAGTTCTTAGAAGTTAAAGAGTTTGTTGTTAAGCAACATTTAACCCTTACCTTGTTGCTGTGGATGCCTCAGAGGTGGAAAAGTAATTAGGAGCCATCTATTCCTTGCCTAAGCCGAAAGACTAGGGATCCCAGTGTCTCCTGAGGCACCCTGTTCCAATTTCATATGACTTTTAATTATCAAGAAGTCGTTGGCTGCATCAGATGCTCTTCATTGCAATTTTTAATTAGTCTCTCTTCTTGAGGTGAAGCATTTCCACTAGTTCTTTTGAACTTATCCTCATAGTATAATCTTGAGTCTTCTCAAAATCCTAGTTGCCTTCTGTCTTGGAAGCTCTCTATCTTGTCAGTGTCCTTAGAATGTGATGAAAAGAACTGAAAAATATTCGAAATGTAGTCTGACCCTTACAGATTATAGTGGGACTGTCACTTTCTCCTGGATATTATTTACATCCTAAATTACTTCACCTTTTATGACTCCCACGTCATCCTTATTACAGTCGAGCACCCAGAGATCATGTTCACAGAAGCTTTAATTTAGCCACACCTCTCCCCATCTTGTTCTTGTGAAATTTATATTTTTCACTTAAGTGTAGGACTTGATTTTATCCATATTAAATCTCCTCAATACATTTGGCTGTAGAGGTCCTTTTGGTTTCGGACCATCTGTTATCCAAAGTGTTAGCAGTTCTCCAGTCCTATGTCACCTTCGGATTTGGTAAGCATATCCTTTGTGCCTTCTTCCAAGTCACTGATTAGAATGTTGAATAGCACAGGGCTAAGGATAGAGATGGTTCTTTGTATTCATTTTGGCAACCAGTTTAAAGTCATTTGGGGGCATTTCTCCATCTTGTCCACATTTAGTATCAAAGACTATCAGACATTTTGCAGCATTTTTCTTATCTACACATTTAATAGCAATCCTGTCCAAAAGGGAAATGAAGTTAATTTGGCATTACCTGTCTGAAGCATTCATTGATCACCCCTCCCTTTATAAATGCTCACCAACTATCCTTTACCCAAATATGCTAAATGTGTGTGATTTTTTTGTTAGCATGGGAAACTTTGTCTATGACAAAGTCCTAGGGAATTATTTCATGCACATGGAGGTTGAGTGACTTGCTCAAAGTCTCACAGGTAGTGAATATCAGAAAAGAGATCTGAACACAGAATTCTGTTCTCCCTGTCATACTGCTCTAAAACTTAATATATCCTAAAATTTTGTAAGCAATCAGATTGGTTTTTCTCACCAGCCTATAGCATAAAGCTTTAAGGATACATATTTTCCTTTGATGAAACTTGTCTAAATATTTGCTGTTTCCCAGTTATGGGGTACCTCTTGCCCTATTATTTTTATTGACATGTTTTTCATATCACTTATTTAGTATTTTATTTTTCCCCAGTTAAATGTATAAGCTATTTTTTAAACATTTGTTTTTTTTAAAACTTTGTGTTACAAATTCTTTCCCTTCCTCCCTTCCATTCCCCTCCCCATTGAGAAAGCAAGTAATTCAATATAGGTTATGCATTTGTAGCCATGTAAAACATATCCATAATAGTCATGTTGTGAAAAAAAATCATAGACAAAAAAACCTAAAGAAAAATAAAGTTAAGAAAAGGCACTCTTCGGTCTGTATTCAGATACCATCAGTTCTTTGTTTGGGGATGTAGAGCATTTTTCATCATAAGTCCTTCAGAGTTGTCATGAATCATTGTAGTGCTGAGAATAGCTAAGTCATTCACAGATGATCATCTTACAGCATTGCTGTTACTTTGTACACAGTACATTTTACTTTGTTTCAGCTCATGCAAGTCTTTCCAGGTTTTTCTGAGGGCATCTTATTCATAATTTCTTTTAGTACAGTAGTACTCCCATCATAATCACATACCACAACCTGTTCAGCCATTCTGTAATAGATGGGTTTCCCCTCAACTTCTAATTCTTTATCCTCAGAAAAGAGCTGCTATAAATATGTTTGTACATATAGGTTCTTTTCCTTTTTGTTTTTTTTTTTTTTTCTCTTTTGGGATACAGACCTAGTAGTGGTAATGCTAGGTCAAAGGGTATGCCTAGTTTTATAGATCTTTGGGTTCCAAATTGAACCTCACAGTGATTGAATCACTTCACAACTCAGCCAACAATGCATTAAAGTTTCATTTTTCCCACATCCCCTCCAACATTTTTCATTTACCTTTTCTGTCATATTAGCTAGTCTAATAGGTATGAAGTAGTACTTCAGAATTGTTTTTATTTTCATTTCTCCACTCACTAGTGAGTCATAGTATATTTTCATATGGCTATATATAACTTTGATTACTTCATTTGAAAACTGAACATTTATAAATTGAGAAATGGCTCTTTTTTTTTTTATAAATTTGACTCAGTTCTCTATATGTTCGAGAAATGAGACCTTTCCCAGAGAAACTAGCTCCAAATTTTTTTCACAGTTACTATTGCTAACTTTATTTCCCTCCATCCTATCCTCCCCATTTATTCTATTCTCTCTCCTTTCACCCTGTCCCTCCTCAATCGTATTTTACTTCTGTCTAACCCTCCCCAAATCTGCCCTCCTTTCTGTCACACACACCCTTCTCTAATCCCTTCCTCTCCTACCTTCCTGTAGGGCAAGATAGATTTCTATATCCAATTGAATGTGTATGTTATTCCATCTTGAGTTAGTTCTGATAAGAGAAAGGCTCACTTACTCTTCCTCACCTCCCTGCTCTTCCCCTACACTGTAAAAACTTTTTTCTTGCCTCTTTTATGTGAGATAATTTACCGCATTCTACCTCTTCCTTTCTCTTTCTCCCAGTATATTCCTCTCTCACCCCTTAAATCTGTTTTTTAGACATCATTCCTTCATATTCAACTCATACCTGTACCCTCTGTCTATACATCCTCCTTCTAACTACCATAATAATGAGAAGGATCTTATGAGTTATAAATATCATTTTCCCATGTAGGAATGTAAACAGCTTAACCTTATTAAATCCCTTATGATTTCCTTTTCCTATTTACCTTTTTATGCTTCTCTTGAGTCTTATATTTGAAAGTCAGATTTTCCATTTAGCTCTGGTCTTTTCATCAAGAATTCTCAAAAGTTCTCTATCTCATTGAATGCCCATTTTTTCCCTTGAAGGATTATACTCAGTTTTGCTGGGTAGGTGATTCTTGGTTGTAATCTTAGTTCCTCTGGAGTATCATATTCAAAGCCCTCTGATCCCTCTAATGTATAAGTTAAGTCTTGTGTTATCTTTACTGTGGCTCCACCATCTTTGAATAGTTTCTTTCTGATAATTTTCAGTATTTTCTCTTTAACTGGAGAACTCCAGAATTGGGCTATTCTGGCAGTTTTCATTTTGGAATTTCTTTCAGGGTATGATCAGCGAATTGTTTCAATTTCTGTTTTTCCCTCTGGTTCTAGAATATCAGGGAAGTTTTCCTTGATAATTTTTTGAAAGATGATTTCTAGGCTCTTTTTTTGATCATGTTTTTGAGGAAGTCTAATAATTTTTAAATTATCTCTCCTGGATCTATTTTCCAGATCAGTTTATGTTTTCCAGTGAGATATTTCACAGTTTTCTATTTTTTTCATTCTTTTGGTTTTGTTTTATTGTTTCTTGATTCCTCATAAAGTCTTGAGCTTTCATTTGCTTCATTCTAATTTTTAAGGAGTTGTTTTCTTTAGTGAGCTTTTGGACCGTCTTTTCCATTTGGCTAGTTCTGTTTTTTAAGGCATTCTTTTCCTCGTTGGCTTTTTGGTCCTTTTTTTTTTTTTTTTACCTTTTAGTAGTGGTCCTAGTCTATTTTTAAGGTGTTATGTTCTGCTTACTTTTTTGTGTCTCCTTTACCAAACTGTTAACTTGTTTTTCATGTTTTTCTTGCATTACTCTCATTTCTCTTCTCGATTTTTCCTCTTATTTGATTTTAAAAATGCTTTTTGATCTCTTCCATGGTCTGAGACCAATTCATGTTTTTCTTGGAGGCTTTGGATGTAGGAGCTTTAACTTTATTGTCTTCTTCTGAGTTTGGGTTTGATTTTACTTGTCAACATAATAACTTTCACTAGAGTTCTTTTTAATTGTTTACTCATTTTCCCAGTTTATTAGTTGACTTTTAACACTTTCTTAAAGTAGAGCTCTGCTTCCAGTGTGAAAGGAACACTGTCCCAATCTTCAGCAGTTTTGTGCAGCTGTTTTCAGGGATACTTCTAGGGGCCTGTAAGTTTTTAGTACTTCCGAAGTGGTACGATCTAAGGAGAGGTGCTTACTACTCTCCTGCCTGTGCTGTGGTCTGTGAGTGATCACAAGCATTCTTTTCTGCCCTGGAGCTGTGAGGAGGGTCCCCTCCTTCACTGTGGCTGCAAGCTCTGGTATTCTAGTGCTCCTCCTCACCCAGAGACTGTTACCTAGGACTGCAACCTGGGTCTGAGTATGGGCAAAGCAACAGAGTCCTACCTCAGTGCTAACAAAAAGACCCAGTCATCTCCCTCTCACCAATTGTTTGATCCCACTGCTGTCTGTGGACTGAGAGCTCCAGAAGCAGCCATTGACAATTCAGGGGCTCCCAAGGCCTGCTCTTTGTTTGCTGGGGTTGTGCTGGTGTGACCTGTGCTGGACTGTGCTCCACTCTCATTCATGTGCAACAGACCTTTCCTGCTGCCTTTCTAAGTTGTCTTTGGCATCTATGGGCTGAGAGGTCTGGGAACCATCACTGCTGCCAGTGATTCAGTTGCCCTGAGGCTTGCTCTGGGTTTACTGGGGTTGGGTTTGATCCTTACGATCTTGACCTGTGCTGGACTGTGTTCTTCTCTCACCCTGGTGCAACAGACCTTTCCTGTTGACCTTCCAAGTCTTCTTAGGCTGGAAATTTGTTTCATCTATCTTTTTGTGGATTCTTCTGCTCTAGAATTTGTTCAGAATGCTTTTTAAAAGATATCTGAAGGGGTTTGGGGGAGAGCTCAGGTAAGTCCCTGCCTTTACTCCGCCATCTGGGTTCTGCCTCCCCACATCATTTTCACTTTTTAACATATTCCCTTCCTGAGTGAGTCTTCTGGTATGAATTATGTCAGGACCTCTTGGCTTGGAAGTCCTTGATATATGATGTAAAGTACAACATACCTAAAATGGTCATCTAGCTTTTGCTTGAAAACCTCCAGTGAAGGAAAATACACAAGTTTCTGAGGTGTAGTGGATTCTACTTCTTAGGTAGCTCTAAGTTTTAGGAGTTTTTTTCCCTTTTACTTTTTGCAAACCATTAATATCATTATGGGTATTTCCTCTACCATAACAGATGGCCACCCATATGTTTCTATCCCAAACATAAGTATGCTTCCACTGAGGGTTGAGCTCATATCTATGTTCTTTTATCAGTTAATCACAAAGGCTCACCCAAAGTTCTGAGAATCTAGGAGGAATTCATTCAATATCATGGGAATACCAATGCAGCATATGGGCCATCTGTTTTATCCCTCACTGTTACTATGGGACTACCCCATCTTAATTTTTTGTTTATGTCATTTTTGATGATCTTCCTTATATTGCTTCTCTTACATAATTGTTTGTGTAACGTAGCATCCTACTCCCCTTATTGCATGGTTCTCTATAACCTTTTGGGTAATCTTTGTTCCTTCCATTCATTAGAAACCTTGGTAGTGAACAATGGCACAAAGGCATACACATCACTGGAAGAATATTGTTCTTAAAAAAATAGGCCTTTTTTCAGGAAGAAGCTTGGAAGTCGTTAAAAAGAAAACTTGTTTCTCAAAGTTAACCCAATGTTCCTTGTCCTTTCTGCTTAATTCTGGGTCCAATTCATGGTCTATTTGCACTATCTAAGATAATTAATTTTGGATGAGTGCTATAGATGATCGTCATCCATCTAAATGGATGAGAGCTTTATCCACTTGTTTTTTTCCTATGTGGATAGTTAGATCAAACATATAAATAATTACAGGTCTCATTCAGGAGGTTCTGCAGTATTCTAGGTCTTAATACAAACAATAAAATGTCAGCTTTAAACAAGGGCATTTGGAGAGCTTCATCATCTCTTGGGAATTCTTCAAACTTGAAACTGGAGGCTTCCCTGTTTTATGCCTCACATAAATATGCCTCAAAAAGCCAAGTTATTTGTTAACCTTTCAAGAAATCCTGTATGATTTTTTTTTCCTTTGCATGGTAGGCACCTTTTTTGGAGGGAAGTATTTTTAAATAATTAAGACACTAATTGGGGATTTGTGGACTGTCTTCTAGTCAATTATGTAAGAGTAAAAATATGAACTTCTATTGACTATCATGTAATATCTAGCCTGTTCCTAATATATTCAAGGATGCCCTTGAGATATATATATATATGTAGATTATTCCTCTTAAAAATTTTATATAGATGGGCATATGGGCTGATAGTTAATAACATTCTATTACTGGTGATGGGGCTAGTAATGAGGTTATTTTTCCTCACACTTCTAGATCTTCTTCTTGAGATACCTTGAATTGATTCCTCAACTACCTTATCATTTCTAATATCAACTTCTATAATCTACTTAGCATAATGCTTTTCTCATCTTACTTTTTTTCAATGTTCTTTCCAGTTCCTCAAAGTACATCTAGGATTGTGATGTTAGAATCTAAATGTAAAAAAAAAAAAACCAACAACAAAAAAAACAACTTCAGAGGTCTTTTCTACTTTTTGTCTGTCTCCCTTCTGGCTTCATCCTTAGTTTTTTTTTGAGGATATCATGACATTGCTTTTAGTTGAGTTTCTCATCAAACTTTATTTAATTTTCCCCCTACACTGTCTTTTGTTGTGGGGCAATATTGCACATTTTCTGTAAGATTTTATAAACAAGCTTTATATTCTAAACTAGTTTTGTCATTAGCTGTAGCATCTTTCTTCTTGTTAAGCAGATCAAGCATTTGTTGAATAAGGTGAACTTTTGACTGTTTATTGTTGCAGTCAGTTCATATCAAATAAGTATATATGAAATGGAAATATTGATATCAGTGTCTTTTTCTCAACTCATTTTCATTTTTTTCACTTTAATAATTATGTTTGCGTGGATTTTAATTATGTACTATATCTTTTCCTCATTTTTATTTTTATAGCTTCTACCCATGTAATTAATAAATTCCTTCTTGTTTAAAATTCAATCAATTTCATTTTTTATGTGATAATTCCCTTATCTAGCATCTCGCAGTCCTTTTTTAAAAACATATTTATGTAGAGATGTGAGGCTTTTATGTAATTTAATAATTCTTTGTCTTCTTTCATGCCATACTTCTTTCCCAAAAGATTTTTTTTTGTTTTTGCCTTTGCCTCCTTTTGCATTGAAGACACCGAGCATCAAAGAATATGTTGATTGGATTCGGAGAGTCTTTTTCCATTTTTTAAAATTAAGTTTTATGTTTATTTTTAGTTTACATCATTCATTTCCACAAGATTTTGAGTTACAAATTTTCTCCCTATCTTTCCCCTACCCACCACTGCAAAACAGTGATCCCATTGTATACCCCCTCCCCCAGTCTGCTCTCTCCTATATCTTGCCCCATCCCCCCTCTGACTTTCCAGTAGGGCAAGATGGATCTCTATACCCAGTGTCTGTTTATCTTATTTCCCAGTTGCATGTAAAAAAAAAAAATATATATATATATATATATATACGTACACACACACGTACACATATATACATATATATATATATACACACACACACATATATATTTTAAACATTTAATTTTAAAACTTTGAATTCCAGATTCTTTCCCTTCCTCCCTCATCACCCATCCTTACTGGGAAGATAAGCATTTCAATATAGGTTGTGCACATGTAGCTACACAAAACAGTTCCATAGTGGATATATTGTGAAAGAATGACTATATTTCCCTCCATCCTATCCCACCCCCCACTTGTTCTATTCTCTACTTTGACCTTGTCCCTTTTCAAAAGTGTGTGCTTCTAACTTCCCTCCCCCTCCCCCAACCTGCCCTCCCCTCTATCATATCCCCTCTCATCACCTATTCCCTACTGTCCTATAGGGTGAGTTACCCTATTTAGTGTGTATGTCATTCCCTCCCTAAGCCAAATTCAATAAGAGTAAGTTTGACCCATTCTCTTTTGCCTTCCTGTTCTTCCCCTCCATTGTAACAGTTTTTCCTTACCTCTTCTATATGAGATAGTTTATCCCATTTGTCTCTCCTCATCTCCTCTCATTATATTCCTCTCTCACCTCTCAATTTCACCTTTTAAGTATCATCCCTTCCTATTCAATTGATCCTATACCCTCTGTCTATGTATATCTGTACACATATATATACACACATATGTATTCATACACCCATATACCCTCCTATATAGACATATATGTATGTATACATATACATATGTATACTCACACATTTATATCCCCTTCAACTATTCTCATACTGAGAAAAGTTTCGTAAGTTATGATTATTGTTTTTCCATGTAGGAATGTAAATAGTTCAACTGTGATAAGTTCTTTACGATTTCTTTTCCCTGCTTACCTTCTCATGCTTCTCTTGTTTCTTGTATCTGAATGTCAAATTTTCTATTCAACTCTTTTTTTCATCAAGAATGCTTGAAAGTCCTTTATTCCATTGAATGATCATATTTTCCCCTGAAACATTATACTCAGTTTTGCTGGATAGGTGATTCTTGGTTTTAATCCCAGTTCCTTTGACTTCTGGAATATCATATTCCAAGCCCTTCAATCCCTCAACGTAGAAGCTGCCAGATCCTGTGTTATCCTGATTGTGTTTCCACAATATTGAAATTGTTTCTTCTTGGCTGCTTGTAATATTTTCTTCTTGATCTGGGAACTCTGGAACCTGGCTATAATATTCCTAGGAATTTTCTTTTTGGTATCTTTTTCAAGAGGTGATTGGTGAATTCTTTCAACCACTATTTTGCCCTTTGGTCCTAAAACATCAGGTCAGTTTTCCTTGAGAATCTCTTGAAGGATGATTTATAGGTTATTTTTTTGATCATGGCTTTCATGTAGTCCAGTAATTTTTAAGTTCTCTATCCTGGATTTATTTTCCAGGTCAGTGGTTTTTCCAATGAGATATTCTACATTGCCTTCTATTTTTTTCATTTGCTTTGGATCTGTTTAATAGTATCTTGATTTCTCATAAAGTTATTGGCTTCCATTTGCTCCAATCTAATTCTGAAGCAATGATTCTCAGTGAGCTTTTGAGATTCTTTTTCCATCTGGCAAATTTGGCTTTTTAAGTCATTCTTCTTCTCATTGCCTTTTTGAGCCTCTTTTGCCATTTGGGTTAGTCTATTTTTTAAGGTGTTATTTTCTTCAGTAAGGTTGTTGACTCGCTTTTTATGATTTCCTTGCATCGTTCTCATTTCTCTTCCCAGTTTTTCCTCCACTTCTCTTATTTGGCTTTCAAAATCCTCCTTAAGCTCCTCTATGGCCTATAACAAGTTCATATTTTTCTTGGAAGCTTTTGGTGCAGGAGTTCTGACTTTGCTGTCTTCCTGCTGTTTCATGCTTTGATCCTTTTTGTCGCCAAAATAGAAGTCTAATGTTGGATTGCTCTGTTTGCTTTGCTTCCTTTGCTTGCTCATGTTGCCACTCAATTACTTGACTTCTGTGCCTTTTGCCACAATAGAACTCTCCTACAAGAAAGGGGAGCTTTATCCCAAATTGCTGGGGGTTTTTTGCAGCTGCTGGAGTTATTAGTTGACTGCTTTCTCTTAAGCCTCCACTGGTTCTGACACCTGGTCACGCACCCCAGGATCTCCACCCTAGACAGCAATCCATATCCAAGCAGGTTAAATCAAGGGCAATTACCCCTCAGGATGTCTTGGTTCCCCTACAATCTGCAGGCCAGGAGTTATGAAGCAGCCATGTGGTGGCAGCTGCCACACCTCAGCTGCTGTGCCTCAGCTGCTTCTCCCTCCAGGAATAGAGTCTGGACCTCACTCCCAGACCCCTGTTCCCACAAAGTCCACACTGACCTCTCACTTTGTCTTTGGCATTTATGGGTTGATAATTCTGGAAAACCCAATTTGGAGAGTCTTAATGAGTTCTTGGTAGAGGTTTTCTAGTACTCCACTTTATTCATTACTATAGATGTTGCAATTTTTCATAGTAATCCTTTTGCAAATAATTATCACAAGCACTTCAATAAGAGATGACCAAATGTCTCATGAAGTGATGTTTCTAGCCTAGATGGCCATAAATCCACTTCTGCCAATGGTTTTTATTTCTCTTTATGAGAAAAATCTCTGAACTGTCTTTCCATTTAGCTGTATCATCCCTTTGCACCTTCAGGCTTTGTTTATAGAGACATCAAAATTAATATAGCTCAGCTACTGGAGAAACTCACACTGAATGTATTACCAGCTAAGTTAATGTTTATGGACAGTTTAAAAGCTTAGTGATACTTAGTACTCTGTCCCCTTTTCTACCATTCCCTACTCTTTGCTGCACGAATGGAAAGAGGCCTCATGAGAATTTTTGTGCATTTCTTTCTTTATGTCATGTGTTACCATATCCAGCCTCTAAGTCATGAGTTTTTTTGTCCTTTGCCAGGGTTGTCTTTGGAAAGTAGACAGTCCTGATGAGATTATATTTTATTTGCATCAAGCCTAAAGTAGCTAAGTAATGCAAATAGACAGAGAATTGGACATGGAGTCAAGAAAACCTGAGTTAAAATGTGGCTTGAGACCCTTAGTAACTGTGTGACACTAGTCATGTCATTTAACCATAATCTGCCTTAATTACCCTATATGTAAAATTGGATAGTGACATATATCTCTTAGTGTTATTGTGAGGCTCAAATGACATATTTGTAAAATATCTTGTAAACCTTAAAGCACTATATAAACGATAGCTACTGCTGCTTCCTCTCTCCACCCTCCTTTAAAGTTTTCATCCATTTGCTCCTTGAAAATCTAAACAAATAAAAAAAGCTTTTACATGCTGGCCCTTCAGAATCTTGAAGGCAGGTGTCATGTCTCTCTGAGTCTTCTCTAGTGATTTTCCTAAAGGGCTGACCATGTGACCCTTGTGTTCAGGGAACTCCAGAGGATCAAGTACACACTTTTCTTTGGCATTTAAAGCTCTTCACAAGCTACCCTTATCTTACCTATCTAGTCATTACATATTACTCCTCTCTATTCCAGCCAAACTAGTCTTAGTATGCTATTTCTCCCTGAATGGCATAGAAGACATTTAGTAGCTCATCTGTTTTTGATTTTGCCTGGTCTTCAAGCCTGGAATACTCTCCCTTCTCACTTCTATCTCTTGGAATTCCTCTTCCTGTTGTGTTCCCCACCCACCCCCCAAGATTCAGCTCAGGTGCCACCTTCTACATGAAAGCTTTCCTGTCTCCTCACTCCATCTCATGTTACTTTATATTTGTTTTGTAGATTCCTATAAATGTATATGTTGTCTTCTGCTGGTAGAAGGCAAGCTCCCTGAGGTCTGGGACTGTTCTGCTTTTTTTCTTTGTTTCCTCAGTGCCCAGCACGGTGCCTGATATGTAGAAGACACTTAATAAATGTCCATTGATTCACCATCATGTTTCTTTGACTAAAGCACATATAGCATTAATGCTGGACTTTTTTAGTTCAGGTTGCCCTCTTTAATGCTCTCTAGCTTATTAATGTCCTTTAAAACATGATGCCCACAGCTGGGCCCTATACTTCAGATGTGATTGAAGGGCAGAGTATAGCAGGGCTATTTCTTCCTTCATCCTGGACATTATCCTTCTCAGTTTACTTCAAGGTTGCTTAATTTTCTTGGTTGCCATATCACACTGTTGACTTGTCGAGCTTACAATGCACTAAACCTCCTGAATCATTTTCTTAGGAGCTATTGTGTAACCATGCATCTTATCTTAGAATTCTGTTTCTCTCCCATTCATCCTCACTCAAAAATTCTTTGCTGTGTCTTCCTTTCCTTAGTTTTTGGAATTTCTGAAATAAGTTGTTGTCTTAATACACTATCCTTTTTATCTAGCCTGTGTCTTCTGAATAACTTATATACTTTCATACTCATTCCAGCCATGGATCCAATTCTATCAAGTCTCAGTGAAGCCTGTAAGGTAGAATTTACTTCTTCTTGCTGTTAGCATTTCTGGTCCTCCTTCCTTATTATTCAAACTTTATGCATTTGTGTGTTGACATCTGAAACTTTGTTGTTAGTTCTTTTCTTGGATATTATTTACTGTGAATGATTTAAATTTCCTCTCTTTTGCTATTCTTCCCATGTTGTAGCTGCTACTTTTCATTGTGTCTACCTTTTGGAGATAAATGTGGGAAGTCTTCCCCCTTTATATACCTTTTTCCCCCCAATTTAAACTACCCTTGCCTGCTTGATAAATACAACAAATGGAACTGGTTGTAGCTTAAGGCTTATAGCTTCATGACTCCTTGGGGTCAATGTACAGCAATTGGCCTATGTGTGGTGGCACACATTTCTTTATACTTTATTGTCAAACCTTATTTTGTGTTCTCTGTTAGTGTTCTGGTCAGACTACAGTAGAAGTATCCAGTAATTCACTCAGTAATTTCTGCTTGTAGCCTTACACCCCTTTGGATAAAAGAAGAATAAAGAATAGCTGCCTAAACTCTGTGTACTAAAATATTTATAGTTCATTTTTAAAGCACATACTATTATGGTCAAGGAACTGTGCAAGGTACTATGAGTACAAAGTCAAAAATGAATCAGATCTTGCTCTCAAGAAGCTTATATTCTACTGGGACTAACATGCCTGGTGCTATAGAGCTATATTACAGCCCAGGTTAGAGCATTTTGAGTTCAAGATAGTGTTATCTTTACTACAATGTTCTATTGATAGAATTTTCTTTATCCTTGACACAATTTAGTCAATGGTGCTTAGATGAATAAAAAGCGGCCCAAGACCATGTTTGCTGAGACTTAAATATTCAGTAATTCCACTCATATGAGAGATTGTTATATACCAAAATGTCAGTTTTAGCTTAAATTTGAAAATTCTTCTACCAACTGATTTCTATCAGTGCAGTGAAAGAGAATATTGATATGCTGACTGATAAGCTGTTGTAATGATGGAATTGACCAGAAAGTACCTAAGTCTTGGCCCTTTGATGGTGATTGTTTAGTGTCTATATCTGTATTTTCCTATCCCTGAGGAAAAGCTTAGACTAGTATGCCTGGAAGGATTATTCTTCTATATTTTGATTTCATTATGGGATTCTCTTTAGATTATTTTTAGATCACTCAAGGTTAGAGAGCAACACAGTCAAGATGGTGTCCATGAGGATGATGATGCATGGAATCATCCTTGAGGAAAGCTGTTTGTTATCTATTAATTTGCACAGTCTCCTGGAAATTTATCTTTTGTTGTTTCCCCCTCCCCTCCCCCCATCC
>NW_027187296.1:6491937-6498932 GCF_028583685.1 Petaurus breviceps papuanus | reverse complement strand
GGCAATGGCTCTATGAAGTACTTTACTGCTAAGTCACTTAGAGAAGGGTGTAGAACAAAGTAGGGAAGAGACCTAGTGGGTTTATTTTTCTCCTTTTCTTTTATCATATATTTCTAAATCTCAATTTTCCCAGCTTTAGGAGCAGAGAACACAACAGTGTGAACTTCTGTCCACCCAGATCCTAGGCATCACTTTGCTTTTGCACTACGTAAGAAGCAAGTATAGAAGACTTCATTCCTTGAATGAAACTTTCCAGAAATAGCTGTCACTGACCCCATCCTTCCTTATTCACTATATCTAGTTTTCAAGGCAGTTTTATAACCACCATTACCTCCTCTCGTTTAATTTACAAGGCAAAACTCAGAAGTGCTATCTTTATGATGTCCCCTACCAAGGTAGCTTGCACTGGTTTATTTCTTACCTTAAAAAAGGTTAACTCTTTTGTTTTGTCTTAGGGAATTGCAACCATCAGGTGCTTCTCTGGATCTGAAAATGTTTTCCCTCCAGCTGGAAAGAAACTAATTTCTAACCGTATGGTCCATGTGCCAGCCAAACAAGGCTTTGATATCTATGTAGATGAACCAGACCATGGGGAGACATGTGGCTGTAGCTATACTGTAAGAGAAGAGATCGCTTACGAAGATGTGTATGAAGTGGACACCAGCACCCTGAAATCAGACCTCCACTTCCTGTTGGATTTTAGCACAGGTAATTTGCCTTGCCTCCAGTTCATGATAACCTGTTTTAATGATGTTTTTGACTTTTTAAGTTCTCAATCTAGTTACATCAAGTGTGAAGAAGAAATGACTGTCTTGTGACTTCTAACTGGGGAGGATTGGTAGAGGCTACCATTTTGTCAATGACTTATCTGACTGAATTTTGAACCTGTGCAGTTTCTCCTATGTTGGTGGATACATCTCGGCAACCACAGTTTGAGGATCATTTAGATATTGGTACAGATGTAATAAATGTGACTGAATATGCTGAAGAAATTCATCAATACCTTAGAGAAGCTGAAGTGAGTTGCACTTCTTTTCTTTTTCTCAGCAACCCCAGATCCTTGATGTTGAAATAATTATCAGTAGTTGGCTATGGCCACCAGTAGTTTCCTAGCATTAGTCAATGGTTATGTTAGTTATTATGGAATGATGGCATCTATGAAAATGGTGGATGGGATGAGGAGTTCTTCACCTGGACCTGGAGCTATGTAACTTGAAACCTGAAACTTCAGTAAATCATTTCACATACAGTATAATGCCTGGGCATGGAGGAAGGAAGACGCAGGTTTGAATCTCATGGCTAATAGTTACTAGCTGTGTGAACATTGGCAAGTACTTAATAATTTTGAGTTTAGTCAACTCTTGAGACTTAATATCTAAATCATAGATTATATATTTTTTGCTGGTGGAGGGAATTCCCACACCAATGAAATCAGAGGCCTTGACACATGCTGTAGGAAACAGCCATGTGATCAGTCTCTTTCCTACTACTTTTTAAATTCTGTTACATCATGGAGTGGGAATGGTCCAGATTACTCCATTCCATGTGTACCTCCTCTCTCACACTCCAACTTAAAACAGTAAGGATGTTGTTTTTTTTTTATGTGATAGTGAAAGAACAAGCCTGATTCTTAATCTTTTGCCTTCTTAACCCATTTCAGGTTCTTTGTTTTTGTTCTAAACTAAACAACCCACAGCTCCTTTGTTGTGGTCTTATGCCTTCTCTCATCTAGCACATCCTGAATTAATATCAAAACTCTATCAAAAAACAGATGAAATACAGACCAAAGGCCCACTACATGCGGAAGCAGCCTGATATCACAGAAGGAATGCGTACCATTTTAGTGGATTGGCTGGTGGAGGTTGGGGAAGAATACAAACTTCAAGCTGAAACTCTGTACCTGGCTGTCAATTTCTTGGACAGGTTTCTTTCGTGCATGTCTGTTCTCAGAGGGAAATTACAGCTTGTAGGAACAGCAGCCATTCTGTTGGCTTCGTAAGTATTCTCACTAACTGAAGTGATAGTGACACTCCTAAAGTGTCAAAATCCTTATCTTCTTTTTGTAGAAGATATGTCAATTAAGTCAGTTGGTATCCAAGATATGTTCTCACCTTCTGCAGGAAAAGATCCTCTTTTGTGGAATTAGGTTTAGAGTTTTTCTTTTTTAATAGCACACTGACTTAATATGTTTCTTACCTAAATGAGGCAGCTGTTGGCCTACAATAAAAAATGCACATGTAATTTTGCTAATACTAAATTTAGTTTTATGATGGCCAAGTGAATGGGTTATAGCAACAACAGCTTAATTATTTTATTATAATGCATGATACTTTTAACAAAGGCTTTCTCTGACTTAAAAGTCAATACAAAATTACTTATTTCTAACAAACACTATAATAGTATAGCAAGATATTGCTGGATTCTTGCAGGGTTGCTGTCTTACCTGTTGACTTCCATTTATGTATACATACATATATGTATATATGTACATTATATTCAGGCAAGTATATTTGAGAAGCAGCATGGCATTATATAAAGAGCAAAGGACTTATAACATGTCCCAAAGTGGAATGCCAGTTTGGCCCTTAATTTGACCTATACTTAGCCATGAGGTCCTTAATCTCTGAACTCTTCCTTATTCATTTATAAAATGGGAATATGTTTGTACTACCTATCTGCTAGGATTTTTGTGAAGAAAGTGCTTTGTAAACTGTAAAATACTAAAGAATGTGCTGCATTTTCATTCTACATCTGGGAAAAAAAATTGCCCAAAGCAACACCACAAAGACCTATGTCAAATGGAATGAAGGATTTATGCATATAAGAGAGAATATATGCATATTATACTCTTTCTCCTGCTGTGTCCAAAACACTTTTACTGTTTAACTGCAAAAAAAATTTGGTCATCAAATTGCCTATCTTTCTAGTCCTTGGGAATGTCAGCTCCTTGAGAGCAAGGATTGTTTCATTTTTGTTTTTGTAGTCCTAGCACTTGGGACAATACCTTTACCTATCAGATACTTGTTAAGTTGAATTGAGGTTGAATTGAATTAATCATAATTTTTCTACAACAACAACAACAACTTTTTTTTGAGTATTTTAGGGAATTAATCATAATGGGATTTTATCTGTTGTCAGCCAGAAATTTTGTCCAAGGGCTGAGAACTAAACCCCAAGAGTTGGACAAAGGGCTACTTGACCTACCCAAGCATATCTTCGCGATGTCAAAATTTTTAGTATGAAAATATCCTCATCTCTATCCTGTGCCAGATAGGATGTAAAGAAACTCAAATGCTGAATGGCCTGCTATGAATTGGATGACAGGCCAGACAGTGAAGGTGATAAGATAAATATGGCTCCCACCTGAAGAAACTTACAGCCTCTTAGAGACTGATTGGTAAAGTCTCTTGCTAAATGATGAGGATTTGTAGAGATTGGAAAGGGTAGAGCAGGAGAGTAAAAACAGGGGAGATTTTATTTCTAAAATATTCCTTATCTTTGTGAAACTTTTTGCTTTTAGGAAATATGAGGAGATTTATCCACCAGAAATTGATGAATTTGTCTACATAACCGATGACACTTACACAAAACGGCAGCTCTTAAGAATGGAGCACCTGCTCCTGAAAGTGCTGGCTTTTGACCTGACAGTGCCCACTACCAACCAGTTTCTTCTTCAGTACTTACAGAAGCAAGGAGTCTGTCTGAGAACTGAGAACCTGGCCAAGGTACGCTAAGCAACTTCTGAAAATCAAGGAGGTCATAAGCGTTTTTTTTTTTTTCAGGCATATCTAAGTTTTTGCTCAGAGCTTCTCATTTCCTTTTCATGGGTTTGACTATGGGTTTAAATTTACCTTCTGAATGGCTTTTCTAGCATGGTTAAATGGTCAGCAAGGTGGTACAGTGGATAGAATGCTGGGCCTGGAATCAAAAAGACCTGAATGCAAATGTGATCTCAGACACTAGTTGTGGGACCCTGGGCAAGCCATTTAACCCTATTTCACAGGTCTTCATATGTAAAGTGAATTGGAGAAGGAAATAGGAAACCATTTGCCAAATGGGGTCACAAAGAGTCGGACGTGGCTGAAACAACGAAACGTCAACATCATCATCATCATGGTTAACATTTTTTAAAAGTTGTGATTTTTTTTTTCCCCTGAGAAGATGGTACTGTGTTTCTCAGTGTTGTTATAAACTAACAAAACTTGAAAGAAGTAATAAACAGGACATCCCCAAAGTCTTAATGTACTTTTAAACTTTAATAACTTGAAACTGCATAAAGATCTGGGACACTTTGCTCTTGGAGGAGCTTCACTTACTGGGTCTAAACTGAAATATCAAGTAGGCTTGCTATTAGACAAGAGAAAGTAGCTCTGTGTAGTTCAATTTCATTTGGCTAATATCATTCCTCCTGTTACAGTCTATTTCTAATAATGAACCATCGCTGGATGGAGGGTGGGTAGAGCCCTGGAGGTGGGAAGCTGAGTTCAAATCTCACCTCAGACTTTTACTACAGGTGTGACCCTGGGCAAATCACTTACCCTCTGTCTGCCTCAGTTTTCCTCATCCGTAAACTGTGGCTAATAATCGTACCTACGTTGCAGGGTTGTTGTGAAGATCAAATGAGACAATAATTCTTAAGCACTTAGCACAGCGTCTGGTACATAGTAGGCACTATATAACTGTATTTAGTGCCCCCTTCCTTTTTCCCTGCTTTGCAATTTAGAATCAGTCGACGGAATCAGAATAACTAGGTTTCTGATTCTAGCATTGGAATCATACTGACAAGCATTTATCATCAAGCATTTGCCATGTGTCAGTGACTGTACAAAGTGTTGGTAATAACAAAGAGAAAAAGCGAGGCTGAGGCCTCGAAGAACTTGCATTCTCTTTGGAGAGCTGAGGGAATTGTATCTACTCTCACACACCATGCAGGATTTAGATGGCAAAGATCTCAAGTTTACAAGCTGTTTGCTGTCTATAACTGCCCCAGCATCTTAAACGAACAATAGTTATATTACAATTAAGTTTGTTTTCTGCCTGTAGGTTAGGGAGTTTTATTACTTACTATCTATAAATTTATAGCTATACCTGGTACCTTTTTTCTTCCCCGAAGCTACTGCTGCTAGATTGAAGTAGTCTATAATAGCTTGATTTTGTCAATGTTGTTTTCCATATCAGTGTCTTTATCAGTGTGGTAACCTATTTTGACTTCGTACTGACCCACATAGCCTCTCATCTGGCCATCAGTTTAACCATTATTAGGTTGGTGGGAGCCATAGGGGATTTTGAGGTGAGCAAGCCCAGAGCTGAGTATCCCCATGAAGTAGTACATCTTGGGGCAGCCTAGCTTGAAGGCACAGGCCACTGATGGTTACACTAAAAACCTAATACCAATAATGTGAATGTCACAATGAAAGTAAAATTTAACAGTTTTGGTGGGAATTTGTGTTTAGTATGTTGCAGAACTAAGCCTCCTTGAAGCTGATCCATTCTTGAAATATGTTCCTTCACTTATTGCTGCAGCTGCTTATTGTCTGGCAAACTATACTGTGAATCGGCACTTCTGGGTAAGAAATAACATTTCTAGATCAGGGGTTCTTAATCTTTATTGTGTCTTAAACCTCTTTGGCACTGAGAAAGTCTATGGATCCCCTTCAGAATAACGTGTTTAAATGTCTAAACCAAAATAACATAGCATTGCAAAGAGAACTGATTTTTTAAAAATAAAAATGCAATTTTTTCCCATCCAAGTTCACAGACCCGCACCACCCCTGAAATCTAGCCATGAAGCCCTGGGAGGGGGGGAGGCTAGTCTGAGGACCCCAAGTTAATAACCCCTGCCTTGAGACACTTTAACTCTGAGTCTTCGTGTATACACACACATGTGTGTACATGTATGCTCATGTACATAGGCTATACATATGTGCACACATCAGTATTCACACATATATACATATCTGTATATATGTTTGTGTCTCTCTATATGTGTGTATATGTATGTATGTTAGGGACCTTACACTCTCTAGGTCTGGTGTGTCTTCATCTGAGTGCTCTAGCATAGCAATCATGGCCAAAATAAAGATGGGGTAGGGAGAGGGCAAGAAGGGAAGAGAAGAAATCAAGTTAATTTGGAATGCTTTTTCTTTCACTGTATCTATCTATTCTGGTTTGTAGCAATTGCTTCTTCCCATTCTTGAGTGCCTGACCCATAGATGGATAAAGCATTTATTAAATTTTTACTATTCTGAGTATTTGCATGCCTCTTGTAGTAATCTGTTTTGGAACAGTGATCAATGCCAAGCCAGTCTATAGCTTGCAAAATTTACTTTATCCTTTCTCCAAAGAGTACGTTTCCCATTCCCCATGAACACACAGGCTCAGTAAAAATTTCTGTGAGTTTTTTAATACCTTGGGTTGTTGACAGGGTGGCTAGGTGAATAGAGCACTGACCCTGGAGTCAGGAGAACCTGAGTTCAAATCCGGCCTCAACCATTTGACACAAGTCATGTGACTTTGGGCAAGTCACTTAATCCTACCGTGTTTCCCTGATAATAAGACACTGTCTTATTAATTTTTTTGACAGAAAAACACCAGAGGGCTTATTTTCAGGGGAGGGCTTATTTTAATGAACATTGACAGCAATTTTAATAAACAGGTAAATGTGAACAAAAAAAATGTAGCTCTTCCTTTTTGTACTCATGTCTGGGGGTCAAAACAGACAGAATAATAAAATTATGACCATCAGTCCTTCTTTTCACTCCATCATGCCCTTTTTATCCTCCATCATGCCCCCTCACTCCCGCTTACATACCGGGTTTTTATGTTGTCCTGCCTCAGCTCTCCTCTGCGGCACTGCTCTCAATGGCGCCAGCAAGCAAATCACTGGGGAAGAACAGGATGACGCTCTCACTGCTGCAGCTCTGATTGGATGCAGCTCGGAGCGCGGCATGCATTTCATGGGGGGGGGGGGAACGGTGCATACAGAGGGTACCGTA
>NW_027187296.1:6477398-6491837 GCF_028583685.1 Petaurus breviceps papuanus | reverse complement strand
ACAGGGGATCACCTTCACTACAGTAGCAATCTCAATAGGCTTATTTTCAGGGAAGGGCTTATTTTAGAGGAATCTTACACAGTAAGGGGAGGGCTTATTTTCAGGATAGGTCTTATTATCGGGGAAACACGGGTAATTGCTCTAAAAAAAAATACCCTGGGTTGTTACCTGATTGGTCCAAGTCATGTGAACTCAAAGTGCCTAGCCATCATAAATATTTTTTCCACTTATTTTTGGCTTAAATTCCTGGTCAGAATCAGGCAGAGCATAACTCCACTGACTCTTTTTTGAAAAATATCATTACAAGTTAGGTACTTTTTAAAGTGCTCTGCTTTTGGCAGAGAGCCCTCTAACAGATAGACATGTAGGCAAAGTGCCCCATCTTCTGGGAAACTTGCCTCCTCCATCAAATCAGACAGTCAGTAGTAGAAGCTAGTAGAATGGATTTGCCTTTCCTTGTCAAGTATGAAAATACAAGAAAATTTAGTTCAAGGATAATTTCCTCATTCCTGTATTATCAGTCTTGTAAAGGGTAAGAATTGTGTTTTGTGTTACTATATTCACAAAGACATTCAACACAACCTATCAGCATTATCTTTAGTTTTGTCATCTTATTTTTAGAATTATGAAGCAAGTTTGTCTTTTTTTTCTTCCTCCTTGATTAGCCAGAAACCCTGGCTGCCTTCACTGGATATTCATTAAGTGAAATAGTGCCTTGCCTGAGTGAGCTGCACAGAGCATGCCTTGACATCCCCCATCGACCTCAACAAGCAATTAGGGAAAAGTATAAGGCATTAAAGTAAGTTTCTAAAACTTCCTTGTGTCTTGGATCACTTTCAATAAAAGTTGAATGTGTGTCATAACAGCATCAGTGTTAGAAGTAGCACAGTCTCTCCAAAACCAGAGTCATACACATTAAACTTTTTAAACCAAGGCAGTTTGACTGGAGAGGCCCCACAACTCCAAAGTTAGACAGAAAATGAGTTTGTCTTTTATGTGTGTATGCATTTGGGGATGACCTTTGTCAGATTAAATTGTGATTTTGATTTTGAGGTGAATGGGTTCTGTTCTATTTACCTGTTTTTATATTCCTTGTTTGTCTCCTGGTGGGGAGAGGTGTGGTTAGCTACCTAGTTGAGTGATGGCACCAGACTGGGTGGAACACCATGAGCTTGCTATACCATCAAGAGGCCCCCTGATTGGCTGAGAGTGAACCTGGGATTGGAAGAATGAACCAGTGATCTTGGTTTAGACAGCTCAAGTAGGCAATCCCCAATTTGGCTAAGGTGTGTTCAGAAGGGAAAATCTGAGGCCACCAGGGCCAGAGAGAATTCAGATGGACAGGATAAGCCTGAGGGAATGCTTTACTCTAGAATACCTGGAAGTTTAGGGTAACCTAGTTAAGAGAAAGCATAAATTTATTATATACGCTCCTAATTATTTTACCCTACTATGTTTCTGAATTTGTATGTATCCCTTTCCTTTGTTAATAAACCTTAGAAAATACCCTCTTGTGCTCCAGAGTGGAGAGAAAGAAAATAGGGAAGGGGGTGGGACCTAGTGATAGTAGTCACTGCAGAAGGGGGCAAAATAACTAGAAATTACTTGAGTCTAGTTACGGCTAATTCTTTAAACTCAGACTGAAACTGGCACCTGAAGTAGAGAGGTCCAGGAGGTTTAGTGATTCCAACTGGACTTCAAAAATCAGGGAAATTAATAAGTAAAGGGTATATGAGGCAGCATCTCTGGGGCTGAAGATAAGGTATAAGGTATGCTGGGCTAAATCTAGAGGAGGAAGCTGACTTCAGGTCAGTAAAGCCTTAGAGTCTGGGCTTGATTTTCCTTTTCATTTCTCTCTTTGGGAGGGGAGTGGGGACTGGTGCAGAAAGGGTAGGGAAGGGACCATTTATAAATTATTGTAAGCTGACTAAGATAAGGTTTCAATGTGCCAATACTTGCTACATATACTCTTCTCTGGCTTAAACTATCTGAATGAATTTTGTGAATTGTAATCTTTAGCCCATGATTACAAATTGGTTTTGTGGTCTCATTGCAGGTACCTGCATGTCTCCCTTATGGAACCACCTGCAGTTCTTCCTCTGAAATAAAATTCCAGAAATAAAGCACTTAATCTTAAGATCAACAGCGTTGATCTTTGTATTTTTATAGGGCACTGCAGGTCAGGTCAGCAAGTGTTGCTAAACATAGCTGACACTTTTTAAAGATGTAAATGTATTAAAAGTCGTTGAGACTTAAGTAGCTTGTAATATAGACTATTTTTTAAATAAAAAACTTGCCTCATAAGATTGTGTCAAGCTTCATTTATTTACTATTAATTGTTTATTTGGATTTTGGTCACGAACAGTAACTAAAATGAACCCTTTTTTTTAAGTTATGAAGTATTTTAAAGGTCTTCGTAGGAAGCAGTCGGGTCTGGAGAGTACAACAGTTGGCATATTGTACTACTAAGCTGCTCTTCTATATGGTAGATTAGATCCTTCTGAAATCCTGTGCCATAGGTAAAATTGACCGTATTTATGAATAGAGTATTCTAGAGTAGGCAGTACTAATTTCATTTTCTTGCTTTCAAGCTCATGCTTAAGATAGTTGATTAAACCAAACCTGAAGCTCATTTACGCTTAACCAACAGATTCCTATGGAATACTAAACTACATTTCTCCTCCAACTTCCTGCTTCTTCTCTTCAGAAGAAATATAGGGCTTGGTTTAGAGTCTCCCTGTCACCTATCCACCTGGAAGACTTTTGTTACTTTCCTTCCCTTTCTGTTAAGTCCTCAGAAAAGGAAAATGGCTACCTGCACAGACCCTCATCAATATGCCAACTGTTGTACTCTCCAGACCTGACTGCTTGCTCCTTGGAGCTCCTTAAAAGCTCCTTGCTCCCTCCACAGCTAGGGCCTCTCTTGCTTCTGATCATGATCACTTTTCTCTCCCCTGGAACCATGACCCATAACCAGGTAATGAGTGACAGAACTACCATCCCATATCTGTTCCTATCCCCACTGCTTGTTCAGAAATCTTCTGGGATCTCTTTCTGTCTGATTCCAACCCTCATGTTCAGAGTTAACCCCTGAGGACTAGAATGCTCCCTATAATTATAACCACTGCACTGCTGGAGAATCCCTGCCCCAGTATCCACATACCTCTATTTTCCTAAGCTGCCTTGACCTAGAAAAAAATGACTAACTGTGACTGTTTCTTCATTTTCCCAATAAGAATTCAGCTTGGTGCATTTCCTAGCTTGATATGGAGGATATGTGCTGAGTGAGCTGGACAAAAATGGCAGTACTCCCTCATGGCCATCTTGACTGTACCTTCCCCCCCTCCCCCCGGCATCATTATTATTTTAATGGGCATTATGAGAGGAAACCTGGTTGAACAGATACAGGTTAAACCTTGAAAGGGAGCATGGTGTAGTGCTAAGAGTCCTAGGGCTTCACAAGTCTGCCTCAGGCAACTAACTAGCTATGTAGCCTCAAGGAAGTTGGTTAACCTCCATGATCCTCAGTTTCCTCATCCATAAAGTAAGGGGAATGGATTTGATGGTCTCCAAGGCCCTTTGAGCTCTAACTCTACAATCTGCTGATGACTTGTGTCCCTACCACATGTAAGCATTGTTAGATGATACCATTTTACTGCCTTAAAGCTAATCTCTAAGTTATAGGCAAGTTGTTCAAAAGAAGATGCTTTGAAAGAACCAAAGGATGACAATGTTAACATTAGGAATTCCTAGGTTCACATTAAGCTTATTCTATTTTATGTTCTATGCTCAACACAAACAAAAATAAAGCAGGGAGTATCTATACTGCCAGGAAGTTTCCATACCAGGAGTACTCAACAACCTGATTAAAATCTCTAGTATAGACTGTCTCCCTACTTCCCCAAAAGTTCCATTAGGCTTAAAAGGCTTAAAAGTAGGAGAAAGGGGAAAAATAGCACCTGCCAAAACTAACCCTCATAGTTTCCCTTATGACTAAGCAGTTTTTCCCCACAGATGTCATATTTTATTCATAATGATAATGGCTATCAATTATATGTACTTTATACACCTTCTCATTTGATCTTCACAATAACCCTGTGAAGCAGATGCTATTATACTCATCTTACAGATGAGGAAACTGAGGCTGAGTGGATTGTCCACAATCACAAATCTAGTAAGGATCTGAGGTAGGATTTGAATTCAAGAATTCTTGACTCCAAGTCCAATGTGCAGAAGGATGACTCAGTTTTAACCTTTAGCCCAAGACATAAGCCTGCACTAGAATAACTAGGGCAAGAAACCACAACCAAAAGGGATTCAAGCAGAAACTGCGGAACTTCCCAGCAGACTAACAGTAACTGAGTCCAGCAGTCATCTGAAGAAACTCAAATGCATGGAAACCAACAGGCACAAATCAATGTCAGGAACTTGCAGAACTTATACTGGGAGGGTAGTGAACAAACTTCTCCTCAGGTCATAACACCTTGGAAGCACCAAAAACATGAGACCCCCAGAATATGATGTGAAAATAGCATAACATAAAAAGAAAGACGCAAAGGTCAGACATCCCCCCACTCCATCCAGAAGTGAGTAGAGTCTAATACTAAGAAAGTTCAAAGTCAAGAAGTAGGTTGGAAGAATGAGCAAACAAATAAAAGAACCTGTTCATAAAAATCTATATGGTCACAGGGAAGCTTTGTACAACAGTCACAAAACCTTACTGAAGAACATAACTCCTTAAAAATTAGAATTGACCAAATGGAAGCTAATGACTCCATGAGACATCAGCAAATAATAAAATCAAAAGATTAAATAAAATAGAAGAAAATGTGAATTATAGGAAAAACAACTGACCTGGAAAATAAATGAAGAAGAGATAACTTAAGAATTATTGAACATCCATCACTGACTCTTAAGGAAGAGACAGTTTAAAAAAGAGAAGGGTAAGTATATCAAAATAGGATGGAGGGAAATAAACAGCAATCATAATTGAATGTGAGTTCGATGAAGTCACCCATAAAACAAGAGGATAGCAGAATAGATTAGAAAACAAAATTCAACAATATGTTGTTTACAAGAGACACATTTTGAAACAAGAAATATACAGAGTTAAAATAAAGGGCCAGGACGGAATCTTCAGCTGAAGTGAAAAAGGCAAGAGTAACAATCATGATCTCAAAGCAAAAAGAGACCTAATTAAAAGAGATAAACAGGGAAACCACATTTTACTAAAAGGTACCATAGAAAGCAAATTCATATCAATACTAAATGTACAAGATGGCATCCTATCCAAATTCTTAAAGGAAAAGTTAAATGAGTTTCAAGAGGAAATAGTAAAACTATAGTAGTGAAGGACCTCAATTTATCCCTTTCAGACCTAAACTAACTAAAATAAACCCAAGAAGTTAAGGGGATAATTAGAATTTTAGAAAAGTCAAATATGACAGACCACTAGAGAATATTGAATGGGGATAGAAAGGAGTATACCTATTTCCTAACTGTGCATGACACCTTCACAAAAATTGACCGTACATAAAAACCTCACAAGCAAATACAGGAAACCAGAAATAATAAATACATCTATTTTTCTGACTATAATGCAATAAAAATTTACATTAAATAAAAGACCCTTGAAGCACAAATTAAAATTTAATAGGAAACTAAATAATTTCATCCCAAAGAATTGGTGGGTCAAAAAACAAATCCTATAAACAATATTATTAGAGATAATGACAACAATTGACAACATACTAGAATTTGGGGGATGCAAACAAAGCAGTACTTAGGGGAAATTTTATATCTCCAAATGCTTGTATCAGTTAAATAAAGAGTAGAACAATAAATTGGGCATACATCAACAACAAAAACCAGGTAAACAACAAAATCTCCCAATTAAGTACCAACATTGAAATAGTGAAAATCAGAGTAGAGATTAATAAAACTAATATCAAAATAAAACAATACTTTGAACTGATAAAACTAGAAGGTAGTTTCTAATCAATATCAAATATGTAAAAGATGAATTTATAACCAATGAAGATGAAACAAAAAAAATCATGCCAACAAAACTGACAATCTAAATGAAACAGATGAATAAAATTTTTAAAATTGTCCAGATTAATGGAACAGGAAATACATTATTTAAATGCCCAATCTTAGAAAAGAAATAGAACCAGCTTTGAATGAACTCACTAAAGGGGAAAAAAAATAAACTAGAACCAGAGGGATGTACAGAAAAATTCTACCAAACATTTAAGGAAGAATTCCAATATTACATAAACTGAAAAAAATAGATAAAGGGGTCTTACCAAACTTTCTATGGCACAAATATGGTCTTGATACCTAAACCAGAAAGAATCAAAACAGAGAAAGAAAATTTTAGACCAACTTCCCTAATGAATATTGATACAAAAAATTTAAAATAATAGCAAGAAAATTACAGCAAAGATCATACATTATGAACAGGCTGTATTTGTGCCAGGAATACAGGACTGGTTAAATATTAGAAAAACTATTAGCATAATTGACCATTTTAATAATATTTTTAAATTAAATAATTATTTCAATAGATGCAGAAAAAACTTTTGCCAAAATACAACATCCATTCCTCTTAAAAACACTAGAAAGTACTAGTATCTAAAACCAAGAGCAAGGATTATCAATAGTAGGAATAAACTAGAAGGCTTTCCAGTAAGATCACAGGTGAAACAAGGATGTCCATTATAACATTATCCAATATTTTCCTAGAAATGTTAGTGATAGCAATAAGATAAAAAGAAATTGAAGCAATAAGCATAGGCAATGATGAAACAAAACTTGCACTTTTTGCAGATAATGTGGGGATTAACCTAAAGAACTCTAGAAAGTCAACCAAAAATTAAATCAAAACAATTTACAATTTTAGCAAAGTTGTCAGATATATAAAAATAAACCCTAAGAAATTATCAGCATTTGTATTACCAACAAAATCCAGCAGGAAGAGATAAAGATTTTCTACTTAAAACAACTATAGATGGTATAAAATATGTGGGAGTCTATCTGCCAAGACACACAGGAATTATATGAATACAAGAACAAAAAACTCCATAACAAAAGACTGAAATAATTGGTGAAATATTAATTTCACTTTAGAAGGCTGAGCCAGTATATAAAATGACAATACCACCCAAATTAATTTACTTATTATCACAACAAATTGCCCAATAACTATACACCTATAGCTATAGACCTAGAGAAAAAAATAATTTATCTGGAGCAGCAAAAGGTCAAGAATATCAAGGAATTGGTGAAAAAAAAATGGGAAGGAAGGGGGTCTAGTAGTACCAGATCTCAAATTATACTGTAAAGCTGCAATCATCAAAACAATTTGGCAATTGGTAAGTAATACAGAAATTGATAGTCAGATAGATTAAGGTGCACAATACCTAATACAGAAGCAAATGAACACAGTAACCTCATGTTTGATAAACCCAAAGATCTCAGATATTGGGATTTGACACTGTTTGACAAAAACTGTTGGGAAAACTAGAAAGTAGTCTATCAAAGCTAAGCATAGACCAATATCTCACACCATACACCTAGCTAAGTTCAAAATTATACAAAAATGGTGATATAAATAAATTAGTGGAGTTGAGAGTTCTATGGAAAAGGGAAGTATTTATGACAAAAAAAGAGAGGTTCATGGGAGTAAAATGAATAATTTTTTATTTTATAAAATTTAAAAGTTTTTAACCAATGAAGTTAAAACTAGAAAAAAATGCAGGAAACAGAAAACATCTTTTCAGCAAGTTTCTCAGATTAAGATCTTATTTATAAAATACATAGGGAAAGGAGTTTATAAGAATATTATCAATTGATAAAAGGTCAAAGGATATGATTAGGCAGTTTTCAAAGAAAGAAACTGAAGCTATCAAGAGTCATATTAGGGGGCAGAGCCAAGATGGTGGCACAGAAGCAGGAAAACTCTGTGAGCTCCCCCCATAACCACCTCAAATACCTATAAAATATAACTCTAAACAAATTTTAGAGCTGCAGAACCCACAAAGTGACAGAGAGAAACAAATCTCCTGCTGAAGGCAGCCCAGCAGCCCTGCAGGAAGGGTCCATTGCAGCATTCTGGGAGCAGAGCCCAGCCCCGCATGAGGCCATGGTTTTAGCCCCAGGGCAGCCCTGACCAGCAGCAGCTAGAGCAGACCTCAGGAGAGTGGATCACCAGCAGCTGTGGCAGTTTCCAGAAATATCAACCCATTAATGCCAAAGACAAAGTAAAAGGTCAGTGTAGAACTCTGTTGGAACTGGGGGGGGATGGAGATGCGATCCAGCCTCTGCCCCTGGAGCAAGAAGCAGTGGAGATGCGGCAGCTGTGCAGGTGCCTCCACGTGGCTGTTCCAGAGCTCCTGGCCTGCAGATCATAGGGGGGTCAAGTGACCATTCAGAGGGTCATCACTCTTACTTTATCTTGCCTGGATCTGGATTGCAGTCTTGGGTGGTGGTCCTGAAGTGTGTGACTAGTGAGCCAGAGTGTGTGGGAGTTGTAGAGACAGTACCCTCCTAATAGCTCTGGTAGCTGTGAAAACTGCAGCAATTTGAGACAAAGCTCTCCCTTCTATAAGCAGAGTTCTACTGTGGCAAAGAGCTCAAAAGTCAAGTAATTGAGTGGCAACAAGAGCAAGCAAAGGAAGCAAAGCAAGCACAACAATCAAACCTTAGATTCCTTTTTTGGGGACAAAAAAAAGAGTCATATTAAAAATGCTATAAATCACTATAATGAGAAAAATGTAAATTAAAATAACTATAAAACATCACATCCCTGAGATTAACTAAAATGACAAATGCTGGAGAGGATGTGGGGAAATGGGTACTGTTGAAGCTATGATGTACTATTGGAGCTATGAACTTTTCCAACCATTCTGGAAAACAATTTTTCTGCTATCCCTCAAAGGCTTTTAAAGTTTGAATACATTTTGACCCAGTAATATCACTACAAGGAATATACCCAAAAGAGACCAAAGAAAGAGGAAAAAGACTCATATGTACACAAATATTTATAATGGGTCTTATTGTGGTGGCAAAGAATTGGAAGCTGAAGGGATATCCAATAATTGGGGAATGGCAGACAAATTATGATATAAGAATGTGATTGAATACTGTTATGCTATAAGAAATGATGAAGAGGATGGTTTGAGAAAAACCTGGGAAGAATTATATGAATTCTTGCAAAGCCAGGAGAGAAGGACTAGAGCAATAATCTATACAATAGCAGCAATATTATAAAGAAAATCAGCTTTGAAAGACTTAGTAACCAATCAGCATAATGAACCACCACAATTCCAAAGGACTGATGATGAAATATTCTACATAATTCCAGAGAACTATTGGATTCAGAATACATATTAAAATAATTTTCTCTTTATTTTTTCTTGCTTTTGGGGGGAATATAGCTAATATGATCCTTTGTTTTGCATGGCTATATGTATTTGTAATAGGTTTTGTTTTTCTTGCCTTCTATTTGGGTGGAGGAGGGAGTAGGAGGAAGGAGAGAAGTTGGAGTTTAGAAAAAGAATAAAAAAGTTTCTGCTTCACATAAATTAATAAAAATTTAAAAAATTTAATAATGCTATTTTATTGCAACATATTGTTTTCATAACAGATATCATGAAAGAAAATATGTCTATCCAAAACTGGACTGAGATGTCTGAGCCACTCTGCTGTTGTATTTGCATTTAGTCTTGTTTCCACTCCTTTTTAGTGGAAACTTTGATATGCCATCAAGGGGGACAAACCATTAAACAAACAGTATGCCATACATAGTTAATATATTCAAGTGTTAAGTACCTGTAATGAAATTAGCCTCACTGTAAATGGAAAGAGATACAGCCTGGCCACAGTTTCAGTTGTAAATACATAATATTTTTATTATGTATTTATTTTTACCAGTTTTTAAAACTTCTCTTTTTTCCCCAATCTCTCCTCCTAAAGATGGAAAGAGGAAAACTCCAAAGAATAAAAGGGGTTTTAGGTACCTATTGAACCCTAAATAGAGTTTTACAGGGAATCTTGGTTTTAATTGGACTTTTCTATCATTTTCATCTTATGTTTCTGTGCCATATGGGCCAGATTAAGTCAGATAGTTATTTCATGGATTGTGGAAACAGTTTACTTTTTTTTTCTTCTCCCATAGGATTAGGCCTGCCATCCTTATTAGCCTGGGTCCACTGCCTAAATGACTTGGTGCTATAAGGCTTTGCCTGGAATGGTAGTCTACAAATTTCTTTTGATCACACATCCCTCAGTTTAAAAAAAAAGTGGGTATGCACCCTTAATATGTATACATGTATTCATACATAAATTACATGTAATGTTATACTAATAAGTATGTACATTATAAAACATACAGAAAAATGGAAATTAAAACAATAAATAAATATAAAATAATTGATCAATTGAATCAATAAGGGGTATCTGGAGCTTAGTGAGTTATGGGAGTGACATGGCCACATCAACACTTCCAGTGCTTAGCCCAGTACCTGACACATAGTGGGTACTTTAGTGATTGATTGATTGATAGGAAGGTTACTTTGGCTGCTGTAGAGGGTGGATTGGAGAGAGAAGAGGTAGGGAAGACCAATTATAGCAGTAGTTTAGGTGAAAGGTGCTTCAGGCCAGAACTAGAGTAGTAATTGGGAAAAGACAAAAGGGATATATCTATATTTAATCTATTTCTGTATATATATACTATATTTGTATGTATGTACACAGTATATACATATATATATATATATATATGAAGGGACCTAGGTATATGTATACACATATATGTATATACATGCACATGTATAAATACACATATAATATGTATGTATACACACATATATACATGCATACTTATATATACATATATATGAATATGTGGAGGTAAAAATGACAAGATTTGGCAACTGATTGGGGGTATGGGGTAAATGTAAGGAATTGAAGATGACATTCAGAGGTTTTAAATCTAGTTAACTAAAAGGATGGCAATGCCCTCAACAAAAATAGAAATGTTCCAGAGAAGGATCAGCTTGCCACAATGAAATCCTCAGTGCATACTGAAACCTAGGCATACCTGCTCATCCTTTTCAGGGATTCATTCTTTCCCACTCTAACCAAGTGAGGTTCTTTCTGGTCACTGTTCTGAAGTCGAGAGCCCTGCATTTGCTATTGCTGCTAAGTGTTGGGATAGGGAGAAAGGTAAAGGGATGCTGGGTGTGGGACAAGAGATATTTTTGCCTGCTAAGCTACTATAGGAGCCTTAGATATGATTAAAGTTTTAATTTTAATTATAATCTTCCCCTGAGGGGAATAGTGAATGAAGGAGATAGTGTAGTTGTTATAGAGAAGCGATCATGCTTGTATGTCATGGCAAATATGAGATTTGACCTATCTTCCCACCCTCAGATTAATCACATACCTTTTGTGATCATACTATAGCTCCTTACAGGTATTCAGCCCCCTGTTTGGAGACCAATGGTTTAGAGGCCTGTCAACCCTGAAAGTCAGAGTTGTATCCTTGTTTATGAATCAAGAAGACCAAGAGAAAGGAAATGCATTTCTTGACTTTGAAGTACAAAATGGGAAACTATTTAGTAATTGAGTAAAACTAGAAGGCAAAGGTTATTCTGAAAATGCAAATGAACAGCTCCAGTAAAGACGATCTCTATTGTATATAGCATAATAGAATGCTATAATGAGATCTTTCCATGTTAATGTAGAGAGATGAAATTAACTCAATAGTGTTTTGAGCTCCATGGAAACTACAAGTGTGCACCAAATATGACAAAATGACAAATGTATTCCAAATAAAAGTGGCATTAGTTTTTGTGAACTAATCTGACTGTAGGCAACTTCATCTAATGATACCATTATTCGTGGTACTTTTAAGTACTGCCTATTAATTCAAATATACTCAAAACTAATTTTGTCAATCCTTGGTCTGATGAAGATATTTCTCCGGGTATTGTTGGTTGAACTGATATACAAAGTGCTATGTGATTTTCTTCCTTTTTTAATGTGTTGCCCTACTTATATTGTAGCTTTCTACTGCATAATTTTGCCCTTGGTACATATTTATAATATTAATATCTTATTCATTATTTTATGTATGTAGACCTTTATTATAAACGACTTGTGTGACGGGACCATGCCTTAATTTTTTATTGACCTATTTTATAAGCTTTCATTTCTCAAGATGTGCCTTTAAGCTGTTCCTCCTTATAGAAAATAGAAAAATAATAGTCAAGTTAACAAAGATTTATTAAGTTTCTATTATTTATTTATTCATTCATTTTTTAATCTATCTGTTTGTTTGTTATTTATTATTACTATATGCCAGGCATCGTGCTAAGCACCAGGTATACAAAGAAAGGCAAAGACAGTCTCGCATAATCTAATTAGGGAAGCAACATACAAACAACTATATGCAAACAAAATATGTACAAGATAAGCTGGAGATGATCTCAGAGGGAAAATGCTAGTCTTAAGGAGAGCTGTGAAAACCTTTTTGTAGAAGGCATATTTTTATCTGTTACTTGAAGGAAGCCAGGAGACAAATTTGAGGAGGTAAAGAATTATAGGTATGAGAGACAGCCCATGCAAAGGTCAAGAAATGGAATGTTGGGCTCTAGGAATGGCAAGAAAGCCAGTAGCTAGACTGTAGAATGTGTGGAGAGGAATCAGATGTAAGAAGACTGGAAAAGTAGAATTGAGGGGCGGCCAGGTAGCACAGCGAGTAAGAGCACTGGCTCCAGTGTCGGGATGACCTGGGGATCAAATCCTGGCTCAGATACTTAGCACCACCCCCAGAAACAACTGGCCGTGTAACCTTGAGCAAGTTACTTAACCCCAATTGCTTATAAAAAAAAGAAAAGTAGAATGGAAGCAGGTAATGAAGGGCTTCAAACGCCAAACAGATGATTTCATATTTGATTCTGAAGGTAAAAGGGAACCACTGAAGTTTACTAAGTAGGAAGGAAGGTTCATGGTAAGACTTGTGCTTTAGGTAGATCACTTTGACAGCTGAGTGGAGAATGGACTTGAAGTGGAGAGAGAAAAAGAAGGAAAACCAATGAGTCCCTGGCTATTTTTATTGTGAGCTGACAAAGGTCTGCACCAGGGTGGTGGCAGTGTCACAAGAGAAAAGGAGATGTATACAAGACATGTTATAAAACTAGAACTGACAGGACTTTGCAACATATTGGATATGAGGAGTTAGAGAAAGGAGTCAAGGATGATACTTAGGTTTGGGTTTGGGTGACTTGGAGGGTAGTGGTACCACTTTGAACAGTAATAAGCAAGTTCAAGGGCAGTGTTTTGAGAAGAAAGATGAGTTCAGTTTTTGGCATGTTGAGTTTAGGGGGCTATGGGGCATTCAGATTTTTATTCTCAGCCCATGTACACACACACACACACACACACACACACACACACAAACCTCTTGGTTCTACTTGGCAAACAGGGGAAGTGATTTTGAAAGTGGAAAGCAATGAGAAGCTTGAATAGTCCTTCACAATACACTATTGTGCACCACCATTCTAAGTGGATAAATTAGGTGTGATGGCTTTTTTAAAAAATCTGCTTGGGTGATGTACTGAGCTGAATAAGGAGGCCAGATCCCATATTGTACTTGACCTTGTGCAACCCTCTGCTCATACTCATCTAATGAAGATGTAGCTTCAGGACAGCTTGTCATTCACTGAGCCCTAAGTCCAGGCTGGGGATGGGGTAAGGAGGATGTAGGGGGCAGGGGAGAACTTCATAGCTAACAGCTGCACAGACTGAAAGCTGTCTTCCTGTTCCTGCCTAAAAGCATCTGGTGTTGGCCTTTCTAACTTTGCAGTGAAGCAACAAAAGTGAAATAGACAATAAGAGAACTTTCCCCCTAGTAATTATCTCTGGGTTTGCTTCAGGTAGAGAACAAGTGGCAAATTATCCTCCCTGCTTTGCTATCTCTGCCCAAGGCCCACATACATTGTAATTGAGAGTGGGTAGATGTCTGTAAAAGGAAGTATTAGGAGCTTCATTCTCCCAGAATGCCTAGGAGGATTTGGATTGGTCAGGAATGAGGTGGTCAATTCAGATACATGTTATCTTTTAAGTCAAATTGTCACTCTGATTTAATTTTATTAAAAATGGATAAGGATTTCCCTGAAGAACAAACTCCCTCTATTTGTATAATACATAGAACTAGTCATAAAACCATGGTTCCTTCCTTTCTTCCTTCCTTCCTTCCTTCCTTCCTTCCTTCCTTCCTTCCTTCCTTCCTTCCTTCTTTCCTTCCTTCTTTCCTTCCTTCCTTCCTTCCTTCCTTCCTTCCTTCCTTCCTTCCTTCCTTCCTTCCTTCCTTCCTTCCTTCCTTCCTCCCTCCCTCCATCCCTTCCTCCCTCCCTACCTTCCTCCCTCCCT
>NW_027187296.1:6447491-6472398 GCF_028583685.1 Petaurus breviceps papuanus | reverse complement strand
GAGGTGGGGATATCCTGTGGGACTGCTGTTTTGGGGGGATGGGTGGGAGTAAAACGGGGAGAAAATTTGTAACTCAAAATCTAGCAGAAACGAATGATGTAAATCAGAAGTTAATGAAGCATTAAAAAAATAATAAAAATAAAATAAATAAAATCAAAAAATCAAAATATAAAAAAAGAAAAAAAAAGAAAACCTTATTCCTTCTTGCTGTTCTTTGGAATTCTATTTAGTTGGCTCTATATCTTTCCTTTTTACCTTACACTTTCTTTCCTCAGCTATTTGTAAGGACTCATCAGACAGCCAATTTGTTTTCTTGCTCTTCTTTTTCTTTGGAATGTTTTTTGTTGCCACATGCTGTACAATAGTATGAACTTCTATCCATGGTTCTAAATCTATTCATCACCTCTACTTCATATTTATAAGGAATATTATTATGGTCTGATGGTTTTTCTGTATTTTCTTCTATTTAAGTCAAGATTTTTCAATAAGAAGCTCATTATCTGAGCCATAATCACCTCTACGTCTTGTTTTAACTGATTGTATAGAACTCCACTTTTGGCTGCAAAGTATATAATGTATATAATATATGTGTATATAATATATAGTGTATAAAATATAATATATATATAATAAATATAAAGTATATATAATCAATCTTATTTCTATATTGACCATCTGGTGATGTCCATGTATAAAGTTACTTCTTGGGTTGTTGAAAAAAAGTGTTATGACCAGTGAGTTATCTTAACAAAATTCTAATAGTCTCTGCCCTGTTTCATTTTGTACTCCAAGGCCAAACTTGCCTGTTATTCCAATTATATATCATGTTATCCAATCTAATCAGTTTGAGGTGGTACCTCAAAATTGTAATTTGCATCTCTCTAGTCAATAGTGACAGAGTATTTTTCATATAACTATACATTTCATGTAACTAAAGATATAACTTTAGATAGTTTGATTTTTTATTCTGAAAACTGCCTTTTCATATCCTTTGACTATCAATTGGAGAATAGATCTTATTTTTACAAACTTGACTCAGTTACTTATATATTTGAGAAATGAAACCTTTATCAAAAAACTTGATGCAAAATTATTTTCTCAGTTTGCCACTTTTGTTCTAATTTTGACTGCATTGGTTTTGATTATAGAAACCCTTTTTAATTTCATGTAATTAAAATTATCTACTTAAAGATTCCCCTTCATGTCTTGTTTGTCATAAACTTTTCACTTAGTCATAGATTTGACAGCTATCTTTTCCCATGCTTTCTTAATTTTCTCATATTACCCTTTATATCTAAATCATATACCCATTTTGGTCTTATCTTGGTATACAGTGTGAGATGCTGGTTTATGCCTAGTTTCTGCCAGACTACTTTCCAATTTTTCTAGCAACTTTTGTCAAATGGTGAGTTCTTCCCCCCAAAAAACTTGGATCTTTAGGTTTATCAAGCACTGTGGTCATTTCCTATTGTGTATTGTGTACCTAATCTATTCAACTGATCTACCACTCTATTTCTTATCCAGCACCTGATTGTTTTGATGATTACTGTTGTGTAATATAGTTTGAAATCTGGTACTGCTAGGCCACCTTCCTTAACTTTTTTTTTTCATTGATTTCCTGATATTCTTGACCTTTTATTCTTTTTTTTTTTTTAAAGCAATCGGGGTTAAGTAACTTGCTCAAGGTTACACGGCCAGTTATTATTTCTGGGTGTGGTGCTAAGTATCTGAGCCTGGATTTGATCCAGGTCATCCCGACACTGGAGCCGGTGCTCTTACAGGCTGAGCCACCTGGCCGCCCCATCCTTTTGTTCTTCCAGATAAAATTTGTTGTTTTTTTCCCTAGATATATAACATAATTCTTTGGTAATTTTATTGGTATGCTGAATAAGTAAATTAATTTAGACAGAATTGTCATTTTATTCTATTGGCTTGGCCTACTCATGAGCAATAACTATATCTTCAGTGGTTTAGATCTGTCTTTATTTGTGTGAAGTATCTTTTAATTGTGTTCATGTAGTTCTTGGCTCTGTCTTGGCAGATGATCTGTAGAATTCAATTGGAAACCCATGTGGCCCTGGGGATTTTTTCTTAGTAAATTCATCGATAGCTTATTAAATTTATTTTTGTAAAATAGGATTATTTAAGTATCCTATTCTTTCTCTTAATCTGGGTAATTTATACTTTGTAAATATTCATGATTTCACTTAGATTGTCAGAATTATTGGTATATAACTGAGCAAAATAGCTGCTAATGGTTGCTTTAATTTCTTCTTCATACTGGTAATTTGATTTTCTTCTTTAAAAAATCAAGTTAACCAATGGTTTATCAATTTTTTTTTTCATAAAACCAGCATCAGTTTTATTTTAGTGCATGGTTGTTGCTGGTTTTTTTTTACTTTAAATTTTATTAATCTCTCCTTTGATTTTTAGTATTTCCATTTTGATGTTTAATTGGGATTTTTAATTTGTTCTTTTTCTAGTTTTTTTAAATTGCATGCCCAGTTCATTGTTTTACTCTTTCTCTTTATTGATGTAAGCATTTAGAGTTACAAATTTTCTTCTAAGTACTGTTTTGGCTGTATCCCACAAACCCAAGTCTTTTTCAAGTGAAAAAGACAATTCCTTCCCCATCCTTTAATTTGGCAGTTTAATTTAATTTAAATTTTAAATAAATTTAATTTAATTTTTAACACGTGTAAGACTTTACATTTATCCCTATTAAATTTGAACTCATTAGACTCAGTCCAACAACAGCCTGTTAGAGTCTTTTTGATTCACATCACAACTCTCTCACTTAACATATTAGTTACCTCACCTGGCTTCATTTCATTTCCAAATTTAATAAACATGCCATCTATGCCTTCACATAAATCAAAACTTCCAAGTATATAATTTTGTTGATATGTATCCAACATCCAGTGAAGCAGATGACCTTGTGGCCAATCTTTCAAACAGGGTTTGGCCAGTCCTTGGACTTCAGATATGTAGTCCATTGCCAAGCCAGAACAGGGCTCAAAGCTTTTCCAGCTTGACAGAATCTGACAGTGCTTGTACTCTGCTGGCATAGTCTTCAAGAACTGAGTTATTTCTATGCCATGATGAGACATCTGGGCAGGTCTTTAATGTATTTTCATCCAGTTTGTGAAGAAAAATTGAGCTGATTTCACCCACTATAAATTTGTGATTTATAACAACTTCACCCACCGATGTTCAGTTGTTCTTCTACTCTGTTTTTATTAAGTGCTGTTTTCTTATCTCATATGTTGACTGTTTCAAACCTATTCTTTTCTCCTCAAGGCTCTTACTTAGGGGTTCTTACCCTTTTTGTTTCATGGACCTCCTTGGCAGTCTTGTGAAGCCTCTGGATCCCTTCTCAGAATAATGTTTTTAAATGCATAAAATAAAATACATGGGATTACAAAGTAAACCAAGCAAATTGAAATGTTATCAAGCTATTTGTCAAAAACAACAACAAAAACCAAGTTCACAGACCTCAGTTTAAGAAATCTTGCTCTATTTACAATCCCCCCCTTTATACTTAAACCAAACAATTTAGACTCTATCTGAAGAGAGCTGCTTTGGCTTCCTCCCTTTCTTTCGGAAAACTTCTCACCCTTATCCATCATTCTTTCCTTCTTTGCTATTGACTTAAAGCCATAAGTGTCATCACTCTTTGTTAAGACTCACCCCATTCATTACCTGATATCTCATTTTCATCTCTTCCTGCCTATTAAATCATTCCTTGTTTCTCATGCACCTTCAATCTTTCCTCCAATGGCTTCTTCCTGTCTATCTTCAAACACAATTGCATTTCCCCCAATCCAGCAAAAGATTTACTTTTTTCTTTCTATCCCCATTTGGCTACTTGAAAAAGTGTTTTGGGGCTCAAAGTAAGCCTCATACTCTCCTGCCTATGAAGCTTTGCTCGTATTCTTCTGTTAGCCTAGAATGGCCTCTCCTTGAATCTCTGCCTCTGAGTCCAACTCAAACACCTCTTCTTCTGAGAAGTCTTCCTTTAATCTTCTCTAATCTCTCCAGGAAAAAGAGCTCTTCCCTACCTTAGACTTCACATAGCACTTTATTTGCTTCTCTCTTAAGCACTTTTCATGTATTTTTGAGTTACAGTTATTTTTGATCATGGACCTAATTTAGGAGACTGTGGAATATTCCAGGAGTGATATAATCGACATAATATTATCAGCAAACAAGACCTTACTATCTCTGGGTCTTGCTCTGGCTAGTTCCTGGCAGAACTGACAGGAGAGACTACTTTCTTGAATGCCAGTTAGTCATTCAATAAGCATTTATGAAGCACCTACTACATGTCAGGCTCTGTGCTAAGTACTGGGAATACAAAGAAAGGTTAGAAAAAATAGTCCCTGCTCTCAAGGAGATCACAGCCCAATGGGCAAGACAACATGCAAATATGTTTGCACCAACAAGATATGTATAGGAAATATTAGAGCTGATCAACAGAAGGAAAGCACTAGCACAAAGGCTCTGGAATGAATGAGAATTTGTGCATTACAACAATGTTCCTCTTCAAAGTAGACCCCTTCAGATGATACTGTTAATGGAAAGTTTTTTAACCTCCCAATATTTTTCAAGATTACCCACAGAGCTGACTCTGTAACCACACCAAGAGCAGATTCATACTTTATAGTCACATAATACACACCTTTGGCCTGGAAGAGAGTGGACAGATGGATCATAACGGGGCTAGCAAGCAAGAGCATCTAACAAATGACACAGTGGGCAACAGCCTCACAGATAAAACTTCATTTATGTGCTACAGGTGCCATCCTTTGGTAATCTGGGGGGAATTTGTAAATGTGAATCAACAGAAATTGAATTGCTGTAAGTCAAACATTGACTACATATGTGGCAATGCAGAGGAAAAGAAAGAAATATTTATGCTTTGTTGTTTTTTTTTTTTTCTGAACACTTAAAGGAATGTTTATAATAGTCCATGAGTAGGACAAATTTTCTTTTGCTGTGATTTCATTACCTGATCATGTTTAAAGGAAGTTGCAGTTTTGGAAGTTGAAGTTTTTCTCCATGTGAAATGCTGAAAATTCTAAGTAATTTTAGAATTTATTTCTTATAAACTACCAAGAGCCTCAAAGCTTACCTGAATACTCTCTTTGGGGAAAAGATTTGTTTTCTCTCTAGTTTTTCTTTGTTTTCTTCCTAAGATTTCTTCAGCACTATAGTGAAAGATTCAGGCTGATATTGTCACCACCTTCATGAACAGATGGCAGTGAATTTCATGATGAAATTGAACATCCAGGCAAAGAAACTTACCTCCATTGTTTAAATCATGATTCCTAAAGTCTGGTGGGGCTCCAGCCCCAACCCTGTACCTTGCTCTGTTCTCTGCTTTGATAAACATTGTGATTTGGCTTTTTATCTTTTAGCAGCAGAGATCATTAACAAATACCACTTTGATTGGTTGTCCCTTCATGGAGAACAAATCATCCCTTACTTTGAGTGAGAACAGAGCTCCTCTGTTTCCCTTTTTGCATCCTTCTACAGACTCAGCAACCAGTTCTAAGAATTGTACAGAAAAGGTAGTATTTGGTCTTTTGAATTGTTATGGTTTATAGAATGCTTTCCCTGCAACATCCCCATGAAGGGGGGAGGGAACATGTATTTATTCAGTGCCTATTTATGATGGACTAAGCGCGCTACAAATATTATCTCATTCATTCCTCACAATAGCCCTGTGTAGTTGTTCAGTCATTTCAGCCATGTCTAACTCTTCACAACCCCATTTGGGGTTTTCTTGCCAAAGATACTACGCTGTTTGCTATTTCCTTCTCTAGCTCATTTTACTGATGAGGAAACTGAGGCAAACAGGGTTAAATAATTTTCCCAGAGTCATACAGCAAGTAAGTATTTGAGGCCAAATTTGAACTCAGGTTTCCTGATTGCAGGTCCACACTCTATCTACTGAGCCACCCAGCATGATAAACCCAGCAAATAGTTATTTGCCTAATAACTATCAAAGGCCTCAGGGGATTGTACTTCACAAGGTTTTTAATACTATACCTCATTTTCAGTGTGAGTGGTCTGTGAAAAGGCACAGAGATAAAGTTAAGCTCACAGAGCTGGCTCACTGTTTATTATATCTGTTTAAGCAGCATTTCTGGCTCTTTCCTATGCTGATACATCCTGTAAAAGCCAGAGAAGTTTGTTGAGACAAGCCCTGATTCTGACAATCATGATATTATTGAAAAATCAGCTTCTTTTACCAGTGGAAATGCTGATGATATGCATATCCCTAAGAAATAAAAATCATTGATTGCCTAGCCTGACATCACCAATTACATTCTCTGTCTCTGAACAGGGGCTGTAACTTACACATGGACCTAGAGTAATAGCACATTGTTTTTTTAATTTAAATTTTCTTTTTTATGATGAACTTAATCATCAACAAACACAAACATTTCAGTATTAAAAAGAGAAAAGAGGATATGTGTAAAAATATGAATTTCTGTTATATACAGCTTGTTTTTAAATTAAATTTAACCAGGTAGTGACAAAGTTACAACTTATTTCTGAGCACTTCAGAACTTTTATTTTCTTCTGTGTACTTTTTAATTGTTTCATGATTCTCTCTGTCTCTATCTGTCATCTTCTCTGTCTGTTTTTTATATCTATCTACTCAGTCTGAATATCTTTATCTCTGTCTACTCAGTCTTTTGTTTCTAATGTAGCCTGAGGAAATTATTTCAAGTCATACAACTCCATCATAGTCTACTAGCATACAATCTGTCAACATTTTCCTTTCAACTCTTTGTATCTATAGCTGGGACCACAGCACCCCAGTGGCTTTCCTTCCTCATGCAATTCTACCTCTTTTGATTGTTTCATCTTTTCCTCCAGAGATATGTTATCTCTGCCTGTAATTCTCCAATTTTCATGTCCATATAAAATCGCTGTTTAGCCCCAGCTGTATAGATTGCCAGAGCCCAAGGAGGAACTCCAGTCTGTTCTTGTATAAAGACACAGATGTGATGCATAATCAGATTTCAGGAGAATGTAGCATGTTAAGGTTTCAATTCTGGCCAAATGGAAAGGAGGAACTAAAAATGTACCTGCCAAATCAAGACAATAATGCCCAGAGCTTGAAAAGAAGCTGCAAAATTCAGACAGCAGATAATTGAATAATCCCAAAAAGGCCTTTTGTTTTTTGATATTAGCTTTTCAGCCCTGGGGAAGGGAGATAAACCCATTCTTTCCAGATCAGTGTTTCTTTTTTAGATTTAGAAATTTTTATCCAATTTATAAAAGACCAGAGACAAAAATTGTGCCATTATTCTGTCTGGAGGCTGTACAAAAATATGTCAGTGATGTCACATCAAGATTCATACTTCAGGCAGGAGGTTAGACTAGGTGACCTCTGACAATACCTTCCAGTTCTAAGCGATTTTACAATCTTATATAACATCACCATGTTTAATCAGCTACATTGTCTTTAATAAATCAAAGTTGTTATGAAAATGTGACTGCTGTAACCGTTCTTTTGTTGCCTCATTGAGCCATGGAGATAATTCTGGGCTCTCAAAGGGTAAGCCAGCAGAAAGGAGACTCTAGAGCACCCTTTCCTCTTTTTAACATTTTAATTACTAACTTGGATGAAAGCAGAGAAAGCATGCTCAACAAATTCTTTCTACTTGCATCTTCAGTACTTCTTCCTTCATCTGCAATATATGCTAATATAACAATGGCTTTGTTATCAAACAAGCACGATGCTCTGCATATAGTAGGTACCTAATATACTTGTTGATTAATAGAAAAAATAGCTAACACATATGATAAATCAGAATCCAAAAGGAATTACATAGGCTGGATGATGGAATTAATCAAATAGGATGGATTTGTTTTTCTTGGACCTTTGGTATAGGGAACTTCCCAATTAGAAAACTTCTTCCACCAAAAGCAAACTGCAACTATTCTTCAGTTTATGGTCTTAGAGTTGACTGGGTGCTCTGGGATTTGCCCAGGGACAAAAAATCAGCGTGTGTCAGAGGCACAGATCTTTCAAGACTCCAAAGCCAGCTCTCTATTCACACTATACCACACTTTCTCATCAGTATCAAAATGTAACTTAACAGAAATAAATGTAATAATCTACATTTGGGATCTAAAAGTGAACACATACAGGTTGAGGAGTGTGATGAGGCAAGAATACCTGTGGAAAAGATCTGGGGATGTTAATGGACTGCATGATCAATGTAAGTCAATAGTAGGAGGTGGTAGTAGCCCCCGAAGCAAATAAAAGCATAGCGCTCATTCAGAGGCATAATATTCAGAACAAGGGAGGTCATAATTTGGTTACACACTATCCATTTTGAAAGGATGGTATTCAGTTCTGGGTGCCACATCTTAAAAGTAGCTTTTATAAGCTAGAGTGTTTCCAGAGTTGGGTAACCAGGATAGGAAAGGGTTTTGAGGTCATGCCATATGAGGACTGCTTGAAGGAAGTGGAGATATTTGTTTATTCCAAAGAAGAGAATCATTGGGGGTGGCCATAGTTTGAGTAGGTGGGTGGGGGAGATGATATTTGCTTCCAATTATTTTGAGGGCCATCATATAGAAGATGGGATACTTATTTTGCTTGGGTCCAAAAAGAAGAACTGAAAGCAATGGGTGGAGGTTTCAGGGACTTATATTTGAACTTAACATAAAGAAAAAATACCTAACAAATGTAGCCTTTCAAAAATGGGATGTAGTGACCTTGGGAGACAGTGGTTTCCCATCACTGGAGATCTTCAAACAGAAACTTAATGTACTTGTGGAACATAGGATTATAGGTTTAGAGATGAAAGGGACCAAAGAGATTATTTAGTTCAATCTTCTGTTTTACAGATGAGGAAAATGAGGCCCAGTGAGGTTTAATGACTAGCTTTGGTCACACAAACAAGTGTCTAAGATGAGATTCAAATCTGTGTCCTCAGCACACTTTACATTGAACCGGAATGTGGTATAGAGAATTCTGTTATGTAAGGCTTAGACAAGATGATCTCTGAGCTCCCTCTTAATTCTGAGATTGTAAATTTAATGGCATCGTTTCTCATCTTTCTTGATCTCTGCAGCATTTCACACAATTTACTATATCCTCTCTCTGAATATTCTCTCTTCCCTGTATTTTTGTAACATCATTATCTCTTTTTTCTTCTCTTACCTATCTGATTTCTCCTTTATATCAATTCCTCCTATTTCCATTTTAAATGATCCTTCTCATTTTGCAATTTACTCCCACAAAGTACATTGATTCACCTATAGGAGGTGGTGTGTTGTAAGCTGTAGTCCATGATGTTGCAGGACTATTTCTCCACTATCACTTCTATTTGACTTCTGCTTCTATCCTTGTCTCCCCATCTACATGATACATTGTTGTTTTGTTGTTGTCATCCTTGGTTGCTGTGTTTGTTTGCTCTTGGATTTTTGTTGTCTGGAGTATTTGAGAAGCAAATAATGTCTTCTTGCTTAGTTTTCTTTCTAAAAATCTTTTTAACTCCTCTTTATTATTGAACATTCATCTTTTTTCATTTATGATTAGGCTTAGATTTGCAGGGTAGGTCACCTTGGGCTTGATCTTGAGTTGCATTGCCTCTTAGAACACTTTATCTCATTTTCTCCTGCATTTTTTTTGTGGGCACAGAATAGTCTTGTTTTATTTAAATTTAGTTTCCTTTATATTGGAAAGTCTATTTCCTGGACTCTAGAAAAATTTATTGTTTCTCAGTGGAATTGTTGACTTTAACTACTGCATGTCTTGAAGTTTCCATCCTTGAAATGATCTATGAATTCTTTCAATTGGCACTTTTTTTTTCTGTGTTCAGAAGTTTGGGTAGTTTTCTCATAATATTTCTTGCACTGTGGTGATCAGGCTTTTGGACTTGTGTTCTTTTTGAAGACCTGTAATCCTTAAGTTGTCTCTGCATATCTTGTCTTTGAAAGCAAAACATTTCACTTGGATGAGGAGCATGCTTTCTTTTAATGTCGTTGCTTTTTGCTTCTTTTCTTCTATGTTGTCCTCTCCTTCCTCATATTTGCATTCCCAGTTATCTTTTTTTTTTTTTTATGTCTTTTGTGGTATTTGCCACTGTGGATTCAAGGTTTTCTCTTCCGCTAATCATTCCTGCTGTGCAGGTCATAAATTATGCTCTCTTAATTTTTATTTCTCTTTTTAAATGTTCAGAAGCAGCATGTTGTGGTTCCATGTTTTCTTTAAAATACACAAGGTCCTCTGCCTCATAAGGTGTTGAATCATTTTCCTCAATTTCACAATACTTTATTACAGATGCCTGTACTGCTTTACAATATCTAGAGGTCACATTTCCTTCTGCTGTTAATATCTTCTCTGTTTGTTAATCTGCTTATATTCAAAGTCTTTGAGTTTTTTTCTCCTTAGTTTTTTTGGCAATTTTAGGAATTCCCCTCCCACCCCCACACCCTTATTTCCTAAGTCCCTCACTTCCTGAGTCCCTACCCTTTGATAATGATTTTCTTGGAGACTACATCTTAAACCATCTCAAGTTCTTCACAGGCTAGGCAATTCATGGTACACGAGCCTAAATTTCTTCCCCAAATGGCTTCTGGGGGGACAGAACTAGCCCCAGATGAATTCTGGGTTCCTTTCCTCAGGCTCAGTGGAGTCTCACACTCATGGAGTCCCATGCAACTTATCCTGCCCATATACTCTTTTCCTTAGTGTTCTTGCTCTACCATGCTGCTCTCTGCTGCCACTTAAGCACTCTTCTGCAATTCGGTGTTTGGCTCTCCTAGGCACTTGGAGGAGGAGGTGGGGTAGGGTGTGGAGTTGGGTTCTTGTACAAACAGGGACGTGTTGTTGGTTCAGTAACAAGTGAGACATAAATATATTCTGCCCTGTTCCCTTTGTTATTTCACTCTTCTGCAGAGCTCTGTTGTGGCATGGAATGCTGCCATCTGGTTATCAAATTTCTGTAGCAAATGTCTAAGCAAATTTTTTTTAAAAGTTTGGAGCTCTGAGGCACTGAGAAGGGAAAAGAGGGGTACAGTGTGTTTGGCCACATGGAGCCAAGTGCTTTTGTAAGCCTGTGAGTTGCCTTGCCCTGCTTTTGTTTATCTATCATTTTCTTTTTTTTTCCTTTTTTTTTGGAGGGCAGTTGGGGTTAAGTGATTTGCCCAAGGTCACATGGCTAGTTTTTGTGTTAAGTGTTTGAGGCCAGATTTGAACTCAGGTCCTCCTGACTCTAGGGCCAATGCTCTATTCACTGCACCACCTAGGCGCCCTTGTCTATCATTTTCAAAGAGGACCAATGACATCATGGTGTTGTCTTCATTTATGGGTAAAATGGATATAAGTGAGGCTGAAGCTTCATAAAGACATCAGCCTCATTCTCTCTTCCAGAGTCATCAAAGTCCAGTGGCAGGACAAAGTCTAGACTATTGGCAATGGCTCAGGATACAATGGATGATCTTGGCATCTGTGATGCCTGATTAAGCTCTCAGAGTTCCACAGAATCTGCTTCAGCCACTTTCATGGCCATTGAATAAATTTTTCTTATCTGCCCATTCTGCTGAAGAAGGTCTTCACACGCTTGGAATAGGCATCTCCCTAATTCACCGATGGGCTTGAGGGTTGGTTGTCCTCAACCTGGTTTAGCCCATCTGCCAGATGGTTTCACTGGGATGTGGTCAACACACATGCTCTAGCTTCTTAGAGTGACAGGTGAGAGTTGAGTGAAAGGTGGATACCAAAAATGAATGAGTAGCCCTGAAAAGGGTTTGGCAGCTGTCACACCATAGGTGCTGGTCCTTTTGGAACAACCCATACACCCTGGTAAGGGAGGCATGGTGAAGAGTGGGGGAAGAGGTGCTGAGTGAGTGCTTGTTAGGAATTAGGGAATATTGGCCTTCTCTTCTGTTAGTTCATTGACTTTTTACACTTTTGAGTTTTTGACATCATAGACTGTGAATGTAGTTGAAATAGCTTTATCTTTGGACCCATCTTCTTTTTTGGAAAGGTTTGAGAAATTGTAAGAATCTGATAAAAGGTCTAGTTCTTGATTTTGGTGTTCACATGATCTGGGAGTTTTATCCCTTACCTTTTAATATCTAGTGTCAATATTTGTCAGTTTTATCTTCAAAATACATCCTTTATCTCTCCCTTTCTTCTATCCAAACACCTACCACCCTAGCTCTTATCCTCATTACTTCTTTCCTAGACTATTGCAGTAGCCTCCTATTTGAACTCCTGATTTCCTGTTCTCTTCCCAGATCTGTCCTCTATATAGCTGCCCAAGAGTCTACTTAAAGCATAGTGCTGATTACATTATCCCCACTCTCAAGAGTCTTCAGTGGCTTCCTGTGGCCTCTAGGATATGACACAAAGATATCAACTTGGCATTTAAAACCCTTTATAATCAGCTGCCAGATTATATTTCTCAGTTCATTTCATACAATTCCCTTCCCTACATTCTATATTTTGGCCAAACTGGCTTTTGCTCTAATTTGGCATCCCATCTCTGGTCTCTGTGCCTTTGCACAGACTCCCTTATGCTTGAAATGCACTCCCTTCTTCCTTCAATCTTAGAATCCCTGGCTTCCTTCCATGCTGACTTCCAACAAGAAACCTTTCCTGATACCCTTAGTTGTCAATATTCTGTGCCTACTCAAATAATCACATGTGCATTTACTTATCTATTTACATGTTTTATCTTCTCCTTGAGAACAGAGACTGTTTTTCATTTTGTCTTTGCATCTGCAGTCCTAGAACAGTACCTTACACATATGGGGCACTTGTTGAACTTGAACTGGATTAGACCATTGGATTCTACTGAATCCTACCTTCCCAAACTGGGCCAAATAACAGACTCTGCTTTACAGATTTGGGGACACACATACTAATACAAAGTCAGTCACTCCTAGAGGAGAAGAGGCACTTTGGTCTACAAAACTAGAGGCATGGCAAACAGGGCTGTAATGGAATGATTGGCACAGGCCTTCCAACTCAGCCAGGTGAGATCACCCAAGCTTGCCCACCTGGCTATGGTTGTTTTTGGCTGTAGTAGCATATGAAGCTCTCTAATGAGGCATAGAGCCAGTTATGATCAACAGCAGGAAATAGTGGGAAACTAGTCCCAATAGTGGCATGCTGATGCAAAATCCAAGGTCCTTGAAATATGACAATCATGTAACAGTCATAATTATGACTATTTATCAAGCAATAGCTTTGGTCTCTGATTATAAAACATAAGAAGAAACCATCTATGGCCACAGTGGAGTATATGGTTTCATTTTAGTCATTGCTAGCAAGATGCTTTCCAGAGTCCTCCTTAACAGACTGATTCTTCAACTATAAGATGGTCATCTACCTGAGGGCCAGTGTAGCTTCAGAATGGGCTGAAGAACAGTCAGCATGGTGTTTGATGCCTGGCAACTCCAGGAAGAAATGCCAGGAGCAGAACAGAGGTCTATAACACAACTTTTGTTGATCTGACCAATACCTTTGATACTGTTAGTCGTGAGGGCTTATGGAAAATTATGTCAAAACTTGGTTGCCTGGAAAAGTTCATCAGCATTGTATGTCAATGTCATGATGGCATCCTTGCCTGGGTTCTGGATAATGGACAATGCTCTTCTGCCTCCCCAGTCACCAATGAAGCGAAAAAAGGCTGTGTGCTTCTTCCCATGCTTTTTAGCATGATTTTTTTAGCCATGTTGTCAAATGCTTTCAGTGAGGATGAACATTGCATCAAGGTCACCTACCCCACTGATGGTAAATTCTTCAATTTGAAACGGCTACAAGCCAAGACCAAAGTGGAGGGAGTATTGGTACATGACTTTCTGTTTGCAGATGATTGTGCACTCAATGCAGCCTTTGAAACTGAGATACAGCAAAATATGGATCAGTTCTCTGCTGCTTGTGCTAATTTTGGCCTAACAATTAACACCAAGAAAACACAGGTGCTCCACCAGCCACCACCACACCATCCATAGGTGGAATCATTAGTTACAGCAAATGGAGAAGTTTTGAGTGCTGTCAATAAGTTTACTTACCTTGGCAGTGTACTTTCCAGGGATGTACACATTTATAAATGAGGTTGACACACTCATTGCCAGAGCTAGTTCTGTGTTTGGGAGGCTCCAAAGGAAAGTATGGGAAAGAAGAGGTATTAGATGGGCTACCAAACTGAAAGTCTACAGAGCTATTGTGCTGACTTCATTGTTATATGCCTGTGAAAACTGTACAGTCTGCCAGCGCCATGCCAGGAAACTGAATCATTTCCATTTGAATTGTCTTGGGAAGATTCTGAAGATCACCTGGCAGGATAAGGTACCAGATAATGACGTTTTTTCTCTAACTAAACTGCCAAGCATTCAAACTCTGCTTCAGAGAGCACAATTCCGATGGGCTGGCCACATTGTTTGAGTACAAAACATATGCTTGTCAAAAAGGCTGTTTTATGGAGAACTCACACAGGGCAAACACTCACATGGTGGTCAGAAGAAGCCATACAAGGACACTCCCAACATCTCTCTCAGGAACTTCAGAATTTGATTGTGTGACATGGGAGACACTGGTACAGGACTCTTCAGCATGGTGTGCCCACATTAGAGAAGGTGATGTGTCCTATGAGCAAAGCGGAATTGAAATAGCTCAAAGGAAACACAGGACACAAAAAATAGAGTACCCACCCCAAATGTTCACATGGACTATTTGTGCACAAGTTGTGGCAGAGCATTCCAAGCTTGAGCTCGTATTGGTCTGATCAGCCACAGTTGAACACATTGAAACTTGACTTTAGCATAGTGATGTCATTTTTGGTCCTCTTTGAGAATGAAGGACAACAACCAACTAACCAATATGGCTTCATTAAGATAGATTTGCCCTAATAAGGAATTATAACTTTAATAGTTTGATGTAACAGAAAGGGAATTGAGATTGAAAGAGATGAATTCAAATCCCATCTCTCTTATTAGCTGTGTGACCTTGTGCAAATGACTTAACCTCTCTGGACCTCAGTTTCCTCATCTGTAAAGTGAGACTTCTAAGATTCCTTCTAGTTCAGAATCTATGATCCTACAAGGAGGGGTTGGACTAGATCACCTATGGAGCCCTTGATTTCTTTAGAATTAAAGTATTGCCAGGGAGACAAGATAGTTGAAAACTATAAGCTGTCTCTCATCATCGCATACTAGATGACTAGTCATTATCTGTATTGTATTTGCAGAACTAGTTTTCACGAGTTGAAAATACTAACAGTCACCCCTGAGAAATGGACAGTAGCAACTACCTAATTTGATTCTTTCAAGAAGATTAGGGAGGAAATCAGAGCAGTTTTGAACTTTGGTATGTGAACAGTGAGTTTCTATCCTGGTGTGGGAGTAGTTTTCATCTTCCTTTCTTTATCCCCATTAAAATCTTGCTTAATCTACTGCAGTTCCTCCCACTCCCAGAACATCCTAATAGCTTTCACTTCATAGTGGTTAGACTAAAACACTATTGGTCAGTGAAATCTGGAAAATGACAAAGCAGTAAATAATAGTATAAAAGCAAACCATGGGATTGTTGGAGCAATCTCAGAATCAATTGGCAACACTTTCACTTGGTGAACTCAAACTATAATTTCCTTGGACACCTCATGCTTCACACAGTGTCATGCTATTAATTTTGATTAGGGGTGGAATTTAAAGAGGGGCTCTAATTTTAAAGTGACTATATAAAAGCACTGATTTGATGCCTTTAACACATTTGCACAGGAAGCACATTTTGGGAAATGAAACATGTGTTTAATGAGCAGCATCCATTTCTTATGCTCCAGAAAATAGCTCCATCATTTATTTTTCTGTAGCAAATCCTACAAACCAAAGACCTAGATGGATTTGTCTTCACTCTCGCCTATTACCCATTCAATCATTACTAATGCTTGACATAATTTTGTTTCCATTCCTACAAGGCTTTTGGATTAACGATTAGAAGGAAAAGTAAGTGGTTGCAGAGATCATTGAGGGCACCTACTGAATGTAATCCTTACAATTTGCTGGAGCACATGAGATGTGGGTGAGGTGTATTCAAGTCCTTTTAACTGTACTATGATGGGACAGTTTCATGAATTTTTCTCTCCCTATATTTTTCATATCTGAGATTCTGACCTCAATCACAAAATATATCATGTGTCCAGGTTTAATTTGGGTAAATTATTGAATGGTTTCAATTTGGATATTTCCAGGGTGAGCAAGGAGATAGGAAAGAGAGAGATACGTCCCAGTCTGGCTAAAGGAGACGTTTCTGATTTGTCATAATAAAGTCCTACCTGCAAGAATTTGATTCAGCAAGCATTTATTAAGTGCACAAGATAAGTAGTTCTTTATCAAACACAGATGTTCTCATTCTAAGGTCTATTTCATTTCTGGAATTTACAAAGAGAGACAAAGAAGAAAGAACTGTGTTATTGGTTTTTTGTTTTGGAGAGGGGAAGGTAGGGCAATTGGGGCTAAGTGACTTGCCCAAGGTCACATGGCTAGTTTTTGTATTGAGTGTCTGAGGCCAAATTTGAACTCAGGTCCTCCTGAGTCCAAGGACGGTGCTCTATTCACTGGGCCACCTAGCCACCTCCTGGAACTTTGAAAAACCTGATAAATGCTAAGTGAGGAATGATTGAAACCTAGAGCTTTTATAGATAGGGATCTCCTTGTTTCTTTTCACTGGCTATTTTTCAGACAGATCTGGGGAGATGTCAGATTCAGAACAAAATCCTGTCAGTGGACTCTTGATTGGGTACTCCCACAACAGTTTCTGGCTCTCAGTAAGCCCCTGTAGCCTTGTTACTATGGTAACAATGGTTACCACCTCATGATCCTTGAAGTAGAGGGGATTAGTAAGAAGGCTGACTTCAACAAACATTTATTTTGCCAGGCATTTTGAGGGGTGCTAGGGATACAAGCCTCCAAATCAAACAATCTCTTCCCTTGTGGAGTTTATAGTCTGTGGCCCAAAAGTGACATGTAAACAGACAAATATATACAAGAGAAAGTCAATGTAAAATAATTTGAGGGTAAGGGAAGAGCATTAATGATAGAGAGAAGGATCAAAGCCTCTGGCAGGAGGTGGCACTTAAGGATTTTAGAAGGCAGAGGTGAAGGGGGGAGTATTCAAGGAAATTAGAAAAGGTCTATTCAAGGGAACAGGGCTGACATCTATGGCCTCAGATGTCTTTAGTCACAGATCAATATTGCTGAGTTGGCTTTTTAAAATTATTTTTATTATTTGCTATTGCTTTTGTCAAAAAGAGACAAGGTATGAATAGAAGAAAACTTCTGAATTTTTGGGATCCCAGAAATGATTCCCATCCTTAAAGCACAAGAAAGAATAGAGGCCTTAAATTACAATTTGGTTCCTAACAAAGTGGTTGGTGATAAGCAGTCAAAATCTTGGTTGATGCTCTAGGAAATTCTGGGTGATTGTAGGGTATAAGAATAAAAGGGTGGTGTTGGAATTAGCATCACAGAGGAGGATGAGTAGAGTTTTTTAGGGTACCAGCACACTGGTTGGATACAAAATTGTCCCTCAGTGACAACTAATTTCCTTTTCCCCTAAGTACATGTAGTAGGCAAAGCCTTTCTTCCCTCCCCCTCTCCCTACTTCTAGCCTTCCCTTCCCTGCCTTCCCCTCCCCTTTATTCTTTCCTTTTTTTGTGAGCAAAATATATTGCTTAAATATAAGGAGAACAAATTCTTAGGGACATTAATATTTATTCAATACTTCAACATGCCCATGATCTAATATCTTGTCCTGTGTCACACTTATCCCTATCCTTCTGCAGTCCTCCTCACAATGCATCAGAGACCTTCCTCTTGGTCATCTATCATTGTATGGGTACCAGATAAGCATTCATTCTGCCCTTTGGCCATCCACCATTCTTGGTACATGATTAGTCTAACTCTTTTTCATGTTGTTGTTCAGCCTTCATTTCTGAAGGAGACCAAAGACATCACAATGTTGGGGGTCAGAGTGTGCTCAGCTTTGACAGATTAGTCCAATATGAGCTTGGAAGTTTCTACAGGTTGGGCACAAATTGGCAAATTAAACATTTAGAATGGATTTGTCTCTGGATTTGTGTAGCTCACATTTCCTTTGTGCTCCTGCAATTGCTCATGGAGTACAATGCCTTTGATTAGGGGACATTATGATGGGAGGTCCTATGCTAGCATTTAACACATCTCACAATAGATGCTAATGTTCTTCAGAAAGATCTTGAAAGTGTCCTTGTGCTGCTCCATAAAATAGTCTTTTAGGTAAAAGTACATTTGGCATTTGGGCTATGTGGTCAGTCCACAGGAATTGTGCTCTCTGCAGTAAAGTTTGAAGGCTTGACAATTTATCTTGAGAGAAGACCTCAGAGTCCAGTACCTTATCTTGCCACGTAATCTTCAGAACCTCTATAAAGGAAAAGGAAGCAGGTGACAATCACAGGGGGATCTCTCTCTTAGTCATTGCTGACAAGATTTTTGCCAGAATCCCCATTAATCAGCTGATCCTTCCCTTGTACCAGTGTGACTTCAGAAATGGCAGAGGATTGGTAAATACGGGGTTTGCTGTATGACAACTCCAGCAGAAATACCAGGAGCAGGAGAGGGGTTTGTACACAATGCTTGTTGACATGACCGAGGCCTTTGATACGATCAGTTGTGAGGGCTTGTAGAAGATCATGTCAAAATTGTTTCCTGGAGAAATTCATCAGTATTGTATACCAGTTTCATGATGGCATGTTTGCACAGGTTCTCGATTAAGGATAATACTCTCACACTTTCCCAGTCACAAGTGGAATGAAGCAGGGAAGTGTGCTTGTGTTGAGGTTTGGGGTTTAGGGGTGCTCAGCAATCCCAAAATACCGACATGCCAGGTACTACTAAATGAATTCGATTCAAGCCTTCTCTCAGCCAAAGTAAAGCAAAGTTTATTAAAGATTCACCATAAGGGGTATGGGTCAGAACAATCTGACACAGACTGAGTCTGAGCTAGACTGAATCTCAGCATCTTCATGGAGGCAAGATGGATCTTATATGCAGAAAGACTGTGGGAGGAATCTAGGGGGTGGTCTAGTAGTCTGGGAGGGGGAGTTTAGGGAGGGTGTTGAAGAGGAGTCAAAGGAGGATCTTGATGGGACTCGGGTGACTAGAAGTCAGACTCCAGGAAACCAGGAGAGTGTGATTTTGATGGGATCAAGGGTGGAGGAAGCAGACAATGGAGGGCTAGGCTAGTTTAAGGGACACAGATTTGGTCATAGATATTTTGATAGGATCAAGGATGGAAGATAACTGAAGGCTACCTGGAGATTACAGACAATGGAGGGCTAGGTTAGGTTAAGGGTAACAAAGATTCAATCATAGTGATAATAGAAGGCTTTTGGCCTGTGGGGAATGCCAGATCAAGTAGGAAGATTCAAGGAGAGTTCAAGGGGGTTCCCAGAGCTATACCCTATCACTCCCTCTCATGCTTTTTAATATGATGTTTTCTGGGACGTTATCAAATGCCTTTACAATCCCAGTGGCTCAAAGTGAATGTAAATAGCAATTGTTTCTGTTTTGGCCAGAAACTCTGGGGGGCTTCCCCTCCCAGACTGATGGGTTGTTTTTTTTTTGGGGGGGGGGGACTAGGTAAAAGAAGCCAATCTTTGTTTCATTTCTTACCTAGCCTTAATTATTGAATGGACATTGCCTCAGTCAAACTGAGACCTGGGAAAGAACTTAGCTTAAAAAGGCCAAGGTCTCCCACTGCATGGGGGCCATCTGCAGTCATCCTGATTTATATTTTGCCACTGGACTCAAGTGGCTCCAGAGAAGAAAGTGAGGGTGGTCACTTTGCATGGCACTCCCTCAGTTAAATCTAATTCACTTGAAAGTCATGGCATAACCTTCCTGATGCCATGGTCCTCTTTAAGAATGAAGGAAGAACAACAGCATTAGACATCCTCTATTGATGAGATATGGGCTTTGGGAGGCCCCTCAAGCTCTCCTTGAGTCCTTGATGTACAGGCTGTGGGAACCCCCCTTGGACTCAGATTGAATTGTCCCATTTGATGAGGCATTTGCATGAGGACATAAGCCTTACATTGTGGCTGGGCCCAGACCTCTGTTACTAGACTTCCCACCCTTGAGCCTATCAAAATATCAATCTACCCTTGAACTGGCCTAACCCGCCATTATCTGTAGCCTCCAGAAACTTCCCACCCTTAATCACTCATTGATCTCATCTGACTTCTCCTGAAGACCCTCCCCAAACTCCTCCTCTAGACCACCCCTAGATTCCTCCCACAACCTTCAATAAGACCCCATCTCACACACCATGTGGTGTGAGAGCACCATAAATTTTCTAGCACAGACTTTCTCTAATACAAGCAAACTATTAATAAACTTTACTTTACTTTGGCTGAGAGAAGACTTGAGTCTAATTCATTTGGCAGGACCAGGCATGTTGTTATTTTGGGGTCTTGAGCACCCTTAACCTCTTCAGCAAGGGGAGAGAGAAGAATTACATTTTTATTTTCACTAAGCTCTAACTGAAATTTAGCAGTTCCTTCAATTATTTAAAAATGTTATTATGACAAGTGGTCCACTGGATTTACTGGACTATCAAAGGGTCAATGACACAAAGGAGGGTAAAAACCTTTGCTCTAGACCTGTTAGAGGTGTTGATAAGGGCCAAAGTTATTTTTCCCAGGTGCTGGAAGTAGAGAAGACATCAGATGTGAAATTCACTCTTCTTCTACCTCGTATTGAGGATGGATTAAAAGGTTCTTTGACCCCAGAAAGCAGCAGAAACAGTTGGAAGGATTCGATCTGGAATGAAGTTGATTGTTTTGCTCCAAACTAGAGCTGGACACAGAAAGCAGGTATCACTGGTTCAAATGAAGTTACTCTGGAGTATGCCCTAACATGAGGTTTGTAAACTTTAAAAAAAATTTTGATAACCACTTCAATATAACTGATTTCCTTTGTAGTCCTGTGTATTTTATTTTATGTATTTAAAAACATTATTCTGAGAAGGGGTTCCATAGGCTCCACCAGATGGCAAAGAGATCCATCACACAAACAAGCTTAAGAACTCCTGCTCTAAAGCTATAAGACAGGCCTCTGAAGGGGATATTGACCTGAGGAGCCTCACTCCTGATATACTAGCTGTTTGGGAGCTTCAGAAAGTACATTGAGCTCCTGCAGGGAGCTGTAGGCAGAGAGCCAGAGGTAGCAGTGATGGGGAGCAAACAGGGGTACTCCCTACTAACACATTAGAGGGTCTCAGTGGCAAAGCCCATGATGAGAAGCCACACTACAAGTGACACTTGCTGGGAGCTCTATCCCAGCATGACTGAAAACAGATGACTGAGGTTATCCAGCCTCTGGGAGAGAGGGCTGCTGCATGGATATTGAGCATGTTCACCAGTTCTGCCGTGAGCCAGATTTGCTGCTTTGACTTGTTTTAGTTTTGTATTCCCATTGCCTTGCATAGTAGGTGCTTAATAAATACTTGGTGAAGAGGCTTCTTTCCACTCTAATCCAATCCACTCAGCTGCGAACTGGTTTTCCTAAAGTGGCAGCTCTGACCATGTCACTCCCCATTCAACTAACTTTAGTGGCATCCTGTTGTCCCCCAGATCAAATTTGAAATACCCTGGCTTCTAATGCCCTCTATAACCTAGTCCCTTCCTATCTTTCCAGTCTTCTTACACCTTCCTCCCCTCCACATCTCCCTGCTCCAAGCATTTTCTCTTGCTTTTCTCCATATCTGGAATCCTTTCCCTCCTCCTTTCTTCCTCCCAGCTTCTTGCAATTCTATGCTAGAGTCTCACCTTCTACAGAAATCTATTCCTAGACTTCCATGTTCTTAGTGCCTTCCCTATGAGATTATCTCCATTTATCTTGTGTATAGCTTGCTTGTACAAAGTTAATCGAATATTATTTACACACACACACACACACACACACACACACACACACACACGAACGACTGTGAGCTCCTTCAGAACAGGGACTATATTTTCCCTTTCTTCATATCCCCAGCACTTAATAGAGTGCCTAGCACATAGTAGATCCTTAATAAATGCATATTGACTGACTAATTAATGACCAATCTTCATTGGTGGAGGGAGTTTCCTCCTCTAAGGTATGTGATATACCAACTTGACTGCCTCCCTTCCCAGCCTTCTCCCTCCCCCAAATCATCATCATCATCAGGTGTCTTTGGCCAAATGCTTTTGATGCAGAGCTGTTATTACCTACTGCTTTTACGGCTGAGCCTGGCACAGTGGGGCTTGTACTTCAATGATGGGTGACATCCTCAGCTCTGAGGTTGTCAAGAGTCTTTCTTTATTCCAAATGGGTCAGGTTACTGTAAATCCTAAGATATACACCTATAATAGAGTTAAGCGAAAGCTCATTATCTTGGGCACTTGGTGTATGAAACTTATTAATCACAACCTAATCGTTGTATCTAGGGACTGAAAAGCATTTCAGAATTTCATTTCCTAATTTTCTTTTATACAGCTGTAAATCTCAAAATAAATGCAATAATTATAAGGAGCAAGGAACAGCTGGGGTAACTGAAGCCTACTTGTCTTCCTCCCCTATTTCATAGATTCAAATTAAGCCAAGATAAATGTTCTTCATTGCAAGTTCGTCTCTTACATATGTGAACAAGGTTCACTTCACAAGTGTTCCTACCTCCTACCAGCTCTCATTCTTTATTAGGCAGCTTAATATTCTGTAGCTCCTGGTATTGATAAGGGCAGTTAGGCCGAGCCATAGTGAATAGAGTACTGGGCCTGGAGTTAGGAAGACTCATCTTCCTGAATTCAAATCTGACCTCAAACACTTAGTATGTGACCCTGAGCTTGTCAATTCATCCTTCTTGCCTCGGTATTCTCATCTGTAAAAAAAAAATACAGAGGAGGAAATGGTAAATGACTCCAGTATCTTTGCCAAGAAAACCCCAAATGGGGTCATGAAGAGTTGGACATGACTGAAAAGACTGAATGTACATTGATAAGAGATGTAGAATCTAAAAGCGAGAGAGCCCCCTTTCTACTCTCCATCTTGTCCGTAAGCAGGTCAATCTGAGAGAGAACAAGAAATGTATGCAATTTTAGGATGACTGTTCTTCTGCCCTATAGACCAAATGACTAGGCAGGAAGATGAGTTTTCCTCTCTGAGGCTCAGAATGAACCTGTGAATTCGGACGTTTACTGATCAAGTCAGGTATTTGCTGAACATCTGTGCTAATCATCATCATCAACATGGTCTAAGTTTCTAAACATCAATGTCAGGGGTCAAGGAGAATGATTTTCAGATCCAACACTTGTGCCCACTTAAATAATAGCTTTTTATCTTCCCAAATCTCTTTCTAATGATTCATTTTTAAGTCCACACAGCGGCCATTTACCGATACAAATAACATTCATGTAACTTAGCACAAATATGTTGTGGAGAGAAAAGCACCAAGGAATCTTATTAATTCAATCTTAAAGCTTCTGTAATCTAGGATGGTTTGTTTAGAAACATTGCACCCAGTAAGGGATATGTGCGTCTGTCTGATCATAGAACAGAACAGTATTCTGACACTATAATTCTGTAACAAAGAACTTAATCTTTGCTGGAGAAGATAAACAAGTCATAGTCAATCAATCAATCAATAAACACTTATTTAAAAAAAAATTTTTTTTGGCTTTTTGGAGGGTGGAAGGTAGGGCGATTGGGGTTAAGTGACTTGCCCAAGGTCACACGACTAGTTTTTATAAGTGTCTGAGGCCGCATTTGAACTCAGGTCCCTCCTGACTCCAGGGCTGGGGCTCTATTCACTGCACCACCTAGCCACCCCCAATAAACACTTATTATGCATCTATTATGGACCAGCACCCACACTGTGATAAGGGCTGAGGATACAAAAATAATTCATGAAACAATCCCTACTTGCAAAAAGATTACCTGCCTTATGTTTATAAGGAATAAAAGTAATCACAAAATTGCCCTTGTTCAGGCATTTCAGTCATGTCTGACTGTGATCCCCTCTGGGGTCTTCTTGGCAAAGATACTAGAGTAGTTTGCCATGTCCTTCTTGAGCTTATCTTAAAGATCTAGGAACTGAGGCATACAGGGCAAAATGACTTGCCCAGGGTCACACAGTAAGTGTCTGAGATTTGAACTTGGGAAGATGAGTTTTCCTGACTCCAGGCCCAGCACTCTATCCATTGAACCACCTAACTGCCACATATACATACAATATATACAAAGTAAAAACATAATAATTTGCTTGTGGGGAGAAAACAATATCAGCTGAGGGATCAGGAAAATCTTCAGGAATTAGGAAAATATAGAGAGCTAGATGATCTGGACCTTAGAGGGCAATTAGTAAACATCCATTTTTTAGATGAGGAAACCAAGTCCCCGGGGAAGTTAAGCTACTTTCCAAAGATCATACAAATAGCAAAAGGCAGAACAAGTTAATGAGTAATTATATACAGATCCTACATGGCAGCTAGTTGAATCCCGGAAAAGCTAAAAAGCAAAGTTTTTTTTTTTCTCTCCTTTTCAGTGCAAGAAATGTAAACAAACAGCAAAATAGGTATAATTTCATAAAATGCACATCTAGTAAATCTAAAGAGCACTCAAAGTATGGCCTCCTTGATAAATCAGTTAATAAAATGGAACATCTGCACATCCTCTTCAATCCAGAATTCTGAAGTCAGAAAGCGTCCCAGCACACATTCTAGGTATTAGACTGTAAGCATGATTGCAGTTGTTTAATATGCATAATTAATTAAATGCTGATTCCAATCATCAAGCTGCCAGATATAAATGCAAGTAGAGTGTGCTGTCTTAAAAGATGACAGTGCATATGTTGTAACATCATTTA
>NW_027187296.1:6441684-6447481 GCF_028583685.1 Petaurus breviceps papuanus | reverse complement strand
CCAGAGACAAGAATTATATAAAAGATGACCATCCTTCCTCCATCCCTTATTCAATTTATTTCCTTTGTTTGTGTTCCTGTCCTTCTCTGACCTAATCCTACTAGTCCTGACTCTCTTAATTCCTCTGTCATCCCATTCTACTGATTGCTACCTTTGGAACCCCCCAAATGATCATTAAAAAACTTCCCACTATCTGATCTTTTCAGTCTTTTGAAAATCTGGTTCTCTCCATGAAAGATGCATGCCTCTTTTGACTTGTTTTCACTTTTCTCATATCCTCTGACATACTGGGTCAGTAAGAAGAGTTGACAAAGTTCTCATTCCTCATTTTCAGATGCTCTTCCTGGTACCATGATTCATCAGCTTTTCTTTCTTTGAGCTTCACTTCATCCATCTGTATCACCTAATCTAAATCCTTGTTGCTGTGATCTGCTGGTCTCCAGGTTATTGTTCCTGCTTTCTCAAAAAGTTCAACATCTGGATCAGTTTTTCTCTTCAACCTAATGCTTTCCCTCCTACTTGGGATTACATTGCTTTATCTGCAAATGCCTTGACCTCCCAGTTCTTCCACCTCCTCAGGTGGAATGACCTATAATTTCACTCAACCTCAGCTACCCACAGGGATGGCCACACCTTACAGCTCATCATTACCCAGGTATAACTGTCACTTTTATGATTTTTAATTCTGATATTCCTCTATCTAAACATAATCACTTTTCCTTCCTTCTTTTCCTATACTTTACTTTTTCTGAATCCGTTATTCTCCTTACCATAACCTCTAGTCCTTTCATGTTCTCCCAGGTTACCATCTCTTTTCTGGCTTTCTTTTACTGTTCCCAGGGTCTTGACTCTGTAGTTTATTAGCTCAACCATACCCTCTTGACTCCCTCTTAATTCTCTTGCTCACTTGTCCTACCATTATTCCTACTTCACAAATACTCATTTCTGTATTGCCCTCACCATTAACCTTCTCTGCTACTACTACTTCCTACTAGAGAAAGTCATGTCACTGTGACAACTTCAGCCTCTACAAAGGCAGGCAAGTTAATCTCAACTGGGCTCTTGCTGTTGAATGGTAAACTTTTATTCTTCCATGATTGTCGTGCTATATTATACCCCTAATGAGCTGTTCCAAACTGTCCTTTCTTTCCTTAGGCTCCCATCCCCTCAACTATTTTACTTATAGAATAAAGGCCAATAAACTGTGATCGCCTTCTTTCCCCCAATTCTACCTTAAAAGCTTTCTGTAGTCTTAACTAGCCTTTCCACATTTATTCTTGTCTCTGAGAAAGATATGTCCCTCTTGCCAAGGTCAACTGTTCTGCCTGAACCTTCAGTCTCATTCTTTTTTCTCTTCTAAACCTTGCTACCTAAATAATGTCCTTTTTCTTTCACATTTAATGTGTTCTTACTCATTGCTTATAGAACTTACCCAGTACTCCACCATTTGGAAACCTTGCCATCTACTAAAGTCATTATACATCTCTTCCATTTGTTGCAAAATCTTAGAAAGAATTGTTGACATTCCTTCTCATCACCTCCTACCTTCCTGATCCCTTGCATTCTGGCTTCTGCCCCACAATTAGATGGAAACTACTATCTCCTTGGTTTCTACTGAGGTTTTGATACTGTTGACCACACTCTCCTCTTAGACAGTTTTTCCTCCCTTGCTCTTGTTGACATTGATGCCTCTTCATTCTTCTGTCCATCTGACTGCCCCCTTTTCAGTGTCCTTTGTTGGATCATCATTCATTTTTTAGCCCCTTAGCATTAGTGTTTCCCATGGCTCTTTCCTGGGCTCTGTCTTCTAGATATTTTTCTCTTGGTGATCTCATCAGTTTCCTTGGTTTCAAGTATCATTTCTATGAATATGATGCTCGAATTAATATATCTAACCCCAATCTCTCTCCTGAATTCCAGGTTCCTAACCATCAACTAAAAGGGCAGCTAGGTGGCACAATGTATAGATTACTGGGCTTGGAACCAGGAAGACTCATCTTCCTGAGTTTCAATCCAGCCTTGGACACTAGCTATGTGGCCCTGGGCAAGGCACTTCACCTTGTTTGCCTCAGTTCCTCATCTGTAAAAAAAGAACTTAAGAAAAAGACAAACCATTCCAGTATCTGCACCGAGAAAACCCCAAATGAGATCACAGAGAGTTGAACACAACTGGACAATAACAGCCATCAACTACATGCTAATTATTTCTTCCTGGATGGCTTATAGGCATTTTAAACTCAACATATACTAAGTAGAACTGTCTTCACCCTCCAAAAATTACCACTTCTCTAACCTTTTCTATTTTTGTTGAGGGCGCTACAATCCCTGACGCTTTCCCTCTCCCTCACTCTCCATGTCTAATCAATTTCCAAGTCTTTTTGCTTCTACCTTAATGACACTTCTCACATTTGTCTCTTTTCTAACAATAAACCACTGCCCTAGCTCTGGCACTCACCACCTCTAACCTGGACTGCTCCAATAACTTCCTAATTGGTCTCCCTGATTCTGGCCACTCTCCTCTATAATTCTGCTTCTACCTAGCTGTGAAAATTATCTTCCTAAGGCAAAGATCTGTCAATGTCACTCCTCTTCTCTAAAACTTTGGCTGGATCCTTATTCCCTATAGGAGAAAATACAAATTCCTCAGTCTGGCTAGGGCTCTCTTGTCCTTTTTCCAACTCTGTTTCATACTATTTCATTAACTCTACATTCTGGCCAAAAAGGATAATTAACTTCCTAAACCCAGTGTTACATCTTCTGCCTCACTGCATTTTCACAACTTGCTTCTCATGCCTTTAAGAAACCTCATATCAACATCCTATTCTCCTTTTAAAAAATATTTAGCTCAAATACTTCCCCTCTTGTGATGCCTCCTTAATTTCTCTCCCCCAAACTTATTATTAGATTTTTCTGTATCTTAAGTTGTCTTTGTACTTTAGATGTTTGTTGACATGTATTCCTAATCCCCTCCTTTTTCCTCCCAATGGAATGAGGACAGGGACCCTTTTTGTCTTCATATCCCCAGGAACTAACACTGTGCATTCTTTGTCCAGAACTAGTACTCAATAAATTTTTGTTGAATTGAATCATTACCTACAACTCCCAAACCATAGTCGGATAAAATGGACAGAAATGAGAACATGGATGAAAAATGGAAATGCCATTTCAACCCTTCTCTTTGTGGATCTGTTCAAGTTCAATTTAATAAAGACAGAACAAGAATAATAAGGGAAAATAAACATTGAAATCAGGCTTAGGGGTTAATCATTAGGTATGAATAATGCTCATAATAGATTTTAATAAGCACTTGTTAGAAAAACTACTTGGAAAGGGGTGGTGTTTTGAATTATTTTGTTAGTGAGCAATTTTAGACTAGTTATATGACTTTTCTTTCTTTAGTTCTCCACCCCAAATTCATGGAATCATTAAAATCAGAGACACAGGCAGATAAGGAAGGAAGGAGAATGTATGTGCTTTAAAAAGTTCTGTAGGTGTGATAAAAAGTTTTAACAATCATTGGAGAGTTTACTCCATTGAAAAGCAGTTTACCTTTGCCATGGCAAATTATTAAACATTAGACATGACTATCAAGCAGGATAGTATAGTGAATGGAGAGCCAGTATTTGTAACTCAGCAAGATGAGTTTCTAAGACTATAAGTTGCAGAATAGCTGCTGATATGCACTGGTAGGGAGAGTTTGCTCATTTGCAGTTCCCTCCATCAATGAAATCATAGGATGAGATGAAATGCAAATTACTGCTCATGTTTCTGATGGGTATAATTTATCTCACTTTTGTAATCATTTGAAAGAATGAATGAACCAAGAACTTCTTAAGTTAGTAGTAATAATGCAACAATCCCTACGGAGCATAAAGAAATTTGTACAATTTATCAATTTGATATGGTTAAATTGGACTGACCGATAAGTGGAGTTGGTCTGATCTACTATAACATCTATAGATATTAGTTGGAAGGAATATAAAAGTGGATGGGCTCTTGTTATTTTGGTGGTAAAATAATTCCTAACAAAGGAAAGCAAATTTTTTTTTTTATGATATCATCTGTTTCCATTGTAGTCATAAAGATGTGGCTTATACAAGTTCAGAACTGGAAGGAATCATAGGAATCAGCAGACTTTTTACAGGTAAGGAAACTAAGGCCCAGATGGATTAAACTGCTTGCCTAAGGCCATAAAAGTAATAGGTAGCAGAGCCAGGATTCAAACCTAGGTCATCTGACTCCAAAGCCAATGTACTTTCTACCATAACACACCACCTTGACAGGTTTGTTCTTCTTGTTGTTCAGTTGTGTCAGTCATGTCCAGCTCTTTATGACCCCATTTGGAGTTTTCTGGGCAAAGGTACCGGAGCTATTTGCCATTTTCTTCTTCAGCTCGTTTTACAGATGAGGAAACAAAGGCAAACAGGGTTAAGTGACTTGCCTAGGGTCACACAGCTAGTTAGTGTCTGAAACTGGATTTGAACTCATGAAGATGTTTTCCTGATTCCAAGCTCAGTACTCTCTCCACTGGTCACCTACCTGCCTTGCCATAGATATAGGGCTTATGCAAAGGAATAGACATTTCCTAGAAAACAATAGATACTTTTCCACAGACATGGCTATGGAAACTTTAAATAAACACTCCATATTTTGAGAGGTTATTTGAGATGACCTTTGAGAAGTAACTCCCTTAGAGTTAGATGGCTAAATGTCACAGTGGATAGAACATTGGGCTTAGAGTCGCGAAGGCCTGTGTTCAAATCCAGCCTTGACACTTATTGGCAATGATCTAGGTAACTCATTTGATCTGTATCTATGCCTCTATTTCCTCAGTGGTAAACTGGAGATAATAATAGTATTCCTCTCCAGTGTTGCTGTGAGGATAAATGTGATAATACTTGTAAAGGACTTTACAAACCTTAAACTTTATAGAAATGCTAGCTTTTGTCATAAGAGAAACTTTTTTAAAAAAGATAATGTAAGTGTCTCTTGTGACGGTAATTCTCCAGGGTGAAAGGAAGCTGCAGAAACCTTTTGTCAAGATGGTGGGATGCTAGCATTTTTGGTTATGTGTCTCTGTACAGCTCTTCCACAATGGCCTAGCAAATGAGCCAAACTGAATGCTGAATGGAAAAGAAGAAAAAGTCATAGTGAATCATTTTGCTAGCCCAGGGCAGGTTAGAAAGACAGAGAAGTCTGTGAACACTGGGGAGAGGCCTTATTAGGAATGCAGTGAAGTGACACCAGCAGCAGTACTGGGAGAAGGAACATTTTCAGTGCCATGGGATGGAAAGAGAATTGAGAGAGAGCACCAGGGCAGTCCTAAGGGTCACCAGAACTAGTATTGGGGAAAGGCATAAGTGCCATAGGGATGGATGAAGAGTGGCCACAAAATAGCTTGCAGAAACTTAGCTTGTGACTGAGCACAGGAGCAGAGGGGCAACCCAGTTCTAACCTTTAGCACAGAACACAAGCCTGAGGTGGAGAAACCAGAACAGAAGACAAAGACCAAATGGGAGTCAGCAGTTCAGTCACTCTGAACCTGCAGACACTCTCAGTGGGCTCAGTGACTATGTCTAGCAACAATCTACTGAAACTCAGCTACATGCAAGCCAACAGACCCAGACCTGGGTCAGGAATTTGCAGACTTCAGACCAGGAGGCCAGTAAACAGAGCTGTCTTTATATTATAACACCTTGGGAGTGCTAAAACTTTCAGGCCCCCCCAGACAGAGCTGTGAAAAGAGAAGAAGCTCAGAATAGACATCTCCCCCCGCCCCCCCCCCCCCCCCCCCCCC